>NC_090649.1:337198087-337528712 GCF_040937935.1 Hyperolius riggenbachi | reverse complement strand
TCTCCATGGCATCACACATATGGGCAGTTCTCCGCCTCCAATTGATAGATAGGACAATCCCTGAATATAAAATGAGCTCCGCCCTCCCCTCTGTAATTCTTTTTTCGTCCTCGCCGCCAGAAGGACAGTACTTTTTCAGGTGGACCTGTGCTTTTTAGCATACAATTTTTTGTTTGGCTCGTTTTACATGTCACATTGTTCCTTACCTCCGCGGTTTGCGGGTCCAGCCAGTCATAGCCTTACCCTGGCTGAGGTCCTGTTGCCCAGGTTTCTAAATGGGCCTATGGGGACAAGGAGCGCTGTTTTTATGGTCTACAGCGAACTGCTTTTGTCACCTAAACTGTGATTATCCGCACTGCTCCCCCATCCGCATTGTTTGCCTCCCTGGGCAGGTGTTTCAAGCGGAATTGCCGCTTTGTGCATGTCTGCGTGTCTTCCGGGTCTGGTGCCATTGAGGGGTTGGCAATAGGGAGAGTGTGGTGGCCGGAACCGGAAATATGGCAGCGGCCATCTTGGTTTTTCCGGAAAACGGTGGGGGAGCGTATTTAGGCAGCACAGGATGTCCGCTCGGCGTCCAGAGTCAGCGTGCATGCGGACGGAGCGGACACCTGCGGTTTTGTGCGACCAGTCACTTTTTACAAGCCAAGAAAGGTGGGTAATGGCGCTGTATATGCGCGTTTTTTGATTCTTGATAGCTAAAGGCTATCCTATATGCAGACTGGCTGATAGATGCCTTTTGTTTTCTTATGTCTGCTGCTGCCTTCTACCTACCATGCGTAGGCATGATATTAGAGACCACAAAAAAGACATCAGGTAAGGGTGGTAAGTTAAAGAGGCTCATTCTCTCTAGATAGAGAGTCTTTATTATATATGTTACGGCCAGAACCCGAAGTCTGGCCACTTCGGGTTCTGGCCGGTCAAAGCTAGAAATGGCCGGCTGAAGCGGCCAGTTTGCAAAACGGAGGCTTTTTGCGGACTTTGGCCGGCCAGAACGCATTCTGTCTAGATGTGGCCGGCCAAGTCCCGAAGTTCTGAGTCCCTGCCGCCGTTTGTCAGCTCGCCTCCCCCCTTCTTTACCCCCGCCTTCCGTGTCCCCGCCGGCTGTTCGGCTCACCGCTGTCTCGCTGGCTGTTCGTCTCCCCGCCCTCATTCTCCCCTGCAATTTGATTCCCCGGCTTCCATCTTCCTGGGCTGAGCCCGGGCTGTTCCTGCTGCGATGTCTTGTCTTGAGTTCCCCGCCTTCCGTCTCCCCTGCTATTCAGCTCCCTGGCTTCCGTCTTCTCAGGCTGTTCCCCCGACAATGTTCCGATGAGCTCCCCGCTTTCTGCTGCATTTGTTTCCCTGACGCTGCATCTCTGCCTCCTGTCTGCTTTCTTCTCTGTCTCCCTTCCCTCTTCGGCTGCAGTTCACCACTCCCTGCCACCTCATAAGTGCACCTGAACTCTTGCACAGGACAAACGGAAAACATAGAGAAATGCACCCGTATGAATTTAGAGTTTAGTCTAATTCCTCCTCATCTGGCACTATTCACCATTGAAATTTGATGTCTCAGCTGGGTCGGCTCAGGAATTGGTAAACACAGGATGTTAACAATATGTCTGCTTCCATGAAAGCAGGAAGTAGACACACTGCAGATTAATTGTAGGATTTGTATCCGCTGTACCAAAGAAATTTTGTAATAAAGTTTTTTCTTTAAGGGCTCAGACACACCATAAGCGCTTTTCTGAGCACTTGCGATTGATTAGCGCATTGTGGGCACTTTTTAAAAATCGTTCCCATTCACTTTCATTAAAATCGCGGTAAAAAAATCACAGCGTACACGTAAAACGTACGCAATCGTGGCGATTTTTACCGCAATTTAAGTGAGAGTACATGAGAGATATTTTTAAAAATCGATCAGAAAGCACTAATCAATCGCAAGCGCTCAGAAAAGCGCTTATAGTGTGTTTGAGCCCTAAGGTCATTATGCAATTTTGTATCTTTCAGAGCAGAGACGAAGTTCTGAGTGCCTTTCGTGCTGTCGGAATGGACCCGGGACTTGTACATTTTGGACTTTGGCCAGTTGACTTTGGCGACTTTGCAAACTGGCCGGCCAATGTCAGAAATCCCGGGCATTTTGGACTTTGGCCGACTGACTTTGGCCATTTCCAGAACTGGCCGGCCAATGTCAGAAATTCCCTGCATTTTGGACTTTGGCCGATGTCAAATCGGCCAGTTCTAGAAACGGCCGGCCAATTCTAGAATTGGCCGATTTCTGGTTTTGGCCGTAACATATATATTATGCTGTGCTTTTCATCTGCTTTTATTCTAGGTCTTCCTGCATGGCAGACACCTCAGATTTCTGAAGCTTCTGATGAGGACAAAAGAAATACAAAACAAAGTTATCCCTCTTCCAGTAGAACATTATCTCCACTCTTAAACACGAGAAATAGATCATACTCAAGAAGATTTCCCTCTAATTCGCCTGAAAGTGGTCAAAGACAAGTTTCGCCGCATCGCAAATGAACGAAAAAATCGGATATACCTTCAGAAGACCAATGCTGGCTTTGCGGAAAATATCGTTTGCCTGGAAAATTGGTATGCAGTTCTTGTTTTGGAGAGATATCAGGAGATAATCGTGATCTTACTACTATGATAAGACAAACAGTCAAAGATACTATGGAGCAAATAGGAAGAAGAGGTCACTCAGTGGACGCACTTCTCGGAAAACAACTCAAGATGTTTCAGAAGAAGGTTCAGATATTGGTACAGTTTCATCGGAAGACTGGGATTCAGTTATTGATTTTTCTTCAATTCCAGCCTTTGTTACACAAATTAAACAGTCAATTGGCTGGGAAGAAGCTGAATCCCAGCAAAAAACGAAAAAGAAAGTTTATTTTAAACAATTAGACAAAAGTCAAGTAGCTTTTCCTCTGATGGAGGAAGTAAAAGAAATGATCCAAGAAGAATGGAAGAATACAGTTAAAAAGCCTGCAACGAGGAATAGATTGAGAAAGATGTATCCTCTTTCAGAACAAGATCCTGCAGTAACGGATTCAGTTCCTGTCGTGGACGCCTCCGTACAGGGCCGGATTTCTGGAAAGGCCAGAAAGGCCACGGCCTAGGGCGATAAAATTAGATAAGATAAGAAGGGCGGCATGACTTGGAGAGAGAAGAGGTCATATGTCAAAGTAAATCATCTCTTCTGGTCCCGCAGCACAGCCAGCCAGCGCCCTGCTCTGCACTAATAGCTGAATTCCACAGTTCCCCAATCCCTGCATCTCTCTCTCTCACTTCCTGATGTGTTAAAACAATCAGGATCAATCATATCGGTCATCTGATAATCCATTCCTTTCTTTGTATGATAGACTTACAGATCGATGTGAGAAATACCAGGGATTTACATTACAAAGCAGATAGAACTAAGTTCCGCTGAGTTTTAATGCCAAGCATTCCCAAACATCAGAGAGCTCTGCAGTTTCTTCACCACTTTTACAACTTTGACACTGACCTCAGCTAATGTATCTGATCCTAATTTATGACTGTTTTAGCAGTGGTCGCTTCTCTTCCTTAGTTAACTCTTTCCTGACTCATTTTCTGTCTTCCAGCTCCTACCATCTATGAGACTGCAGGATAAAAAATGCTGTTTTCTTCCCTTTCATTGCTAAATTGTCATTTTAAATGACACCTGAGCAGTGGTGCTCATCCAATATTTGGGTATCCGAACTACCCAGATAATCTGAACTTTTTCCACTATCCGAACTTTGAATAGCAATTCGGATATTTTTTTAAAATCTGCACTATCCGAGAAAACTCGGATTTCCCATCTGAGAGAGAGATTTTAAGTCCCCACATCATTAAAAAAACATGATGTTACATGCCTCATTTACCCTAAAAAACGTTTTAAAGGCAATTTAAATAAGCCTTCTTTGTTCCCGTATACTGCCAATATGTTAGAGCACACCACCATATGTACAGTCATTCAGCATTCAAAAGAGATGCATAGATTTTTCAGCAAATATAAATAAATGTCATTCAGATGCTTTAAAGTAAAGCTGAACTCTTGCACAGGACAGAAGGAAAACAGAGATCTGTACCATGTATGTATTTACAGAGCCTGTCTAATTCCCCCTCCTCTGTGTCACAAGTTGTAATTTAATCTCTACACTGTGTCACCTGACTGCCACAACAGCTAAGCTCATTTGAAAGCACAGGATGTTAAACATATGTCTGCTTCCATAAAAGCAGGAAGTAGACACACTGCAGATTTATTGCAGGATTTGTATCAGCTGTAACAAAAATGTTTTTATTTAAAGGTTATGTTGTTGCGTATCTTTTAGAGCAGAGAGGAAGTTCTGAGTTCAGGTCCACTGTAATTACAACAGAACATCCAAAGTGGGTCTTGACAGGATGTTTTCTACTTACCTGTTCTCTGTTTTGGATGGGCTTCTCTCCATTGCACTGCCCTGCCACCTGTTGGTGGCTCCGACTGCAGCCAGTCGCACAGAGGACAAAGAAGCAGCGCATGCTCTGGCCACTCGCGCTCCCTGTCACCTGTATGTGGCTCTGACTGCAGCCAGTCGCACAGAGGACAAAGAAGCAGCGCATGCTCTGGCCACTCGCGCTCCCTGTCAGTCACCTGTATGTGGCTCTGACTGCAGCCAGTCGCACAGAGGACAAAGAAGCAGCGCATGCTCTGGCCACTCGCGCTCCCTGTCACCTGTATGTGGCTGTGACTGCAGCCAGTCGCACAGAGGACAAAGAAGCAGCGCATGCTCTGGCCACTCGCGCTCCCTGTCACCTGTATGTGGCTCTGACTGCAGCCAGTCGCACAGAGGACAAAGAAGCAGTGCATGCTCTGGCCACTCGCGCTCCCTGTCACCTGTATGTGGCTCTGACTGCAGCCAGTCGCACAGAGGACAAAGAAGCAGCGCATGCTCTGGCCACTCGCGCTCCCTGTAATATCTCGCTCCTGCCCAGATGTGCTCAGCAACTGAGGCCGGTACAGTGTTATGCATTCTTGACAAGTACCGGTCATACATCAGCGTCATTTCTCAAGTATGCATGCCCAGAACACTATCGCTTGCTGTGCACATTCGGGCAGGAGCGCAAATTACAGGAATTATTTGTTGAATGGGAGACAGAGCAGCACAACTGAGATGAGCCCATTCAAACCAATGATCGCTAGTCAGAGTGTTGGACAAATTTTTTTTTGGGGGGGGGGGGGGGGGGTGCTTGGTGACAGCAGGCCTAGGGCACTGGAAAGTACAAATCCGGCCCTGCCTCCGTAGCTAGACTAGCAAGAAATACTACGCTACCATTGGAGGATGCAGTGTTATTCAGAGACACTTTGGACAGACAATTAGACCAGGATCTTAAGAGGGCTTACATGTCAGCAGGCGATGCTATGAGACCAGGTGTAGCCTTAACATCAGTCTCAAAAGCTATGAAGACATGGATTAATGAATTAGGAGACACTGTGGAACAAGGTGCAGATAAGGATACTATCTTAGCATCATTGAGTGACTTAAGATTTGCCTCAGACTTTGTTGGGGAGGCTGCACTGGATATAGTTAGGAATCATAGCAGATCTATGCTGTATTCAATAATGGCAAAGCGAGCCCTATGGTTCAAATCATGGTCAGCAGACCCTTCCTCAAAGTCCTCATGGACCAGAATTCCGTATGACGGAAAAAATTTGTTCGGGCAAAAAATGGACGCTGCTATTTCCAGAGTTTCAGGAGGCAGGTCATGACTTTTGCCGCAAGACAGAAAATTTAGAAAGCAAAAGTGGGGACATAGAAGACAACAATTCTCTCAAAAGTTAAGAGATATGAGGTCATATAAGCCGAGCAGACAATATAACAACAATTGGAGATCTTCACAACCAACGTTTTTTAAATCATCAAAAACAAAGTTGGCGACTCCTTCAGCGTCATCGGGAAAGTCCTTTTGATATGATGCCCACCCAAATAGGTGTAGTAGGAGCCAGACTTGCCCGGTATGCATCTATTTGGGTGGAGAATATTGCAGACCCTTGGGTCAGAAGAGTAATTTTCGGTGGGTCACAGGTGGTCTTTCCTAAAAAAAACAGTACTTCCAAGACTAGTAGAGACAAAAATTCCAAAAGATCTTCAAAAACGGAAAATCCTGCTAGAGTCTGTAAATTCTTTAATCGAACAAGGAGCAGCTATTCCAGTTCCAGGAAAAGAGAAGTTTACAGGTTACTACTCTCCTGTCTTTCTAGTAAAGAAGAGAACTGGCGATTGGAGACCGGTACTGGATCTCAAGTCTCTGAACAGGTTTATCAGAACACCGAAGTTCAAGATGGAGTCTCTGCAGACAGTCTTAAGGGCAACGAGGATTGGAGATTGGATGTGCTCCCTCGATCTAAAGGATGCGTACTTTCACATTCTGATAGATCCTTCTTTTCAAAAATACTTACGTTTTTTCGTGGGAGGCATCCATCTCCAATTCTCTTGTCTGCCCTTTGGTCTGTCTACGTCTCCGAGGACATTCACAAAGGTGTTGTTGGCACTAGTAGCGGTTCTCAGAAGAGATGGCATAAGACTGTTGCACTATCTGGACGATGTGCTAATCCTGGCAAGTTCAAAGGAAGATCTGATCATGCATCGCGACAAAGTGATAAGAACATTGTGCCAGTTCAGTTGGCTTATCAACACGAAAAAAAGTCAGCCAGAGCCAACACAGAGGTTAGTTTATCTGGGGGCTCGCTTCTCGACAGACAGAAACGCTATATCTCTTCCAGAGGAAAAGATAGACATTATTGTTCAAAAAGCGAGTCTAATTCAAAGGAATTCTTCCCTGACAGCGAGACAATGTATGAGAACTCTGGGTCTGATGTCATCCACAATACTAATGGTCAAATGGGCTCACTGGAATCTGAGAAAATTTCAAAAAAATTTCCTTCTACAATGGAAAGGTCAAAATTTAAATTGTCCAATTTTTATCTCGACGACGGTGTGGGAGAGTCTACTGTGGTGGAAGTCTCGTCAAAACCTAAGAAATAGTTTTCCTCTAACTCCCCCAGATTGGAATATAATCATGACGGATGCGAGCGCTCAAGGATGGGGGGCGACCTTCAGCGACTGGGCGATTCAAGGGACATGGGAAATCCAAGAAGATCGGCTAGTCTCGAATGTGATAGAACTTCGGGCTGCCTTTCTAGCTTTGAAAGCATTCCTGCCGATGTTGAAGGGAACTTCAGTCATGATCAGATTGGACAACAGGGCAGCAGTATCGTACATAAAACGCCAAGTAGGTACTTGGAGCAATACACTCCTGAAGGAAGTAGGTCTCATAATGGCTCTAGCTCAAACTCATTTGCAAGACCTTTCGGCAGTATATCTTCCAGGACGAGAGAATGTGAGAGCGGACAGTCTATCCAGGGAGGTCTTATGCAACAACAAATGGTCTCTGAATCAATCGATCTTCCAGCTCATTGTCAACAAATGGGGAGAGCCCAAGATCGATCTCACACAACAACAAGGTGAAGAAATTATTTTCATGTTTTCCAGTGAAGGGAGCAATGGCAGTAGATGCTTTTACTCAGGCATGGACATTCAGGAAGGCATACGCCTTTCCTACTATTTCACTACTTTTCAATATTCTCCAGAAGGTGGCGTGCTCCAATGCGGAGATTCTGGCACTTCTTCCAGACTGGCCGAGGAGACCATGGTGCACCCTGCTCAACCATCTGTCGATAGACCAACCATTTCGCCTTCCTCTAATTCCGGATCTGCTCTCCCAGAGAGGGTTCCTGCATGATCCCAATATAGCCAAATTACACTTGACGGCTTAGAGGTTGAGAAGCAGAGGTTAGCAGCTCAGGGTTGCCCTCAAGAGGTGATTCAGACCTTGTTATCAGCAAGAAAACAATCAACGAATAGAGTTTATAACAGAGTCTGGAAGAAATTTATAGACTTTGCTAATCAGTCTAATTTTGATCCACAAAATCCAGATGTCAACCATATATCTTTTCTTCAGAAGGGTCTTCAAATTGGTTTGGCGTATAACACACTAAAATCTCATATGTCAGCCATAACTACAGTTCTAGGAGTTCCCTGGTCCACTAATAGTCTGGTGAAGCAGTACTTTAGAGCAGCACTTAAGATCTGAACTCCTAGAAGACCAAAGTTTCCACAGTGGAATCTTCCTTTAATCCTAGATTTTCTATCAAATCATCCTTTTGACCCTGTTGAAAAATGTTCATTATTTAATCTAACCTTAAAGATGTCCTTTTTAGTGGCGATCACTTCTGGCTGGAGAGTGTCCGAACTGCAGGCTCTGAGTTGGAAGAAGCCTTTTCTATACATCTTTGAAGATCGCAGAGTAGTACAGAGGCTCCAGTAGGATAAAATTCACTAAAAAGTTTAAAACGTTAGGGATGCGGTGGTGGACCAGCCAACCCAAACAGACACAAGTAATGTCAATTAGAGTAGTAAACAATTTATTCATATACTCCCAAAAACAGTTGCAGCGCGTTTCACAGGCAAAATCCCGCTTCTTCAGGCAATAAACAGGAGTGATACACTGAAAATGACAGAGACAAATAGCAGCAGTCAAAAAAACCGTATATGGTGTATCTGTTTGGCAATAAAATGGTACAAGAAGGCGTGATCGGTATACACAGGGGTCAAATCCCGTGACCGTAAGTGTGAATTCTATAATATGCACCAATTGTAAAACTATATACAATATACAGAGAAAGATTCATAATCATGTACTGTATTTACTGAGTTAAAATAGATTAAGGTTGGGTAACACAACATTGCTCTATAAAATACGTTCTGTATGCATCACTTCATAGATATATTAGTATATATAAAAAAAAATAAAGATTACTAGCTTTGGAATATCTACCTGCATATAAATATGTGTATATAAGAGCTTTTCTTATGCCTACAATGTGTGGTGGATTAGGTGAGAATTCATCTTGATCTGGGGGATGGGGGAATAAAAGGGAGAACAATTGGGAGGGAACGAAGGATAAATGGGAGTGGAAAAAAGTTGAGGGTGGAACCTGAAAAGTGGTGGGTGGAAAAAATAAGTATGCTGTAATAGTATTACCTGAAGGGGATATGGGTAAGGTGTGCACGGGTAAGGAGTAGGATAAGAGTGAATAGGCACATTGTAAGGAGCAATAAAGACACTCACCAGTACAGAGTCTAAAGCACGCTAGGCACCTCTGTGCCGGTAAACCAGAAATGACCGAGTTCATATAGGAGGGAACGGAGGTACTTGGTGACGTAGGTGGGTGGGGACAATGAGGAGGAAGTGTTTCTCGAGGGTGAGGTGGTATCCAATGGGGTGGAAGTAGGCGGCGTTAGGTAGGCAGCTCGTGTATCCATGCGGACATAGCGTCACATATTGCTGGGGTAAACACAGTTACGTAGGCGGTACGGCGAGGATAATCGGATTGTATTAAATCCAGTAGAAGCTTTTCTTCCAAAAGTGGCATCATACTACCATTCGAATCAAGAATCGACACTTCCATCCTTTAAAGATCCGTTGAATCCAGATAGGGATCACCCTTTGGATCCTGTAGCCACCATAAAGTGTTACTTGCAGGTGACCAGCTCTTTCAGATGCTCAAACAGACGGTTTATTGTTCCTTTTGGGAGAAATAGAGGCAAAGAAGCCTCCTCAAGACTGATAGCAAAATGGATTGTGACTTTAATCCAGAGAGCTTATAAAGCAAGGGGTCTTCCTGTTCCACAGGTAATTTCGGCCCATTCAACAAGGGGCATGTCGGCATCATGAGCCTCTCTGGGCAGAGTTTCACTTGAAACTATTTGCAGGGCAGCGAACTGGGCCTCTGGTCACACATTCATTAAGCACTATAAAATAGAGCCAGCGACATTGTCTACATCTGCTTTTGGCAAAAGAATGATTGCTATGGCAGCTGAACAAAGTTTATAATTTCAATGTTTGCAATTAAGTGTCTGATACACTAATAATTTTCTGTTATTAAAATTATGTTTTTGTTGGCAATTTTTTCCCTCCCTTGTGTTATTTTTCCTAGTTATTACCCATATGTGTGATGCCATGGAGATGTCAGGGAAATAGGGAAATTAAATACTTACCTACAAAGCAATTTTCCTTTCCTGGCTGATCTCCATGGCATCATACATTCCCACCCAGGTGGGGCGGTTCGTCCGTTATATGAGGATTACAGGTGGGCGGAGCTCATTTTATATTCAGGGATTGTCCTATCTGGTAGTTGGAGGCGGAGAACTGCCCATATGTGTGATGCCATGGAGATCAGCCAGGAAAGGAAAATTGCTTTGTAGGTAAGTATTCAATTTTCCTATTTTCCAACAGTTGGCGCCCAACGTTAGATGGTTATCTTTTGAATTTGAAAAAATGTACTTTCTGTAAGTGGAAGCATAGACTACAGTTTACTTGTCGACAAGGGGATAAAAAAGTATACAGCCATACAAAATGGGGATATCGCTCCTCGAATACATTAAACAAAGTACAGAAGTAACAGCTCCTCTACCCAATATTGTTGATCACAACGCTGTAAAAGTTATACCTTTTACTGAGTTAGTGATCTTACAGAGGTAGATACCGTAAGGTTTTCCAACAGTGTACAATTTGTTCTTTTTTCAATCTTTTTCCTTGCTGAGGCCCATAGATTTTCATTGTGTGTGCTGTTATACTGCGTGACTAGTGCAAGGCAATCGTACTGTCTTTCCTGCCCAGCGCATCACCACAAACGTGAAAAAAAGTGTACAATTTGTTATTTTTTCATTCTTTTTCCTTGCTGAGGCCCATAGATTTGTGTGTGTGCTGTTATACTGCGTGACTGTCATTCCTGCCCAGCGCATCACCACAAATGTGGGAAAAAACATGTACAATTTGTTCTTTTTTCAATCTTTTTCCTTGCTGAGGCCCATAGATTTTTATTGTGTGTGCTGTTATACTGTGTGACTAGTGCAAGGCAATCATACTGTCACTCCTGCCAGCGCATCACCACAAACGTGAAAAAAAAAGTGTACAATTTGTTCTTTTTTCAATCTTTTTCCTTGCTGAGGCCCATAGATTTTCATTGTGTGTGCTGTTATACTGCATGACTAGTGCAAGGCAATCATACAGTCACTCCTGCCAGCGCATCACCACAAACGTGAAAAAAAAACGTGTACAATTTGTTCTTTTTTCAATCTTTTTCCTTGCTGAAGCCCATAGATTTTCATTGTGTGTGCTGTTATACTGCGTGACTAGTGCAAGGCAATCGTACTGTCACTCCTGCCCAGCGCATCACCACAAACATGAAAAAAAATGTGTACAATTTGTTCTCTTTTCAATACTTTTCCTTGCTAAGGCCCATAGATTTTTATTGTGTGTGCTGTTATACTGCGTGACTAGTGCAAGGCAATCGTACTGTCACTCCTGCCCAGCCCATCACCACAAAAGTGAAAAAACAAACCTGTACCATTTGGGTTTTTTTTCAATCTTTTTTTATTGCATGTGCTGTAAATTTAGGGTACTGTCCTTTTTTACATTCATCCACAAACAAAATCCACAAAGACAAAATACTAATACACTGCAATCTAAAATTAAAGTACAATAGTACATAATTAAGAGGTCACTTTCTTGATCGTCACTTTGAACATTTTATACTGTGGAATTTTATTTAATCATTATTTTGGATATCATGGATAATTTGTAATAAGAGGACAGAAAAGGAAGAGTGATTCTTCTGAAACAAGTGAGGGATGTCAGAGGGAGCAAAACTGTCAAGAAAATGAGAGGCTATGTGAGGACTGTGATGATAATCTCTCAACAATGACATCCAAATCCTCCACGTCTCATTCTTCTGTAGAGGCTGGTCAAACAGTTGGTGAAAACTTAGTAAAACCTTGTACTATGGATATATGTGAAACCCTATTTGGCTGAAAAGAAGCAGCAAAAATTAAAGAAGTGCCACTTTCCAATGACACCATAAAAAGAAGAGTCACAATTTGTGCAGATGACATTTTAAATCAGCTCATTAGCCTTGCAGTTGGATGAGAGTATTGATGTCAGTGGCTTAGCAGTGTTATTGGTGTTCGTTCGCTACATTTACAATGGAGAAATGTTAGAAGGCATTTTGATCTGTGATGATCTGAAAACTACAACTACGGGAGCTGATATCTTTGAAAAAGTTGACCGTTTTTTCTCTACTTACGGCCTGGACTGGAAAAAGTGCATTGACATTTGTGCTGATGGTGCCAAGGCAATGAAGGGTCCAATTTCTGGACTAGTTACAAGAATTAAGACAGTTGCCCACCCTTCGTGTGCTAGTAGCCAGTGTCTAATTCACAGAGAAAGCTGGGCTGTGAAAAACATACCTATAAAACTAAAAGAAATTTTCCATTCAATGGTTCAAATTGTCAATTATGTGAAATCTAGTGCCTTGAACACAAGACTGTTCAAGAAACTTTGCAATGAAATGGGCAGTGATTATGATTGTTTGCTATTTTATACAGAGGTTCGTTGGCTTAGTCGTGGAAAAGTTGGTACGAGTCTTTGAATTACGCAGTGAAATCTTGATGTTTTTGCATGAAGTAAAAACTAAAACAAGTAGTCAAAGTACAGAGGACAAATGTATTGATTTTATGTCAAATTACACCAATTTGCAGGGAATACCTATCCGATATATTTGGGAAACTGAACACACTAAATCTGGCACTACAGGGTAAAAATACCACACTTTTCACTGCCCATGATAAAACATCTGCCTTCAAAGAAAAAATGGTTGCTTGGAAAAGGAGAGCCGAAGAAGGTAAATTTGAGGCCTTTGAGACTATGAACACATTCTTAATAGAAAAGGACATACCCATCAACTCGGACATACAGGCAGCAATTATTGATCATATTACACGGCTGACTGTTTCTTTCCAGAAATATCTTCCTCCAATGATGGACATTGAAAACTACAGGTGGATAGCTAACCCTTTTTCAAAAGGTCAACATACATCTAATCTCTCAGCAAAAGCAGAAGAGGAAGTTATTGATATCTCTTGTAGCACTGCACTCCAGGATACATTTCACACTGTCCCCCTGTCAGCATTCTGGGCTAGTTTATCAGAAAGTTTTCCAGATGCAGGAGATGCAGCTATTCGTAAACGTCTACCTTTTGTGACGACATATATGTGCGAATGTGGGTTTGCAAAATACTGTGACACAAAAGTTAAAAAGAGGAACAGACTTGATGCCTCTGCAGATATACTCTGTCAGCTGTCACCTCTGATACCAGATTTTACCAAAATTGCTACAAATATGCAACAACAGATTTCGCATTAACTTTTTTAAAATTAAGTATGGACACTGTACCTGCCTATCTCATTTGTTAACCATGGACTACCTGTATCTCGCTAGTATTTGGCTCCACCCACATCATGTCATGGCCACACCCACTTTTTTCGCCGCGCCGCCTTACTCGGTAGGGGGTACATTTGTTTAGGAATGACCCGCAAAGTGGTACATGTGCTGAAAAGGTTGAGAACCACTGCACTACCTGATCCATGTATATGTTACGGCCAAAACCAGAAATCGGCCAATTCTAGAATTGGCCGGCCGTTTCTAGAACTGGCCGATTTGACGTCGGCCAAAGTCCAAAATGCTGTGAATTTCTGACATTGGCCGGCCAGTTCTAGAACCGGCCAAAGTCAGTCGGCCAAAGTCCAAAACATACAAATCCCAGCACCATGAATGGAACTTCCTCTCTGCTCTGAAAGATACAGCATAAAAATCTTTTTTTAAGAAAAGCATTTCTTAGTTACAGCTGATACAAATCCTGCAATAAATCTGCAGTGTGTCTACGTCCTGCTTTCTTGGTAGCAGACATATTGTTAACATCCTGTGCTTTTAAATTAGCTGCTCTGCTGTGGCAGTCAGGTGACACAGGGGAGAGATCAAATTACAGTGGTGATTAGTCAAAGATGAGGGGGATGCATGGCTGGGGGTGCTTTGCATGGCTGTGGGTGCTTTGCTGGGGGCTGTGCATGGCTGTGGGTGCTTTGCTGGGGAGGGGGGGATGCATGGCTGGGGGTGCTTTGCATGGCTGGGGGGCTTTTCTGGGTGCTGTGCATGGCTGGGGAGTGTTTGCTGGGTGCTTTGCATGGCTGTGGGTGCTTTGCTAGGGGGCTGTGCATGGCTGGGGGGGGGGGGGTTTGCTGGGTGCTGTGCATGGCTGTGGGTGCTTTGCTAGGGGGCTGTGCATGGCTGGGGGGGGGGGGGGTTGCTGGGTGCTGTGCATGGCTGTGGGTGCTTTGCTGGGGGCTGTGCAAGGCTGTGGGTGCTTTGCTGGGGGGGGGGTGCATGGCTGGGGGTGCTTTGCATGGCTGGGGGGCTTTTCTGGGGGCTGTGCATGACTGTGGGTGCTTTGCTGGGGGGGGGGGGGGGGCATGTGATTAGTGACAGAGGAAGGGGAATTAGACAGGCTAAACTCTCTAAATTAGACAGGCAAAGCTCTCTAAATACATACAGGGTGCTTTTCTGTTTTCCTTTTACCCTGTCCAAGAGTTCAGGTCCACGACGTGAAGAGCTGTGAGGGCGGAGGTGGAATCAGCTGCAGCCGGCAGCATACAGGCCAGCCCCGGGTCCCTGCAAGAGAGGTGTGAGGAGGACTTAGGGGAAGGCAGCAGCAGCCAGGGACACAGCGGGGACAGCGCGTTTTTGAGCGCTGAGCAGAGCCGGGATAGATGGAGCGGCTGTGCGGGGAAAACGAAGGCTGCAACTGGCAGCACCGGGTCCATGCAGGAGACGGGTGAGGAGGACGACTACGGGGAAGGTGGTGGCAGCAGCAGGGACACAGCGGGGAACTGCAGCTGAGCAGAGGGACGCTTGCAGCAGTGGGGAGAGGTGCGCTTTGGCCACGTTAGGTCACAACGCGTTCTGGCCGGCCAAAGTCCGAAATTCATGCACGTTTCTTACTTTGGCCGCATTAGCTGGCCACTTCGCATTCTGACCGGCCAGAACCCGAAGTGGCCAGACTTCGGGTTCTGGCCGTAACATATACACACGCAAGATGTTTTGAAGCACTTTTCCCCTTCAATTTAGGAATGCAATGTGATTTCTGCCCTTTAGGGATTATAACCCTGCTGTGCGCCAAATCCGATTATTTTTTCAGGGACTTTTGGCGTATACCCCACTCCGCCATGCCCCCCTCCTGGTGTTAGACCCCTTGAAACATCTTTTCTATCACTTTTGTGGCCAGAAACAGTGTTTGTAGTTTTTCAAGTTCGCATGCCCATTGAAGTCTATTGCGGTTCACTGGGTTTGTGAAATTTTGCGTAAATTCGCGTTCGCGGATCGCGAACCTAAAATCTGCGGTTTGGGCCATCTCTATGGAGAGATAACTTTATTAACAATAAATTCAAAATAATATGTAAAACACTGATATGTGTTTATAAAATTTTTATAAAATGTTTTAAAGAGACTCTGTAACTTTAAAAAGATCCCCTGGGAGGTACTCACCTCGGGTGGGGGAAGCCTTCGGATCCTAATGAGGCTTCCCACGCCGTCCTGCGTCCCACGGGGGTCTCGCTGCAGCCCTCTGAACAGTCGGCGACAGGCCCGACTTTAATTCTTAATATTTACCTTTGCTGGCTCCATCGGGGGCGCTGTGGCTGCATTCGGCTCGGAAATATACGGAAATACCCGATCTCCGTCGGGTCCGCTCTACTGCGCAGGCGCCGGAGACTTGCGCCTGCGCAGTAGAGCGGACCCGACGGCGATCGGGTATTTCCGCCTACTTCGAAGCCGACAGCCGTCAGAGCGCCTGCGCAGGAGCCAGGAGGGTAAATATTACGTCACGGCTGTACGGAGGGCTGCAGCGAGACCCCCGAGGGACGCAGGACGGCGTGGGAAGCCTCATTAGGATCCGGAGGCTTCCCCCACCTGAGGTGAGTACCCCCCAGGGGACGTTTTGCCGTTACAGTTCCTCTTTAATGAAAGTGGAGTATGGCTTTAAAGTTACATGCGTTCGTGGCAGTAAAAGGATTAGATAATTCCGTCTCTTCTGCTGTGAGTACCATACAGAAAATTACAAGTGGCATCAAAAGAAAAATAATTCTTTAAACTACTCTACCATTGTACAAATAAAAGAATAGTAGTTGCTGATTTCTGCAATGTGGCATATGACACATTTTCAGTCCTTTATAACAATAATTGCTTTCTCAATCATTTCCCTTTTTCACTTTCATTGATATTGTTATTATAGCTATTGTGTTTTCCACCTTTGATATCTGTGTTCTGACTGCTTATTATTATGATTACTTCCACTAAGAGGCACCTAGAATGATGACTGAAATGACACTTAAAAAGCAACAAGACAAATCAGCTTCAGTTCACGGTTCTGGATGAAACTTGGTTAAAACCAGCTGGATTGCTGTCTCTCCAATAAATGTTTAGAAAAGGCATGATTATATCACTCAGTGACACTGTGAACATTACAATTTATCAATCATCTTGTTTACTTGCAGTCTCGGTAGGAGGCACAGCTTTCTCACTTAACAAAAATAAATATCTGCCACAAATGATGTTGGTTGTAGAAAATAGAAGCAGACTGGTTAAAAACTAGTTACAGCATATTATTGCCATTTAACATTGCAGTATATATTTTGTGTTATGTTCTAGTGAAACATTTTTTTTTAAAACGTGGTTCTGATTCTTCTTAGAATAACATAATTTGCTTGTGGACAGCATAAACAATGTTTTTTTTCATAGAATATAAGATAAATATAGCTTGAAATATATCTTAAAATATAAAATGATCAGTAGCTCAAGGGCTATAGGTATACATCCAATTGTGGCATGTTGATGTAAAGTTTATAGTAAAGACTTTCAATTTTGTCTTCCATCTAACAACCCTCTTATTCTATATGATTCTTCTTTTATAGTGACTGGTAAAGAATGGAATTATCAGCTTTCCTGTTGCTGAAATTTTGTGCAAACACATAAAAGTTAGCGAAAATGTGAAAATGCAAAATTATCCCAGTGGTTCAGGAAACTCCTTGTAACTACTGTTCAACAAAAAGGGCACCAGCAAAACAAGAAATGGGAGAATTATAGGGAAAGGGTGTTGTTGTTATTATAATTATTTAGTATTTATATAGCGCGAACATCTTCTGCAGCTCTCCACACAGAGTATACAGTCTTGTTACTTCACAGTCCCCCAGAGGGGCTCAAAATCTAAACCCTACCATCATCATATGTTCATGACAGTTTAGGGCCAATTTAGGGGGTAGCCAGTTGACTTATCTGTATGTTTTTACTATATGGGAGGATACTGGAGTGCTCAGAGGAAACCCACCTAGACACAGAGAAATCATACAAACTCAGTGCAGAAAGGTGAGATGCTAGTACATAGACATGGGGAGCCAAAAATAACTAACTACACACAAAACAGCCAAAGCAAAATAGAATAAAACAGAATAGACAAGCAACTAACAGAAATAACTGCAAAGGGAAATTTAAACCAATTAACAATACAAAAAAAATAAAGGATACACGCACACCCTCAAAAATATTAACCCACTGCCCCAAAAAATAACCTCCGTCCCTCTGCGGTTTGCTTAATGCACCATGTTCTTAAAAGTGTAGATGCATAACAACGAGATTTAGCAAATCGGAAGCAAAAAATAACCTTATGAAATAATGCATCGTATGTGTAGTACAGGTAACAAATAGAACATTGGTAGCAGAGAAAAAAAGTGTCATGTTGTTTTCCAGCACAGGAAAAGTTAAAACACTTGAGTTTACCCAACTTTGTCGAACTCAATACTGTATTCTAAATAGCTCAAACTGCAGTAACGTTCCAAGCGTCATTAGCTCTGCTCTGTTTTACAGTTTAAAATACAGAGAGTGGTTTCTAAACTGCAAATATGACAGAATGATGCAATGTTATAAATAACGCTATATAACTGAAAATAAAAATATGTTCTATTAATTATCCATACTACACATACAATTAATTATCTTGTACGTTTTTTTTTTTCCACTTCAGTGTCACTTTAAATGGTAGAAGCAAATCTAGGTAATTTATCTAGCAATTTATCCATGCAATAATGAAGCAATGACACACACCTGAGTGATCACAAGCACCTGTGAAGCCATTTGTCCCATTATGGTGTTCGGAAATGAGGGGGCTCAGGGCTGTGCATATAAAGCATTGTAATTTCTACACGGTGAAACAGAATCGTATGCTAATAGCTTTAAAATAAAGTCTTAAACATGCACTTTAAGTCTGAATTGTTTAATTTACACTGAGAAGACTCCAAACATTATGGAGGGCAGAAAGCAAGTGTGCGTGTGTGTGTGTGTGTGTGTGTGTGTGTGTGTGTGTGTGTGTGTGTGTGTGTGTGTGTGTGTGTGTGTACAGGTACAGTATATATGCAGGCAGTTGCATCAGGAGAACATTTGTTAACATTTGGTGCCTTTCCTTAGACAACAGCTCAAGTCACAAAGCAAATCCACTCATGTGTAAGGTGCTCACAGCCCAATGCAGTACTACACCGGGAAGTAAATGGTGTGTGCATGACTGACAAACAAAAGGTATATGACACATGTGTTGCAAAAGGCTGGTTTGAGTTGCTCAGTTCTTTAAAGTGTACCCAAGGCGGTGCAAGGGGCAAATGGGACACACACATGTTCCATGTTCTGAGCCATCCCTCCTTGTCCCCTCCATGCTGCCCTCAACCCCCCCCCCCAACCCCCAGGTGCAATGCTGTGATCCCCCCCCCCCCCCCAATCTGTCTATCAATCTACCGACATTGAGCTTGTCAGTAGAATTACAGGGGAAGGGGTGTCCCTTGCATGAGAGGCACTCCTACAAAATGCTCCCTCTGGCATTAGGAACAGCTCTCAATTTCCCAGCTCTCAATGTCCAGCTCTGTCTCTCCCACGTCTCTCCCTTCCTGCGCTCTGTGATGAGTCTCACCAGGAGTGGTGGGGAGGGGCGGTAATAGATGCTACTTGATCCGGCTATCTCCCAGATCAGGTAGTATGTTTTTCCCCCAAAAAATTCTAGCTTAGATTGACTTTTAGTTGATTTGGGAAATACTGTAGGTTTCCCATGATAAAAAGGATTTACATCTTTAAGTTGCAGTAATTAACTCATCTAGTTTGTTTTTCCTGTAAATATGGTAAATGACCTTTAAATAGCTTGACTATACTGAGGCTTTATGCTGTATCTGTCCCAGAAGGCAAAATATACCTATTACCAATCCACCTTTGTTGCGAGTGGTGGACAATGTAGTGAAAAGGTGCATAAGCACTCTGTGCTGAAGTCCAACACCTGATATGGAGAACCTGCTAAAGCAGCTGGTTTTGGGTTTTAGAACAGGCTAATGCTGGACAGAGAAATATAATTTTTTTATTATATTATTATTATTATTATTATTACTATTACTATAATTGATTTACAATATCTCACAGAAGTGAGTACACCTCTCAGACCATCTCAGACTGTATCAAACTTTTCTACATAGCTGTTGTCTCAGAAGGAAGCCTCTTCTAAAGTTGATGCACAAGAAAGCCCTCAAAAAAATTTCAGACAAGCAAACCAATGATGATGGCCTGCAGTTTGCAATGGTGGACAGCTCACGTAGAATGGTCGCTGTCCGCCATTCACGTTTACTGTGAACTTTACACAATGTGGCACGGGACAGCCATTCAAGTATTTTCACCACACAAGCCACCACCCACCCCTAACGATCCTGGCAGCCATTTACAGTCTGTGCAATGAGAGGTGCGCTGCTGATTGACTGACAGATAGAGATAGCTTGCTGTCGCTGCAGTTGTGTGTAATCCAGTGCTGTATAGCTGCTTTATACATGTTCTGCTCCTTGCAGTTCACCAGCTAGGGACCCCAATAGACCTTTTGAGGACTGATCCTGAACCCAAAAGTCCTTTTCAGGACTGATCTTTCTGTTACATTTTGTTGTTGCGATTTGTGGTGTGGTGTGTTGCAGTTTAATATATTCACCGCCTGTATACAATGTAGTGTGTAGCTGCATCACTAGTACAGCCTGTCACTGTGCTAATGTGATTGAGTGTGACTGACATTTGTGACAGAAAAAAATTGCAGGCCACTGCATGGGCATCCACAGAAAAATTTTCGGGGGGGGGGGGGGGGGCAAAAAGGGGGGAGGAAGAAGTAGCCGCAACGAAAATTGGGGGTACGTTGTGTGGCGCGCATAGCACGCCGCGCTGAAAAATGGGTGTGGTCATGGACCAGAATGTGAGTGTGGTCGCGGGTTGAGACAAGTTTACATGAACTTAACAATGGTGGGACATTAGATTAGGACAGTGGTGGCAAAAATTTTGGAGGTCAAGTGCCCAAACTGCAACCGAAAAGTCACTTATCTATCGCAAAGTGCCAACAGCAATTTAAACTAAATACAAACGTTTTAACTCATACATGAACATTATGGAAAATCCAAGTTGAAAATAAACTGTGAAGATAAACAATTTCATCCATCCTACTCCTGAAAAATGTATTCATTTTTTTAGAACCTCCCAGTTTCATTTTCTCTTTTAAAAAGCTGTAAAAGTAGGTTTAATGCTATTGTCTCATATGATGATGATTCAGCTTTTTCCATAGTCTCGCAGTTAGCAATCGTGACCCCCAACAAGACAAATTCAGCAATCATGAGGCCCCCCCCATCAAGACAAATTCAGCAATCATGAGGCCCCCAACATGACCAACTCAGCAATCATGAGGCCCCCAAAAAGACAAATTCAGCAATCATGAGGCCCCCAACAATACACATACAGCAATCATGAGGCCCCCAACAAGCCAAAATTCAGCAATCATGAGGCCCCAACAAGAGAAATTCAGCAATCTTGAGGCCCCCAACAAATCATGAGGCCTCCAACAAGACAAATTCAGTAACCATGAGGCCCCCAACAAGACAAATTCAGCAGTCATGAGGCACATATATAGACAGCATTTCACATAAATAGGCAGAATGCCCCCTTAACCTCCTGGGCATTACGGACGAGCTCAGGTCAGCCAGTAATGCCACAGGGCACCGCTCAGGCCCTGGTTGGCCAATTTGAATAATTTTTAGTTTTTGAAACACGCAGCTAGCACTTTGTGTTTCTCTGCTCGCCGCCGCTGCCGCCGATCCACCGCTACCTGCTGCGAAAGAGGGCCCCCCCAGACCCCATGCGCAGCCTGGCCAATCGCTGCCAGGCTGCGCTATGGGGTGGATCGGGACTCCCTGTGACGTCACGACGTCGATGACGTCATTCCATTCGTCACCATGGGGACGGGGGAAGGCCTAAAGGAAATCCCGTTCAGAACAGGATTTCTGGATGGGCTTGATCGCCGGCGGCGATCGCAGGGGTAGGAGGGATGCCGGAGGGAGGGGGGAATCAAGTAGCTAGCGCTAGGCTAGCTACATGATAAAAAAATTAAGTTAAAAAAACCCTCCCGCGGCCACGCGGCTGTGGGAATCAAAACACCAGGGAGGTTAATATGGTAGACTCCTCTCACCTGGCTTCTGTGCCTGGCTGGCAATACTGTTTTTGGCTGGAATGGGGATGATGTGTGGGCTGAAAGGCCTGGCAGTGATGCTGTAGCCTGACTGGCGGTGATGCTGTGGCTGGGCTGGCGGTGATGCTGTGGCCGGTCTGGCGGTGATGCTGTGGCCCGACTGGCTGGCGGTGATGCTGTGGCCTTTTTGACATTGATTTTGGGCTGGTTGGCTGGTGGTGATGCTGGGCTGGCTGGCCTAGATAGTTTAGGTAGTTACAGGTGCCCCCCAGTTTAGGTAGCAACAGGAATCTCCCAGTTTAGGTAATGACAGTGCCCCCCAGTTCAGGTAGTGACAGGAGCCCCCAGTTTAGGAAGTGACAGTGCCCCCCATTTTAGGTAGTGACAGGTGCCTCAGTTCAGGTAGTGACAAGAGCCCCTAGTTTAGGTAGTGACAGGGCCCCCCAGTTCAGGTAGTGACAGGAGCCCCCAGTTTAGGTAGTGACAGGGCCCTCCAGTTCAGGTAGTGACAGGAGCCCCCAGTTTAGGTAGTGACAGGAGCCCCCCAGTTTAGGTAGTGACAGTGCCCCCCAGTTCAGGTAGTGACAGGAGCCCCCAGTTTCGGTAGTGACAGTGCCCCCCAGTTCAGGTAGTGACAGGAGCCCCCAGTTTAGGTAGGGACAGGAGCTCCCCCAGTTCAGGTATTGATAGTGCCCCCCAGTTTAGGTAGTGACAAGAGCCCCCAGTTTAGGTAGTGACAGTGCCCCCAGTTCAGGTAGTGACAGGAACCCCCAGTATATGTAGTGTCAGGAGCCCCCCAGTTCAGGTAGTAACAGTGCCCCCCAATTCAGGTAGTGACAGGAGCCCCCAGTTTAGGTAGTGACAGGAGCCCCCAGTTTAGGTAGTGACAGGAGCCCACCAGTTCAGGTAGTGACAGTGCCCCCCCAGTTCAGGTAGTGACAGGAGCCCCCAGTTTAGGTAGTGACAGTGCCTCCCAGTTCAGGTAGTGACAGAAGTCCCCAGTTTAGGTAGTGACAGGAGCCCCCCAGTTCAGGTAGTGACAGGTGCCCCAGTTCAGGTAGTGACAGGTGCGTGGCAGCGGAGAGAGAAAAGGGAGCGTGTGGACAGCGGGGGAGAAGGGGGGAAGTCTCCCCCCCTTCCCTCACCTTTGGGGCTCCCTCTCTCCTTTGCTCCCCCCTTTAGAAGTAAGTGATGCGGGCGGCAACAGTGGTACACTTATGCTGTTATCAGGCGCGAGTGACTATCTGTATCTGTGCGCCGCCACTCTGGTCTAGTCCAGACCAGCGCAGCGGCTCACAGAGAGAGAGTCACTCGCGCTTAGTGATAGTGTAAGTGTACTGCCACTGCCGCCCGCATCACTTACTTCTAAAGGGAGGAGTGAGAGAAAGAGGGAGCGCTAAAGGTGAGGGAAGGGGGAGTAGACTTCCCCCTTCTCCACCGCTGTTCACAAACTCCCTTTTCTCTCTCTGTTGCCACCCCAGGGTGGTTGGCCGACCACTTCTGGCTTCGGGTGGCAGCAGCTGGCCAGGGGAGTGCGCATGCCCCATTTTGCCAGACGTGCAGACACCCATAGGCCACTGACAGTTATTAAAGAGGAGCTGTCAGCCATACTATCTCAGAAATAAAACCCACACATATATAAGTAGATAAATACTTGCTCTACTTACATGACATATGTATTGCACTGTCCACGTTTTGATTTTAGTGATTTTTCTACAGTAAAAAAAAAAAAATCCTTCTTAGCATTTGCCCTTTTAAGTGTGGCTATTTTGAAGCCAATTCTGATGTAATTTCCTCCCTTAGTCTCCTCTGCCTGAGTTCGCCGCCCTTCACTATGGAAAGTGCATTGTCTCAGCATGAGAAATATTGGCCAATCAGAGAGGAAGAGAGGTGTGTGTGTGGGGGGGGGGGGGGGGGGAGGGAAAAAGAGGATTCAGACAATCGGGCTGAATTAGTTAAGTCTTAGGGGAAGTACAGAAGCAAAAAAGGAAGACCCAGCATGCCCTGCAACTTCCTTTTTATGTATCATATTTTGTGTGTACCAAATAATAGTCAGATGAACTGGGAAATGATCATTTATCAACAAGAAAAGTAATAGAGATTTTTTACTTTTGGATTGCCTGGTTAGCATTCTTATTACTTGTTTACCAGATAAAAATAAAGAATTGATTTTTGATTTGATGCTCGACAGTTACTCTTTAAAGTGCAATGTTAGTCACACACACCACTGCACTTACAGCGTTATCATTGTTTTTAACCTCTGTTTAAGAAAAATGTCAGTGTCACTGACATTTGTGACACAGAGCGTTGCAGGTCACTGACAATTACAGGGGCTCTGCTACAGTGGCTGCAGATACAATGTTTAACCTTTTGCCGACCGCGTCACGCCAGTGGGCGTGGCCGCGGCGGCAGCCCCAGGACCGCCTAACGCCAATTGGCGTAAAGTCCTGGGGCCAGCTAATGCAGGAGATCGCGCGCATGATGCGCGCGCATCTCCTGCTTGGGGGGCGGAGCCCCGCCCCGCCTTCAGTCTCCGAGCGGCAGTAGCCGCTCGGGAGACTGTTAGACGGCGAGATCGCCGTCTATTTCTGTGTACAGCACTGCGATCGGCTGCAGCGCTGTACTGGGGACAGCCGTGTCACACGGCTGTCCCCCTGGGGGACAAGAGAGCGATCGACTCTCATAGGCAGAAGCCTATGACAGCCGATCGCCGTAATTGGCTGGCTGCGGGGAGGGAGGGAGGTAGGGAGGGAACTTATGTAAACAAACAGTGATTTTTCAATAAAAATCACTAACAATAATATTTATGTTAAAAAAATAAACATGTGGGGGGCGATCAGACCCCACCAACAGAGAGCTCTGTTGGTGGGGAGAAAAGGGGGGGGAGATCACTTGGGTGCTGTGTTGTGCGGCCCTGCAGTTTGGCCTTAAAGCTGCAGTGGCCATTTAAGCAAAAAAAGGCCTGGTCGTTTGGGGGGTTTGACACTGCAGTCTTCAAGAGGTTAAGGCAAGGTAAATGCCACAAATTTCAGGCCTCTGCTACAGTGGCTGCAACTAACAATTTTTAGGCAGACAGATTCAACAGTTGTATATTTGCCATGAGCGCAGGCAAAAGCAAAGGGTGGCATTGGTACTACATTTTGTCAGGAAACATGCAGTGGGCATTTGCAGGAGTAAATAACTTGCTCCCAGAATGCATTGCAAGGCCCAGGAGCAAATCACAAGAGTTCTCACCACAGGTAAATATATAGAGGGGCAGGGCTGCTCATCTGGATTCCGGATATCTGGGTAACCCGGATATCCGAACTTTTTAGGCCTATCCAACCGGATCCAGATTCCAGATAGCTGGGCCCAAATCCGGATAGCCATTTGCAGATAGTTGGGTGCATAATCTGGATATCCGCAGATATCTGCGGGTATCCGGATCCAGAATACTGTAACTAAGGTGATGATATCCTGGAGCCAGTCAGAGAGCTCCCAGCACAGGCCCTAGCAACCAATCACAGAGGGGAACCCTGGCCGGCACCACCTGACCTCATTGAGTCAATCAGAGGCCTCCTAGCCTAAGCCCTGGCACCCAATCACAGAAAGGAACACTGGCCAGCCCCCCTGTATAATAAGGAGGGCTGCTATGATGAGACAGATTGTCCTGGCTTGCTGAATGCACACTGAGAGACACGCTCCAGTGCTGGTGCCCTACAAAGGGCTGTACACAGTTATAAACCTAAAGCTGTTCATTGATTAACCCCTTCACTGCTATCACTACTCTATAGTTAAATTGTTAATTAGCTTGATTGATGTCTCATAGTGTGACAGTTAGGCCACATACACACATCAGACCATAGTCTTTTGAAAATGAAAGATCACAGACCAATGTTACCCCCTTCCATGTAGTATGAGAGCCATACCTTCACAGTCTATTCTATGGAGCTGAACTCCCCATCAGAAAAAAAATCTTTGCAAGATGCTGCACACACAGATGCTGTACAGACACAAAAGATCAGTATCTGCAAAAGATCTGTTCCTGCAAAAGATCTGTTCCTGCAAAATGCATTCATAGTCTATAAGATCTGCAGATCATCATACACACCTTGTTTAACTGACATTCATCTGCAGATCAGACAATCATCTGCAGATCTGAAAATCCATCCTGGTGGATCTGATCTGCAGATGAATGTCTGTTAAACAAGGTGTGTATGATGATCTGCAGATCTCATAGACTATGAATGCATTTTGCAGGAACAGATATTTTGCAGATACAGATCTTTTGAATGTCTACAGCACCTTTGTGTGCAGCATCTTGCAAAGATTTCTGTCTGATGGGGAGTTCTGCTCCATAGAATAGACTGTGTAGGTATGGCTCTCATACTACATGGAAGGGGGTAAAATTGGTCTGTGATCTTTCATTTTCCAAAGACTATGGTCTGATGTGTGTATGAGCCTTTAGAGTGTGTGCTGCAGTGCTGCTGGGCCAAGGGCTGTACACAGTGATAAGCTGTTCAGTGATTAACCCCTTCACTATCACTACACTATAGTTAAATCATTCATTAGCTTGATTGATGTCATAGGGCCTGATTCACAAAGCGGTGATAACTCAGTTATCACGCCTAAAAGACTTTAGGTGTGATAACCTTTGCACTGCTGAGTTAGCACCACTTTGTGCTCTTTATCGCACGCAAAGTCCCGCACGCAAAGTTTTGCGCGCGCAATCGCGCAACTCCGCGCACAGCGCCCATAGGGTTTAATGGGCGCATCGCACGCGGTGCAACTTTGCGCGTGGGAATTTTGCGCGAGTTTCATTTTATTACGCCTAAACTGAGTTTAGGCGTGATAAAGGGCTTTTCACAGGCGTGCAAACACTTTGCACCGCTTTGTGAATCAGGCCTGTAGTGTGACATTTAGAGTGTGTGCTGCAGTGCTGCTGCAGCTGCTATGTGTCTGTGTGTGTTCTGTGCACACACCAGGCCAGCTGCTGCCTGCCACGTGCAAACATGTGCAAAGTGCCACGTGCAAAGTGCAAAGTGCCACGTGCAAACATGTGCAAAGTGCCACGTGCAAACACGTGCAAAGTGCCACGTTCAAAGTGCCAAGTGCCAAGTGCAAAGTGCCACGTTCAAACACGTCCAAAGTGCAAAGTGCCAAGTGCAAAGTGCAAAGTGCCATGTGCAAACACGTGCAAAGTGCCACGTGCAAAGTGCAAAGTGCCTTGTGCAAACACGTGCAAAGTGCCAAGTGCAAAGTGCCACATGCAAACACGTGCAAAGGGCCACGTGCAAAGTTAAAAGTGCCACGTGCAAAGTGCCACGTGCAAACACGTGCAAAGTGCCACGTGCAAAGTGCCAAGTGCAAACACGTGCAAAGTGCCACGTGCAAAAGGCCACGTGTAAAGTGCAAAGTGCCATGTGCAAAGTGCAAAGTGACACGTGCAAAATGCTAAGTGCAAAGTGCCACGTGCAAACACGTGCAAAGTGAAAAGTGCCACGTTCAAAGTGCAAAGTGCAAAGTGCCATGAGCAAAGTGCAAAATGCCACATGCAAAGTGCCATGTGCAAACACGTGCAAAGTGCCACGTGCAAAGTGCAAACACGTGCAAATTGCAAAATGCTACATGCAAACACGCGCAAACACGTGCAAAGTACCACGTGCAAAGTGCCACATGCCATTTTGCACGTGGCACTTTGCACGTGGCACTTTGCACTTTGCATGTGTTTGCACGTGGCACTTTGCACTTTCCACGTGGTTGCACTTTGCACGTGGCACTTTGCACTTTGCATGTGTTTGCATGTGGCACTTGGCACTTGGCACTTTGCACATGCCACTTTGCGCTTTGCACATGTTTGCACATGGCACTTTGCATGTGTTTGCACTTTGCACGTGTTTGCACGTGGCACTTTGCACTTTGCACATGGCAGTTTGCACATGTTTGCACGTGGCACTTTGCACTTGGCACTTTGCACATGGCACTTTGCACTTGGCACTTTGCACGTGGCACTTTGCACTTGGCACTTTGCACATGGCACTTTGCACATATTTGCATGTGGTACTTTGCACTTTGCACATGACACTTTGCACTTTGCACTTGCCACTTTTCACTTTGCACATGTGCTCATGTGGCACTTTGCACTTTGCACTTGGCACTTTGCACATGGCACTTTGCTCTTTGGACTTTGGACACAATGTGGGCTGCACGACTGCTGTCTGGAACCTAGGCCTGATGTTAACTGACAGCCATTTTTTTTGGGGGGGTGGGGATTGTACGTCCCCACATCATCAAATAGTGTTCCCCTTTGCAAAATAATGATGCTGCATGGCTCATTTACCCTTAAAAAGTTTTTAAAGCAATTTAAAGGGCACTTCCGGTTTTTATATCCAGATATCCGAATCCAGCCTGATATCCCGGGTACTGGGGTCGGATATCCGATTCGGATCCGGATTGGAAAATTTTGAACTCGGATATCTGACCCGGATCGGAAACCTGGGTATCTGGATCCGAATTAGTTCCAGATAGTGAAAAATGGTATCCGAGCACCACTGTAGAGGGTGAAGGGAGGGTTAGTCACTCCATTTTGAGTCCTGTGTAGGAACTAGGGAGAATAGGGCCAGGAAGAGAATTGCATTGCAACAGGGAGTGATTAAGAACATTATTAGAGCATTTTTAACCGGCATTTTTTTTATAGGGCATATAGGGCTTGATTCACAAAGCCATGATAACTCTTATTACGGTCACGCTAGCATTTTGCGCACGCTATAACACGTGTAACAGTTTTCACTTGCAATCATGAATTTTCATGCGCAATCGTGAATTTTCTTTGTTTGCGAGCAAAAACCGTTACGCGCGTTATAGCGCATGCAAAACACTAGCGTGACCGTGATAAGAGTTATCACGGCTTTGTGAATCAAGTCCATAATGTGTAGGAATATTCAGAATATGATTTTGTGAACATAGAATAGGTTAGACAGACATGTTGGTCTGTGTAACATGAGGTATGTAAGCTTGTCAGCACAAGTACTAGACTGTATTGTGTGGGAGCTGAATGCTGTCAGGCAGCTCTCCACTGCACATTCACATGGGTTGGAGAAGTGTGTTACTTGTAGTCTTCCAGTCCACACACAAATCAGAAGCTGCATTTTCCATACTCAATAAAAATGAATTTGACTGCTGCTGCTCACTCGGTATTACTCAGTGCTCACCAAAGGACCCTGTGTTCCACTAAAGTACAGTGACTAGACATCCCAGTTTACCTGGGACAGGTCCTAGAATTAGGTTCCTCCTTCCCAGGCATGAATATGTTCGGCCTAATGCTAGGTTGTCCACTGGACATCCTGGCTGCCAAATTCTGCAACCCCTCTTGATGAGTTGCGTCTCCTGCTGCACTCCCCTCTCTCCCTCCCTTCCCTCCGATGCACAGTATGGTGCATCCTTAACAAAACCTTGAACAAAGATAATCCAGGTATGTAAAACTGGGCTTATTTATACCTCTGTAATAACTTTACCTCCGGGATCCAGCGATGCATCTGTCCCCGCTGGCAGATCTCCATGTCCTGGCTCTTCCAGGTCGGTGCAGCTCTTGTGTGCGCACTACTTCCCCTGTAGCCATAGTAACAGGGGCGGGCTCACACATACTGTCGGACTGAAGGGACGGAAGTGGCTGGTTAAGCGTCCGTCCTATAATGCTAGGAGACGGTCGCATGTTATTACGTGCCTGTCCTTTACTCACAGGGCCTGATATATTAGATCAGCTTAGATCAGCTGACGCTCAGGCAGGAAATTCTGTGTGGTGATTGGTGCATGTGAGACAGTGAGAGTAGCCGGCCACTGATTGTTGAGTGACTCCTATTTAAACCTTGCTGGTGATCTGTCACATTGCCCGTGATAGCGTTAGCTTGGCTAGCTGCTGGGAGTGTTGTTCCTTGCTGGATACTACTTCTATTGCTGGATTCCTGGATTTTGACCTCTGCCTGTTTACTGACCATCCCTGTTTGCTGCCTGGACTGACCTTATTGCGTGTTTTTCGTTTTGCCTTTTTGCTGCCTGGACCGACCTCGGAAACCCTTGACGCGCTATCTGTCCCAGGAGAGGACATCAGGATGTGTGCTCCTAATCCCTAGATAGGTTTGATGCAATGAATGTTTGCATGTCTGCACTATGCATGTTAGAGGGCCAGAGTTAGGACACCTATGTTTACCTGGATACTTCTGTGCAGTATAGGTGACTAAGCATAAGAATGCATTCTTCTGTGAACTAAGACCCCGGCTTTTAACTTAGCTGTAGGGATAACAGTGGTGCCTGGATGAGTGAATCTGTGAATGCATTTGTTTGAACATTTGCATGCGAGAATGCGAAGGGTTAATACATTTTTGCTGTTTTCTGGCCACACCCCCTTCAGCACCTCCTTTTCTTTAATAACCTATTTAATGTCCTAACCAGAGGCGATGTGCCTGGATATATGTGCTTTTTCTTTTCTTGTTACTGACCCCTGTGGCTAGGGTTTTAATTCAGTGCACTCCCTCCTTCCCTGTATGTGGTTTTTTGTCAGCATGCACACAGCTTATGGTGGTGTATGTGCATGGTGCGCATGGATACATTACGTTAGCTCCCTTGTGCGATTGGTAAGATGCGCTATCTGTCCCAGGAGAGGACGTCAGGATGTGTGCTCCTAATCCCTAGATAGGTTTGATGCAATGAATGTTTGCATGTCTGCACTATGCATGTTACAGGTAGTGTTGGGCGAACACCTAGATGTTCGGGTTCGCGAACGTTCGCCGAACATCGCCGCGATATTCGAGTGTTCGCGCCGAACTCCGAACATAATGGAAGTCAATGGGGACCCGAACTTTCGTGCTTTGTAAAGCTTCCTTACCTGCTACATACCCCAAATTAGCAGGGTATGTGCACCTTGGGAGTGGGTACAAGAGGAAAAAAAAATATTTGAAAAAGAGCTTATAGTTTTTGAGAAAATTGATTGTAAAGTTTCAAAGGAAAAACTGTCTTTTAAATGTGGAAAATGTCATGTTTCTTTGCACAGGTAACATGCTTTTTGTCGCCATGCAGTCATAAATGTAATACAGAGAAGAGGTTCCAGGAAAAGGGACCGGTAACGCTAACCCAGCAGCAGCAGCACACGTGATGGAACAGGAGCAGGCGCAGGAGGAGAAGGCCATGCTTTTTGAGACACAACAACCCAGGCCTTGCATGAGGACAAGAAGCGTGCGGATAGCATGCTTTTTACCGCCATGCAGTCATAAATGTAATAAAGATAAGAGGTTCAATAAACAGGGACCGGGCGTCAACGCTAACCCAGCAGCAGCAGACGTGATGGAACAGGAGGAGGCGCAGGAGGAGAAGGTCACGCTTTCAGGTGCAACTCAGGCCTTGCATGAGGACAAAAAAATGTGTGCACAAAGCAATGCAATGAGTAGTTTTCAGGACACAATGGGCTATTCGGAGGAGCTATTCCCACCCCCACAATCTTCTACCTGTGAAAGGTCAATGGAACAGCCACAAATGTTGTGCCCGGATTCACAACCTTTTTCTGTGGAAAATGCACCTCGCACTGAAATGCAAGGCGAGGCCGAGGATGAACATGACGTCAACAACTCAACATGACGCAAAATGAGGGCGGAACAGAAAGCTGCTTTCAATGTTTTGAAGGCCTTAATTGCCTCCGATGGCCAGTTAGATGCATCATTCATCACACCCAAATCCCAGAGCAATGTGTGCAGGAATTTGAATCGCAGGAGGTGTACCGAGATCATCTGGACAAGTGACCAAGTGACCAAGTGACAAGTGACCAAGTGACAAGTGACAAAGTGAAAAGTGACAAAGTGACCAGTGACAAAGTGACAAAGTGACAAAATGACAAAGTGACAAAGTGACAAGTGACAAGTGACAAAGTGACAAGTGACAAAGTGACAAGTGACAAAGTGACAAAATGACAAAGTGACAAGTGACAAAGTGACAAGTGACAAAGTGACAAAATGACAAAGTGACAATGTATTCACTTTTTTTGCCAGCGATTTGGATATCAATGATATCATTAAATATCAATAAATGTAAGAGGTGTACTCACTTTTGTGAGACACTGTATGTGTATGTAATTTATAGTACCAGTGTCTTTCTTTCAAAGTGTTGATTTTCTAGGTGTCTCACAGAGACAACATTTACCAAAATGACAATATGTCTCTTCATATGGAGACAATATAATCTCTTCATGTGTCTAACACATTTCATCTCCACTCAGGAGCATTGCTAGGATCCTAAAGGTGGCCACTAACGGTCCAATTTCTAGCAAAAAAATTGTTCAAGCGATCAGAAATTTTGATCGGATTGGTTGTAAATAATCTCAGTTGGTGGACACAATCGATTATGAATGAGTGAAAAAAATGTCGGCCGAATGAATTTTCGCTGAACCAAAATTTGAATTTTCTTGTTGGTTGTGATAGATAGGAAGCAAAGATTGGTTCACTGATGGTAGTGAACGATGTATTACAATATTTCACTTCCGATCAGAATTTCTGATCGCTCGAATGATTTTTCTCTAGAAATTGGATTGTTAGTGGCCACCTTTAGATCCGGGGAACTTTTGGGCGCACCAGATGAAAAATGGGTGTGGCCATGCACCAGAATGTGGGTGTGGTCATGGATGGAGCCACATTTACATGAACTTAACAGTGGTCTAAGTAGCCCTGCCCAGGAAAATGTTGGATGAACCACCCCTCTCTATTAATAAAAGTATCACATAAATAGGCAGTGTAACTTAACCACTTAAGGACTGCAGTCATAAAACCCCTTAAAGGAATCATCAGGGGAAAAAGGATAAAATAAGTGGTACTTACCGGGGGCTTCCTCCAGCCCCAAGCTCCCAGCATGTCCCTCGCCGCAGCTCTCCCCACAGCCATTCACCGCAGGTCCGTCCTCCAGGTTGGCCTGTTCTGCGCCTGCGCGAGCGGTGCTGTCAATCACCACCGCGTGGGCCGAAGCGGACTGCGCAGGTGGAGAACTACTGCGCCTGCGCAGTCCGCTCCGGCCCACATGGCGGTGATTGACCACGCCACTCACGCAGGTGCAGTACAGGCCGAACCTGGAGGTCGCTTTGACGTCATCGCCGGGGACCGGGACGGACCTGCGGTGAACAGCTGCAGGGAGAGCTGCAGTGAGGGACATGCTGGGAGCTTGGGGCTGGAAGAGGCACCCGGTAAGTACCACTTATTTTATCCTTTTTCCCCTGATGACTCCTTTAAGGACCAGACACTTTTTTCCTTTCAGACCACTGCAGCTTTAACGGTTTATTGCTCGGTCATACAACCTACCACCTAAATGAATTTTACCTCCTTTTCTTATCACTAATACAACTTTCTTTTGGTGCTATTTGATTGCTGCTGTGATTTTTAGTTTTTATTATATTCACAAAAAAATATTTTTTTAACTTTCTGTGCTGACATTTTTCAAATAAAGTAAAATTTCTATATACATTTTTGTCCAAATTTATTGTGCTACATGTCTTTTGATAAAAAAATCCAATAAGTGTATATTTATTGGTTTGGGTAAAAGTTATAGCGTTTACAAACTATGGTGCCAAAAGTGAATTTTCCCATTTTAAAGCATCTCTGACTTTTCTGAGCACCTGTCATGTTTCATGAGGTGCTAGAATTCCAGGATAGTGTAATGATCCGCTCAGCTGCCTGCGCAGGCAGGCAGTTTTTTGACCACTGTTCAGGTCTGCATTCTGCAGGTCTCTGGAAGAGAGACTTTTTGTCAGTTTTGAAGCTTGCTGCTGCTGGGGAATTTGCATACGTTTGTCATGCAAATTTCCTAGCCACATCCTCTGGAGGTTTGTACTATAAATACCATGTAATATCACAGACCTTCGCTGGTCATAAGGGTTAGTCCTGTGTAACATTCCTGGAGTGTCAGCCTTGCTCATTGTTTAAAGATTAGCTTAGAGTAATTCCTGGGACTGCACTAGGCAGGTTCCCTAGTGCAGTTAGGATTGCATATCTGTTTTGTTTGTCTGTTGCGATTGTCCTGTCCCAGCGGTGGTCGACAGGAAGTCGTTCTGATCTTTGTTCTTGGAGTATAGCTGGAGCAGCGGTTGCTACCGGCTATCTCATCTGATCTGTCTTGCCTGGATCGCACTTGCCTTGCGCTAGTGCTGTGGATCCGTCTGATCTCCATCTCTCTTGCTGTACTTGGATCGCACTTGCTCTGGCGGAAAGAGCAGTAGATCCAGCTCGCTCTATTTTCTATACTTGGATCGCACTTGCTCTGGCGGAAAGAGCAGTGGATTGTATCTCTCACTTATTCCTGTTTTCGTGTATCTGTCTTGTCTTCTACGAACGCTTGCTGGAGGCTCGGTGAGGTAACCGTTAAGCAAGCGCTCGCGTCCTCTGTTTCATGTTTGTCTGTCGGTGGTTAGTTAGGCGTGCTTGTCTCTGTTGTGCTTATCAAGTGGAGACCGCGCAGAAAACACGTTCGCTGTTGTGAATGAGTGCGGTGTTCGCGTTTAGTTAGCGTTTGTAATTTTCCTTATCTTCTCATTGTATGATTTGCTGTGCCTTTGCTACTCTCGTGCTCTGCCTTGCTGTAGCCTTGTGTCACCTCTGGCAATCGCCTCTCTCGCGATTGCGTTCCTACTTCATATCTGCTGTTGTGTATGCACCGTCGCGGGTTGGCGACTAGTTTGGTGCACACACATACAATCTGTCCCTTTGCTCAATCTCATTTGCAATCGCTTCTCAGGCGATTGCGTTCTCACTTGGTTTCCTTTGTTGTGTGTCCACCGTCGCAGGTTGGCGACTAGATTGGTGCACACACATACATTCCTCCTCTGTGCTTATTCTGTCTTGTGTCGCTGTTAGCAATCGCCATCTCTTGCGATTGCCTTCTCACCTTATCTTCCTGGTTGTGTGTTCATCGTCGCATGGTGGTGACTAGATTGGTGGACACACATACCCTCTGTCGCTTTGATCTCTCTCTTTCAGGGCTATCTTGCCCTCCGTTTCTTCCCTTCGTGCAATTCCTGTCTGGCGTCTGTGGTAGGGCAGAGGAGCTGTTCCTCTGCACTCTACAGCTCCACCTGCTGACAGGAATTTCCCTCTACAGGTGCATTGCACCTTTTGCTCAGTTCCCTCAAATTATACGCTTGTTGAGGATCTCCCCAGTGTCAGCGCACGTTCTGTGCGCTGATCACGGAGAGAATTCCACAATCGTTACAGTATGACCAGCCAAACCGAAATTCCCAGTGTAGAGGGAATTTCCGATTTGTATGATTTGGTCAAATATGGGTCCTGTATCTTTAAGAGGTTTAAGATACTGGACTCTGAAACTAGAGATGAGTTCATATCAGAATGTTCCAGATTCTTGGCAAATCCTGAATTTCAGGCCACCAATATTTCCACTTGGAGTGGTCAGATTGCTTACAATCTTTTCCAAGGGGATCTGTTCTTGTGGGCTGATGAGTATGCCAGACACAAGAATCTGAGACATAACCCTCGCAGATTTCTGGCTCATGTGTTTTCTCGTAAGCTTGGAACTTGCATGCCAAGTTATTTCTATGAGTTTTTTCCTGCAGTGCATGATGCTGATCAGATTAGGTTATGCAACATTTCTCTGTCATTACCATATGTTAATGAGTTGGTGCTTGCAGGCCAATCTGCTGATTCGGCTTGTCAGCCAAAAGATTCGTTGCCCATAGCAACCACAAATAAAGAGGTTATTTCTGTCAAGTCTGAAATGTGCAAAACCATTCAGTATGATAATCAGTTCAATGTTTCTCTTGCCACTTTAGCTTCTAAGCAGATGCAAGAGAACTGCCTGGATATGTTTCTTGCATTTAAACAGACATGCAAAGTGGCTAAAAAGGGAAAAATTAAAGAGACTCTGAAGCGAGAATAAATCTCGCTTCAGAGCTCATAGTTAGCAGGGGCACGTGTGCCCCTGCTAAACCGCCGCTATAGCGCCGCTAAACGGGGGTCCCTTCACCCCCAAACCCCCCACTGCGACAGGTCGCAGACTTGGTCACTCCTGGAGGCAGGGCTAACGGCTGCAGCCCTGCCTCCAGTCGCGTCTATCAGCGGTGCATCGCCGCCTCTCCCCCACCCCTCTCAGTGAAGGAAGACTGAGAGGGGCGGGGGAGAGGCGGAGATACGTGCTGACAGACGCGCGTGGGGCAGGGCTGCGGCGGTTAGCCCTGCCCCAACCAGGAAGCGCTCCCCCGCTGAAACGAGGGGATTTGGGGGTGAAGGGACCCCCGTTAAGCCGCAGGATAGCGGCGGTTTAGCAGGGGCACACGTGCCCCTGCTATCTATGAGGTCTGAAGCGAGATTTATTCTCGCTCAGACTCTCTTTAAAAATCACAAGCATCTGAATAAAACACTCCCTAATGATGTTTACAATGATGTTGCTCAGTCTCCGGGTTTTTTGCCCCAATCCAAAGCTTATGTGGATCCTATTATAGGTAGGATCGCACACTATATTAAAGCAGTTAAAAAATCTGTTCTTGTTCCTGGTCTCCACCCATATGGAGATTATTTTGATACTGGCTTGTTTGAACCTCCATTTGCCTCATGGGACATTGGGGCCTTAATGGAGGAATTTGATTTTGATTGGAAAGCCTTTTGCGATTTTTACATCGCAAAAAGCAAAGATGTCTTGAATGATTGTCTCGATTCTATGTACCTTTTGATTGATTCCGATGAATGTGACGAGGGTGATGTGGATCTGGTGATTTATGTGTGGCAGACGATTTAGGATGAGTTGCACGCACACCAATCAATTGATTCCAATAAAGAGACATCGTTGTCAGATGATTGTTCCTGCCTTTCTGGGGTAAAGCATGTGAGTCTTGACATTGTGCGATCTGAAATGAATGGGTGTACCACTGTGGTTGATTCCTGTGTGAATCCTGAAAGATTCTCTCCTGACTGTGTGCAGTTTAAATCTATGCGATCTAATGCCTGTTTCTCGGATGTTCCTGCAGATTGTGATCAGCATGAATGTGCCAGTTTTTTCAAGGATGTCTGGGACCCCTTGTCATTTAGAGACAGATCTTTAAGATCTTCCATCTGTGATCCTGCTATGGGGAAAATTCCTAAATTATGCAGCATCAAAAGTAAAATTAATATGTCTAATAAAGTTTTTCCTGATGTTGTCGCTATTTCTACTGCAAATGCGTCTTTGTCTCACCCTGTTCACACCTGTAAGGGCCCGTTGCCTGGTGAGAGTTGCTCCAGTGTTTCTGTCCTGAATGCCTTACAGTCTGCCCCGCAGATCGCGGAGGTTTGCGCCATGGAAGCGTCAATTTCACAACCTAAAGCGATTTTTGATTCGCAAGTTTTGCGTTCTGACTCCTCGGATTTGACATTGTTAGCCGAAATCTAAGAGTGAGACAGCGCTTCGGTTTTGTGAATCTGATGCTGAAGCTTCTTTGCTTTGTCCAGAGAAGCTTTCTCTGAATCTGCCCTGTACCATGAATGAAAACATGATCTCCACTCGCACTGACATTTGTGAGTCCCTTTCTTGTTCTGAGAAAAATGCTGATTCTGCACCCTGTACTCTGGATGAGTTAATATGGCCTTGTTTAGAGTCTCCTGCCGTGTCCCTAGAGGCTCGTCTAGGTATTGCTACTATACTCACCTGTTTTTCTGCAGTTTTGGAGTTGCAAGCTAGTTTGACTGCTACGCAGAATTCTGGGTGCAGTGAGATTAAAGTTAGGGAGTCAGTGTGTGTTCCAGTAAATATTCCTGTACATTCCGCTCATGATGATGAAATTCAGTCTCAGTTTATGGTGGAACCTTCCCTGGGACATCTGCCCTGTCCACAAAATAAAGTTCCAGTTTTGCCCTGTAACATGGATAGTTCAGAATCCTTCTTAGAAAACTTGGAAAATGATGTTCCTGAGGTCATGTCTGATGTCCTGGAGACCTCCGAGTTCCTCCAAAAGGGTGCAGAACTTGTAGGAGATGTCTCCTGCCCCCCAAGTCCTTCTGAGGTGTTGCCCACTTCAGTAGGCATTGCTGTTGTGCTGACTACCTTTGCGGCTCTGGTGGAGCTTCACTCATATGTAGTCAATGATGATATTATTGTCACAGAGATTTCTAGGTTTGAGTCCAAGCCTTCTTTTGAAAGTCCAGTGCTTGAGACCACTGCTCGTGATGATCCTCTGCCTGGTTCTGGTTTTGGTCTTACATAGTTACATAGTTACATAGTTATTTTGGTTGAAAAAAGACATACGTCCATCGAGTTCAACCAGTATAAAGTACAACACCAGCCTGCTCCCTCACATATCCCTGTTGATCCAGAGGAAGGCGAAAAAACCCTTACAAGGCATGGTCCAATTAGCCCCTAAAGGGAAAAATTCCTTCCCGACTCCAGATGGCAATCAGATAAAATCCCTGGATCAACATCATTAGGCATTACCTAGTAATTGTAGCCATGGATGTCTTTCAACGCAAGGAAAGCATCTAAGCCCCCTTTAAATGCAGGTATAGAGTTTGCCATAACGACTTCCTGTGGCAATGCATTCCACATCTTAATCACTCTTACTGTAAAGAACCCTTTCCTAAATAAATGGCTAAAACATTTTTCCTCCATGCGCAGATCATGTCCTCTAGTCCTTTGAGAAGGCCTAGGGACAAAAAGCTCATCCGCCAAGGTATTATATTGCCCTCTGATGTATTTATACATGTTAATTAGATCCCCTCTAAGGCGTCTTTTCTCTAGACTAAATAAACCCAGTTTATCTAACCTTTCTCGATAAGTGAGACCTTCCATCCCACACATCAATTTTGTTGCTCGTCTCTGCACCTGCTCTAAAACTGCAATATCTTTTTTGTAATGTGGTGCCCAGAACTGAATTCCATATTCCAGATGTGGCCTTACTAGAGAGTTAAACAGGGGCAATATTATGCTAGCATCTCAAGTTTTTATTTCCCTTTTAATGCATCCCAAAATTTTGTTAGCTTTAGCTGCAGCTGCTTGGCATTGAGTACGATTATTTAACTTGTTGTCAATGAGTACTCCTAAGTCCTTCTCCAAGTTTGATGTCCCCAACTGTATCCCATTTATTTTGTATGGTGCTAGACCATTAGTACGTCCAAAATGCATGACCTTACATTTGTCAACATTGAATTTCATCTGCCATGTATGTGCCCATATAGCCATCCTATCCAGATCCTGTTGCAATATGACACTATCTTCCTGAGAGTTGATGATTCTGCACAATTTTGTATCATCTGCAAAAATAGCAACATTGCTCACTACTGCATCTACTAGGTCATTAATAAATAAATTGAAGAGCACTGGACCCAGAACAGACCCCTGTGGGACCCCACTGCTAACAGTCTCCCATTTTGAGTATGATCCATTGACCACAACTCTTTGTTTTCTGTCCATTAGCCAGTTCCCTATCCGTCTTGTCATCACGGACTCTGAGGTTGGCAGTTCCTCGACATGTCCTGAGGTTCCCCTTGGGGTAGTGTACCCCGATGTGTTCTGTGACCCAGAAAGCCAAAGTGTGTCTCGGTTGCCAGCCTGCTCAGATGTTTCCTCGGTGGAAACCTGTTCTGATGTTGCCTGCCTGCATGCCCAGAGGTGGTCTCTGAAGGCCCTGGTCTTGATGCTTGTCCTGGTAATTCTGAATCCGGAATTGTCATTGGTTCCATAGGGGTTCTTGATAGTTCTCCGTGTGAGCTTGGTGATCGTTCTGCCCTCCTGGGATCTCTGCGGAGCTTCAAAGTGTTTTGGGAGATCCTGGGAGAAATATTTCCTGGTACCTTGGATAAGATCAGCAGTGGGTGCTTTGTGGAAAGGACACTTTGAAGGGGTATTGTGGCAGGTTTGGTATTTCTGGACTGTCCCTGGAAGGTGGTGGGCATGGCTCGGTGGGTGTGGATGGCTTCTTCTCCGGCATTCACAGTCCTGATGGGTGAGACACTGAGACTTGTGGTACTGATGGGCATGTTTCGGTGGCTTCTCCTTCCGATGAGGTCGGTTTCGGGTGGGCTGACTCTGGAATTGGGCCTTGTCGGGCTGTCTCGACCTTCATGAGTCTTCAGTTAGAGTCTTTTGCAAATATCAGTTTAGAGGCTCGTCTGGAATCAGACCCTAGAGGGGGGGGGGGGTACTGTAATGATCCACTCAGCTGCCTGCGCAGGCAGGCAGTTTTTTGACCACTGTTCAGGTCTGCATTCTGCAGGTCTCTGGAAGAGAGACCTTTTGTCAGTTTTGCAGCTTGCTGCTGCTGGGGAATTTGCATACGTTTGTCATGCAAATTTCCTAGCCACATCCTCTGGAGGTTTGTACTATAAATACCATGTGATATCACAGACCTTCGCTGGTCATAAGGGTTAGTCCTGTGAAACACTCCTGGAGTGTCAGCCTTGCTCATTGTTTAAAGATTAGCTTAGATTAATTCCTGGGACTGCACTAGGCAGGTTCCCTAGTGCAGTTAGGATTGCATATCTGTTTTGTTTGTCTGTTGCGATTGTCCTGTCCCAGTGGTGGTCGACAGGAAGTCGTTCTGATCTTTGTTCTTGGAGTATAGTTGGAGCAGCGGTTGCTACCAGCTATCTCATCTGATCTGTCTTGCCTGGTTCGCACTTGCCTTGCGCTGGATCCGTCTGATCTCCATCTCTCTTGCTGTACTTGGATCGCACTTGCTCAGGCAGAAAGAGCAGTGGATCCAGCTCGCTCTATTTTCTATACTTGGATCGCACTTGCTCTGGCGGAAAGAGCAGTGGATCATATCTTTCACTTATTCCTGTTTTCGTGTATCTGTCTTGTCTGCTACGAACGCTTGCTGGAGGCTCGGTGAGGTAACCGTTAAGCAAGCGCTCCTGTCCTCTGTTTCATGTTTGTCTGTCGGTGGTTAGTTAGGCGTGCTTGTCTCTGTTGTGCTTATCACGCGGAGACCGCGCAGAAAACGCATTCGCTGTTGCGAATGAGTGCGGTGTTCGCGTTTGGTTAGCGTTTGTTATTTTCCTTATCTTCTCATTGTATGATTTGCTGTGCCTTTGCTGCTCTCGTGCTCTGCCTTGCTGTAGCCTTGTGTCACCTCTGGCAATCGCCTCTCTCGCGATTGCGTTCCTACTTCATATCTGCTGTTGTGTATGCACCGTCGCAGGTTGGCGACTAGTTTGGTGCAAGTAATTTTCATGAAGGAGTCCGCACACAAACCGTAGAAGCAATAAACGTGAAGTATTTATTCTCCCATCACATACATGTGCAGACACGGTCTGACCTGCTTAGGTCGACACACGTTTCGGGCTACGCAGGGTCCCCTTTGTCAAGACAGATAGCAGATAAGACAAACATATAGTTTGATGCACACACATACAATCTGTCCCTTTGCTCAATCTCATTCGTAATCGCTTCTCAGGCGATTGCGTTCTCACTCGGTTTCCTTTGTTGTGTGTCCACCGTCGCAGGTTGTCGACTAGATTGGTGCACACACATACATTCCTCCTCTGTGCTTATTCTGTTCTCTTGCGATTGCCTTCTCACCTTATCTTCCTGGTTGTGTGTTCATCGTCGCAGGGTGGCGACTAGATTGGTGGACACACATACCCTCTGTCGCTTTGATCTCTCTCTTTCAGGGCTATCTTGCCCTGCGTTCTTCCCTTTGTGCAATTCCTGTCTGGCGTCTGTGGTAGGGCAGAGGAGCTGTTCCTCTGCACTCCACAGCTCCACCTGCCGACAGGAATTTCCCTCTACAGGTGCATTGCACCTTTTGCTGGGTTCCCTCAAATTATACGCTTGTGGAGGATTTCCCCAGTGTCAGCGCACGTTCCGTGCGCTGATCACGGAGAGAATTCCACAATCGTTACAGATAGTATAAATACCCCCCAAATGACCCCATTTTGGAAAGAAGACATCCCAAAGTATTCACTAAGAGGCATGGTGAGTTCATAGAAGATTTTATTTTTTGTCACAAGTTAGCGGAAAATGACACTGTAACAAATTTTTTTTTAAAAAAAGTTTCCATTTCTGCTAACTTGTGACAAAAAAAATGAAATCTGCCACGGACTCACCATGCCCCTCTCTGCATACTTTGGGGTGTCTACTTTCCAAAATGGGGTCATTTGTGGGATGTGTTTACTGTCCTGGAATTTTGGGGGTGCTAAATTGTAAGCACCTCTGTAAAGCCTAAAGGTGCTCATAGGACTTTGGGCCCCTTAGCGCACCTAGGCTGCAAAAAAAGTGCCACACCTGTTGTATCGCCGTATCGTCGGGAAATAGTATAATGTGTTTTGGGGTGTATTTTTTCACATACCCATGCTGGGTGGGAGAAATATCTGTAAATGAGATTTTTTTTTTATTTTTTTTACACACAATTGTCCATTTACAGAGATATTTCTCCCACCCAGCATGGGTATGTGTAAAAATACACCCCAAAACACATTATACTACTTCTCCTGAGTACGGCGATACCACATGTGGGACACTTTTTTTGCAGTCTAGGAGTGCTAAGGGGCCCAAAGTCCTATGAGTACCTTTAGGATTTCACAGGTTATTTTGAGGCATTTGGTTTCTAGACTACTCCGCACGGTTTAGGGCCCCTAAAATGCCAGGGCAGTTTAGGAACCCCACAAGTGACCCCATTTTAGAAAGAAGACACCCCAAGGTATTTTGTTAGTTGGTTCCTATACTGCCCTGGCATTTTAGGGGCCCAAAACCGCGAGGAGTAGTCTAGAAACCAAATGCCTCAAAATGACTGTTCAGGGATATAAGCGACCCCATTTTAGAAATAAGACACCCCAAGGTATTCCGTTAGGTGTATGATGAGTTCATAGAAGATTTTATTTTTTTGTCACAAGTTAGTGGAAAATGACACTTTGTGAAAAAAAAACCCAATAAAAATCAATTTCCGCTAACTTGTGTCAAAAAATAAAATCTTCTATGAACTCACCATACACCTAACAGAATACCTTGGGGTGTCTTCTTTCTAAAATGGGGTCACTTGTGGGGTTCCTATACTGCCCTGGCATTTTAGGGGCCCAAAACCATGAGGAGTAGTCTAGAAACCAAATGCCTCAAAATGACTGTTCAGGGATATAAGCATCTGCAAATTTTGATGACAGGTGGTCTATGAGGGGCCGAATTTTTTGGAACCGGTCATAAGCACAGTGGCCTCTTAGATGACAGGTTGTATTGGCACTGAAGTGCAGGAAGCGCAGGATGTTCTCAAATAGTGACCTGGACATGGCAGCAGAGAACAAGGGCATGTGATGTATTGGGTGCGTAGACCAATAAGACCGCAATACATTCTTTTTGACTAGACCCATGTTAAGGAGAAGGCCCCAAAAAATGTTACGTTTGGAAACTTGGAGTGGTTTCCACCGAAAAGGCTGGGCACGTTAGCTTCTTGGATTGGCGGTTGCGTATTGTGTGGCATAACGGTTGGTCTCAGCCACAGTTAAGTCATAGAGACCAGCAGTGATCAGAAAAAAAAATTATGTCACTGCGGTGGGGCGGGTGAGGGTTTGGCCGGGTGATCAGAAGCCCGCAGTGGGCAGATTCGGGCCTGATCTGATGGATAGGAGTGCTAGGGGGTGACAGGTGGTGACAGGAGGTGATTGATGGCTGTCTCAGGGGGTGATTAGAGGGGAGAATAGATGCAATCAATGCACTGGGGAGGTGATCGGAAGGGGGTCTGAGGGGGATCTGAGGGTTTGGCCGAGTGATCAGGAGAACACACGGGGCAAATTCGGGCCTAATCTGATGGGTAGGTGTGCTAGGGGGTGACAGGTGGTGACAGGAGGTGATTGATGGGTGTCTCAGGGTGTGATTAGAGGGGGGAATAGATGCAAGCAATGCACTGGGGAGGTGATAGGGGGGGGGGGGGGGGGTTGAGGGCGATCTGAGGGTGTGGACGGGTAATTGGGTGCCCGCAAGATTAGGGCAGATTAGGGTCTGATCTGATCGGTAGCATTGACAGGTGGTGACAGGGGGTGATTGATGGGTGATTGATTGGGGATTAGTGGGTGATTAGAGGGGAGAACAGATGTAAATAATGCACTGGGGAGGTGATAAGGGGGGGTCTGAGGGCAATCTGAGTGTGTGGGCAGGTGTTTGGGTGCCCGCAAGGGGCAGACTAGGGTCTGATCTGATGGGTAGCAGTGACAGGTGGTGACAGGGGGTAACGGGGTGATTGATAGGTGATCAGGGTGTGATTAGAGGGGAGAATAGATGCAAGCAATGAACTGGCGAGGTGAACGGGGGTCTGAGGGCGATCTGAGGGTGTGGGCGGGTGATTGTGTGCCCACAAGGGGCAGATGAGGGTCTGATCTGATGGGTATGATGGGTAGCAGTGGCAGATGGTGACAGGGGGTTATTGATGGGTGATTAGTGGATGATTAGAGGGGAGAACAGATGTAAATAATGCACTAGGGAGGTGATAAGGGGGGGTCTGAGGGCAATCTGAGGGTGTGGGTGGGTGTTTGGGTGCCCGCAAGGGGCAGATTAGGGCCTGATATGATGGGTAGCAGTGACAGGTGGTGACAAGGGGTGACGGGGTGATTGATAGGTGATCAGGGTGTGATTAGAGGGGAGAATAGATGCAAGCAATGAACTGGCGAGGTGATAAGGGGGTGGTCTGAAGGCGATTTGAGGGTGTGGGCGGGTGATTGGGTGCCCGCAAGGGGCAGATGAGGGTCTGATCTGATGGGTATGATGGGTAGCAGTGACAGGTGGTGACAGGTGGTGAATGATGGGTGATCAGTGGGTGATTAGAGGGGAGAACAGATGTAAATAATGCACTGGGGAGGTGATAATTAGGGGTCTGAGGGCAATCTGAGGGTGTGGGCGGGTGTTTGGGTGCCCGCAGGGGGCAGATTAGGGTCTGATCTGATGGATAGAAGTGACAGGTGGTGACAGGGGGTGACGGGGTGATTGACAGGTGATCAGGGTATGATTAGAGGGGAGAATAGATGCAAGCCATGCACTGGCGAGGTGATCGGGGGGGTCTGAGGGCAATCTGAGGGTGTGGGTGGGCAATTGGGTGCCCACAAGGGGCAGATTAGGGTAGCAGTGACAGGTGGTATAACAAACCTATTACTGTCTATCTCACCCCTTGCATAGGGGTCCCACACTAATATTACTATTAGGGGCAGTTACAGATATCAATCAAATCGCTGCTCAAAATTAAAGTGCAGTAGCCCAGGGAATACCAAATAATTGCAATAGTGTATCAAAAATTCATGTGCAATTTAGGCATACTCGGCCATAAAATCATTTAAAAGAATAATAGCCAGCGGAGCGCTACACTCACATAAGCCAGCCACCATACACGCCTCAATCACACTGGTACCGGTACCACACCCAATATCCCACAGCGTGGAGAGACAGAGGTAGCCGGGTTCTGCTAACACAGCTAAGCAAGGTAGTCTGCCATGCACTAAAGCCTGCAAGAGTTAGCCAAGTCAGCCTTCATAGTGTGACCGGATTTGCCGGTGTCTCACCGATCCTAGGCACAGTCAGTCCTGTTTATTCCAGCTCAGGATCTCGGCATCCTCCTTCAGAGCTTGCCGCTCATCCCAGCCACGGTGGTGGCGGCTGCCTCACTCACACACAGGACAAGGATTTCTTCCGGCAGAAGGTTGCTGCTGGTAGGGAGCGCTCAGATCTCCATGACAGACTAAGCCCCACCCACTGACGCGTTGCACCCGCCTCCTGCGGGCTTCATCAGAGTATATGACGCGGAGGGGCGGGGATGCCTAATTTATGCACATTTGGTGGGGGCTTAGCCAGTCCCTCCTGCCTCCTACTATTTACATCAGAAGCGTCACTGGGCTGGATTCAACCTTGCTGCTCATCTAAGCTTCTGCACGAAGGTATAATCGCATAGTTGCCATACAGTGTCCATCTTTTTAGCCACATCTCTATTTTTAGATATTTAGATGCAACTTCAATCCCATTTCCAGACGGCTGTGCGTTCAGTCACTACAGAAATACTTTGTATTCAAGTTTCTGGTTCATCCCATTTGGGGAAAGGGAGTTTAGCAGGTATATCCACCTGCATTCTTGTAGCAGAAACCGTTCTCTGTCTCCTCCCCTCCTATTTTTCCCCAGCCTGTAGAATCCTTTAAACCTGAATCCTGCTGTAGACCCCGCATGATATTCACCAAAGTGCTCAGCCACAGAGCTTCTGTATTCTCCATTTAATTTCTTTCCACATCTGATGTTACTCACATGTTCCAAAATTCATGTCTTTAATTTTCTTGTTGTCATTCACACATAAATCATGGGACACGGACATTGAATTAGGTATAACACCCACTCCGAATTGCAGTTAATAAAACTGTGAATTTCCCATACTTTTTGCTGCTGTGGTGCGCTAAAGGTTCCACTCACCTCCGCATACTCACATACTGAGCAATCGCCACATACATGCATACCGTTTGGGATTCGTCTAGACAACCAATTTGACTTCGGTAAGAGGTCTGATTGTACAAGGTGAATCCTCAGGCGAGGTGCACGCCTAGCAACCATCTGCGGGTAGGGACCCACCACACGCCCTATCTGGGGATCTAGTTTCTGGCCAATGTCACATAAGGCTCTCCCGGATCCTTCCCCAATTTGCATTGTACTCATAAATGAATCTAGGATAGCCCTCATCCTTTCTTTGGGCCCTCACACTGTCATTGCCCTGCAACAGTCTAGGTCGTGGAGTTTTCAGGGCCCTCTCTGCTCCAGTACACAACACCTCATGTCGGTACCCACGTGCGCGGAATCGATCGTACATACCAATTGCCTCATCCCGAAAGTCCTCGTCCCGCGAACAGTTCCTTCAAATTCGCAGGAACTGACCGGTCAGTATCCCGTTCTTGAGATGATGTGGATGGTGGCTGGTGGCGTGGAGGAGAGTGTTCCCTGCAGTGGGCTTATGGAAAGTCTTAGTGTGCAGTTCACCATCAGCCTTCCTTATAAGCAAGTCCAGAAAATAAATTTCAGTGCTGCTATACACATAAGTAAGACTGATGTTACGCTGGTTAGAATTTAACAGTCCCATGAACCGCTCCAACTCATGCTCTCCTCCCCTCCACACCACCAACACATCATCAATAAAACAAAGCCACACTTTAACATGTTGGTCAAACAACCGCATCGGGTACACATCCTGTCGTTCCCATTGGCCTAGGTGTAGACAGGCATAGGCAGGTGCGCACGCTGCCCCCATGGACGTCCCGTGCACCTGCCTATAATGGGTATCTCTGAACAAGAAGCAGTTGTGCTCCAGAATGAATCTCATGACCCTCACTACGACATCATTATGAGTTGACGTTCCAGGGAACGCATCTTCAAGGAAAAACTCCAAAGCCCGCAGTCCAACCTCGTGGGGTATCGACGTGTACAGGCTTTCCACATCGATCCCCAGTCACCAGGCTCAACTCTCAGGCCGTTCAGGAGGCGCAAAACATCCCTTGAGTCCTGTACAAAGGACAGGAGGGAGGTTACCCAGCCCTTGATCTTCTGATCTATCCATTTGGATAGTCCTTCAGTAGGACCATTAATTGCGCTTACAATGGGCCTTCCTGGTGGCCTGTTGACATCTTTGTGGACCTTAGGGATCAAATATAAGACGGGAACCCTATATGTTTCCGTCTTTAGAAATCTCAGTTCCCGCTCATCTAAGACCCCCTCTTCCATCGCATCATCGACCAATTGCGCGACTCCATACGCAATGCGTTCATACGGGCTGCCCCGCAGTCGCATATACGTATTGGTGTCAGACAGCTGCCTATTTGCTTCAGCCAAATACAATTCCCTTGACCACAGGACCACATTTCCCCCCTTGTCACTAGGGCGAATAATAACGTCTTCTGCACGCTTTAGCTCCTCAAGAGCGCGACGTTAAATTGTCGCGTCCCATTTGGGGCCATCTGATTGCTAGCAAATCGTTTGCCACTAAGTCCAGAAAAATGCCCAAAGCCGAGTTCGAATATGGCAAGGGCATATAGCTGGACCTATTCGGACAGCGCACATGGTCAATCAGGTTTCCCTCATTCTCACGTGTCGCCTGCTCAAGGTCTGGTCCCTAAGATGCTCCAGTGCCCGTAGGGCATCCAGATCCTCAAGGGTCCACATCCATGGTCCCAATTCGCTGCCAGGAGTGCCTGCATCTGCAGACCTACATTGATTCAGACCACCTTCCTCCGCGTACATCGACTTGAGCAAGATCTTACGGACAAACAATTGCAGATCTTTCCGAACAAGGAACTCATCGCCACCGACCACCGGTGAAAACGATAGACCCTTGCTAAGGAAGGAAATGTGGTCCGGGCCAAGTGGAAAATCAGAGAGGTTAATAATGTTCAGGGCAGCCATGTCTTTGTCACTTGTCACTTCTTGACCAATTTGTGGGTCCATCATTTTCACGATTGCCTCCCTCATTGGTCTCTGCTGAGTCATATTTGTGGGTTCTTGCCCCCGACTTGGGGGCTGAACACGCAATATAGGTTTCAAAGGCTGCTCTCTCTTTTTCTTTCTGCCTCTCCTGTTTCCTTTTTCTTGCTTCTTTTTTGGTTCTACGTCGCTGTCTGCGTCGCTTCCGCCTAAACAAACCACAGATTTTCCAGAGGTCGATGATACGGGGGAGCTAGGGTCTAGCTCACTGTCCCCGTATATTCTACCCCTCCTATGTCTACTACCAGATCTGGACCATTGGCTTCCCGGGAGATAAAGAAAATATTCACCCTCCTTCTACTCCTCAATATCTTTATGGTATTTAGCCTGTTTCTCCTTTTTAATTTTCTCTCTCCACGCTGTGGGATATCAGGTGTGGTACCGGTACCAGTGTGATTGAGGCGTGTATGGTGGCTGGCTTATGTGAGTGGAGCGATCCACAGGCTATTATTCTTTTAAATGATTTTATGGGCGAGTATGCCTAAATTGCACATGAATTTTTGATACAATAAAGCAATTATTTGGTATCCCCTGGGCTACTACACTTTAATTTTGAGTAGCAGTGACAGGTGGTGACAGGGGGTGATTGATGGGTGAATGATGGGTGATCAGTGGGTGATTAGAGGGGAGAACAGATGTAAACAATGCACTTGGGAGGTGATCTGAGGGTGGGTCTGTGGGCAATTTGAGGGTGTGGGCGGGTGATCAGGTGCCCGCAAGGGGCAGGTTAGGGTCTGATCTGATGGGTGGCAGCAGGGCCGCCATCAGAAATTTTGGGGCCCCTCACACATCATCAGGCCTGGACCCCCCACTGGTTGCTGTGCCCACCCACAATCCACCCCACCCCCGTGTCCGTGCGCGAAGTGCGCTGTGGCAAAAAATGTGCATGGCTCCAACACTGAAGAAAGAGGCATGCACAGCGTGATGCGGCAAAAAATGTGTGTCTGTTGTGGGTGGAGCCAAATACTAGCAAAATTCAGGTAGTCCCCGGTTAACAAATGATATAGGGACTTGTAAGTCCGTTCTTATCATTTATCCATTCTCTTTTGTCCCCTCTTGGTGGCTGATGGTGTAATGGTTAAGGACTCTGCCTCTGACACAGGAGACCAGGGTTCGAATCTCGGCTCTGCCTGTTCAGTAAGCCAGCACTAATTCAGTAGGAGACCTTTGGCAAGTCTCCCTTACACTGCTACTGCCAATAGAGCGCGCCCTAGTAGCTGCTGCTCTGCTCTGCGCCAGAGTCTGCAAGGAGAAAAGCGCAATATAAATGTTATTTGTCTTGTCTTGTCTCTTACTGTGCCTCTTTTGTCCCCCTCTGTCTTACCTCAGTTTGTGCCTTTTTGTGTCCCTCTGTGTGACCACATGTTCCGTCTCTTTTCTCCTTGCACCTCTTTTGTCCGCCTCTGTTCCCCTTGTGCATATTTTATCCCCTCTGTGTTACCTCTTGGCCCCTTCTGTCTCAGATCATCCCCCTGCCCTATACCTAGGGCAGGTATAGGTGGTGCCCTAGTACAGGTAGCTAGGTATAGGTGTTTCCAGCCCCAGTATAGGTAGCCTGATATAGGTGGTGCCCCAGTATAGAAAGTCAGCTGTAGCGGGCTCTCTCATCTACTCCCCACGTTCAAGCACTGATGTCACTCTTCTCTCAGTGCTGGTTAGTGAGCCACAGGCCCGCAGCCAGTACATGCAGCCCTTCCAGCGCTTTGGGGGGGGGGGGGGGCAGGGCCCCCAAAAGGCCTGGGGCCCTCAATGCAGTGTCAGTTGTCCCCCCCTGATGGCTGCCCTGGGTGGCAGTGACAGGTGGTGACATGGGGTGATTGATGGGTGATTGACAGGTGATCAGTGGGTGATTACAGGGGAGGATAGATGTATACAGAACACAGAGGGGTCTGGGGAGGATCTGAAGGTGTGTGTGGGGGTGATCAGGAGCCCCTATGGGACAGTTTAGGACCTAATCTAAAATATAGCATTGGCAGATAGTGACAGGGGGTGATTGATGGGTGATTAGGGGGGTGATTGGGTGCAAACAGTGGTCTGAGGGGGTGATCGGGGGGGGGGGGGGGAGGTCTGAGGGGTGCTGTGGGTGATCAAGGGGCAGGAGGGGCAGGATCAGTGTGTTTGTGTGCTTACTAGGGGGGCTGCCTCCTGCCCTGGTGGTCCCTTGATCACTGGGACCACCAGGGCAGGAGGCAGGCTGTATAATACGCTTTGTATACATTACAAAGCGTATTATATGCTTTCTATGTGGCAGATCAGGGGTTAACAACCCGCCGACGCAGGCGCTATTCCCCGGCAATTCAGTCCCCCAGGACCGCGTAACGGCGGCGGCTCCTGGGGGACTGAATTGCCGGGGATCGCGCGCATCCGCCGGCATTAGGCTCCGCCCACCCGCGACGTCAACCCGCCTGCGGGTTGTTAACTCCTGATCTGCCACATAGAAAGCGTATAAAAGCGTATAATACGTGCCACTTTGCCGCCGCCCATAGGTAGTGGGCGGTCGGCAAATGGTTAAACATAACTAGGCAGAGTTACCTGACTTCTGTGCTGGCTGGTCTGGCTTTCTGCTGGGCAGGCTGGCCTGCCACCAGGTTATCTGGCAGTTCCCCCATAGCATTCCCTGACCTTCTAGTGGGGTCCCATGCTCCATCGGGTCTTTCATTCAGGCACCACAACTCCCAACATGCCCCCATAGAAGAACTACTGCTCCCTGCATGCCCTCATAAAGGCACCACAGCATCCAGCATGACACCACAGCTTCTTGCATGCCCCCATAGAGGAATCACAGGACCTAGCATGGTTTGTTAGCATTCAATATGGGCACATAGAGGCACCATGGGACCCAGCATACCCCTGATTGCTGTGTGCTGTGGTGCCATTCTGGGTACTATGGTATCGTGCTGGTGGCTATGTTGCCTCTGTGGGGCACACTGGGAGCTGTAATGTCATGCTGGGTATTGTGTAGTGCAATGCTGGGTGCTGTGGTGCTTCTACTCTGTCTGGGACACATCCGGGGCACCCCAGAATAGATCCGATGCACGTGCCACTGATCTTTGGGACTAGCAATGCCCCTGTCTCCACTCATTCATAGGTTTGAATCTGCTCTCCAGCTCTACCTGCATGCATTCACTGTATTCGCCTGCAATATCTTACTGCTGCTTCCTTGGTATGAATCTGCTCTCCTGCTCTCTACCTCCATCCATTCACTAAATTAGCCTGCAATATCTCACTGCTGCTTCCTTGGTATGAATCTGCTCTCCTGCTCTCTACTTCCATCCATTCACTATATTAGCCTGCAATATCTCACTGCTGCTTCCTTGGTATGAATCTGCACAATCTTATCTGCATGTTATGGTCTCATAGCTTTCCCTCCCTTTATTGCCAGTAAATATTGGTATGCAGATATACCTTTTTCAACAGTACTCCTTAACTACTTCAGTCTACTGATGTGGCTAAAGTGGACTATTAAGTTTGACTTATTGAGTAGTATTAAGTTAGTACTATTACGTTAGAATTAAGCAGTGCCTATCTGGACTATAATCGTCCAGATAGGTACTGCTTAAAGGGATACTGTAGGGGGGGTCAGGGGAAAATGAGTTGAAGTTACCCGGGGCTTCTAATGGTCCCCCGCATGCCTCCTGTGCCTGTGCAGCCACTCACCGATGCTCCGGCCCCGACTTTGTGCAGCAATTTCATAAGCGGGTTTTAAGAATACATACTTTGTATTTATTCTTTTCCGGGTCAAAGAGTTCACTTTCTGAGTCAGGGAGTGAATTACAAAACTGCTCTGGAAAAGCACTTAGAAAAGGGCTTTTAACAGAAACACAGCGCACAGTGGAGCGCTGGGAGGGGGGAAAAAGTGCACAAAAACGTTTTCGTTTTTTGGTGTGAATGAGGCCTCAACCTTTGTCTATATAGGCATCCTTCCATCCACACTCAAGCAAGCCCTCATAATTTATGCACTCAACAAATCTTCTCTTGACACCCCCTTTCATGCCCAACTACCTTCCTATCCCCCCCCTTTCTAAACTACTTGAGCATCACATTTACTCAGACTTAGACCGCCACCTTGCCTCACCTAATTCCCTGTTTGACTTCCTCTAATCTGAATTCTGCTCCAGCAACTCAATTAAAACCACCCTAGTCAAAGTAGTAAATGATTAGCAAATCTAAAGGACACCATTCTCATTCTCCCACATCTCTCCTCAATTTTTGACATAGTCGACCATTGGCTCCTTCTCGAAAACCTCTCTTCCTTGAGCACTCAGGGTCTTCTCACACTCTCATGGCTTTCCACTTAGCTCGCAGAAAGGACCTTCAGAATTGTTCACTTTGACCCCCACCTTCTCTCCATGTCCTCTCACTATTGGAGTTCCCCAAGGCTCGGTCTTCAGACCTCTCCTTTTCTCTATCTATACTTATACAGGCGCGGAGCTAGGGGGGGTCGGGGTAGGACAAGTGCCCCGGGGCGCCTGGTCCCCGAGGGCGCCCTCAGCCTGGCTGAGCTGCGGGTTTTTTTTTTTTTTTGCGGCGGAGGGGAAGGGGGCCAGCGCAGAGAAAAGGGAGAGCTGTGCGGACGGTGGGGAAGGGGGGCCATCTCCCCCCTCCTTCCCTCACCTTAGGTGCTCTCCCTCCCTCGCTGTCCCTCCAATGTCCTCCGGGTGGCTGGCCTGGCAGCGGCGGGCGGAACTTACCTCCGTCTCGCTCCAGCGCCGGCCGGAAGTTCGGGTGCGCAGCCGCTGCTCTGGTCTGGACCAGACCAGAGTAGTGGCAGATCCATCCGGCGCTGCGACGAGACGGAGGTAAGTTCCGCCCGCCGCTGCCAGCCCGAACCACCCGGACATTGGAGGGGAGAGCAAGGAAGGGAAAGCAGCTCTTCTCTGCGCTGCTCCCCTCCTGCTGGGGAGGGGGACACCTGACCTGGCTACCTACTCTGGGCACATATACCCCTGCCTACATATACTGGGCATATACCCCTGGCTACCTACTCTGGGCACATATACCCCTGGCTACCTACTCTGGGCACATATACCCCTGGCTACCTACTCTGGGCACATATACCCCTGCCTACATATACTGGGCATATACCCCTGGCTACCTACTCTGGGCACATATACCCCTGGCTACCTACTCTGGGCACATATACCCCTGCCTACATATACTGGGCATATACCCCTGGCTACCTACTCTGGGCACATATACCCCTGGCTACCTACTCTGGGCACATATACCCCTGGCTACCTACTCTGGGCACATATACCCCTGCCTATATATACTGGGCATATACCCCTGGCTACCTACTCTGGGCACATATACCCCTGGCTACCTACTCTGGGCACATATACCCCTGCCTACATATATTGGGCACATATACCCCTAACTACATATACTGGGCATATACCCCTGGCTACCTACTCTGGGCACATATACCCCTGGCTACCTACTCAGGGCACATATACCCCTGGCTACCTACTCAGGGCACATATACCCCTGGCTACCTACTCTGGGCACATATACCCCTGGCTACCTACTCTGGGCACATATACCCCTGCCTACATATATTGGGCACATATACCCCTAACTACATATACTGGGCATATATACCCCTGGCTACCTACTCTGGGCACATATACCCCTGGCTACCTACTCTGGGCACATATACCCCTGCCTACATATACTGGGCACATATACTCCTAACTACATATACTGGGTACATATACCCCTGGCTACATATACTGGGCATTTATACCCCTGGCTACATATACTGGGCACATATACCTCTGGCTACATATACTGGGGACACATACCCCTGCCTACATATACTGGGCACATATACCACTGGCTACCTGTTCTGTGGACATCTCTACCCCTGGCTACCTGTTCTGGGGACATCTATACTGCTGGCCACCTATTCTGGGGACACCTATAGACCTGGGGCTACCTATTTTTGGGCAAGCACTGCTGTCAGATTGAGTGTATTTTGGGGAACTGCTGCCAGGTGAGAGGTGTCTACCATATTAAGGGGACATTCTGCCTATTTATGTGAAATGTTGTCTATTTATGTGCCTCATGACTGCTGAATTTGTCTTGTTGGGGGCCTCATGGTTACTGAATTTGTCTTGTTGGGGGCCTCAAGATCGCTGAATTTGTCTTGTTAGGGGCCTCATGATTGCTGAATTTGTCTTGTTAGGGGCCTCATGATTGCTGAATTTGTCTTGTTGGGGGCCTCAGGATTGCTAAATTTGTCTTGTTGGGGGCCTCATGTTTGCTCATGATTGCGGAATTTGTCTTGATGGGGGGGGGGGGGGCTCATGATTGCTGAATTTGTCTTGGAACATGCTGGAAGGTACATACTGAGGGAGGGTGGGTGAGCGTGAGCCTGCTAACCTCCATGTACATTTGAAGGGGCGTGACCAAATGTGGAGTACCCTTAACCACATTTGGTCACGACCCTTCACCTTAGGGGGCGCATTAACCACCCTGGCGTTCTGATTAAATCGCCAGGGTGGCTGCGGGAGGGTTTTTTTTAAATAAAAAAAAAACTATTTCATGCAGCCAACTGAAAGTTGGCTGCATGAAAGCCCACTAGAGGGCGCTCCGGAGGCGATCTTCCGATCGCCTCCGGCGCCCAGAATAAACAAGGAAGGCCGCAATGAGCGGCCTTCCTTGTTTTGCTTATATCGTCGCCATAGCGACGAGCGGAGTGACGTCATCGACGTCAGCCGACGTCCTGACGTCAGCCGCCTCCGATCCAGCCCTTAGCGCTGGCCGGAACTTTTTGTTCCGGCTACGCTGGGCTCAGGCGGCTGGGGGGACCCTCTTTCGCCGCTGCTCGCGGCGAATCGCCGCAGAGCGGCGGCGATCAGGCAGCACACGCGGCTGGCAAAGTGCCGGCTGCGTGTGCTGCTTTTTATTTCATTAAAATCGGCCCAGCAGGGCCTGAGCGGCAGCCGCTGGCGGTGTTGGACGAGCTGAGCTCGTCCAGACCGCTCAGCTGGTTAATAGTCTTTGTCCCCGGGCGCTTAAAACCCTAGCTACGCCTCTGTACTTATAGTCTTAGACAGCTCATCAGTTCCTTTGCTTTCCAGTACCACCTATATGCTGAAAACACCCAAATCTACCTTTTGGCTCCTTAACTTGGCTACTCTAACAACTTGTGTTCCCGACTGTCTCAATGTAATCTTCGCCTTCATGTCATCTCATTTTCTGACATTCAACATGGATAAAACCATAGTGGTTATCTTCCCACCACAAAATCTAAATCCGTCCCCCCACCCAATATAACAATCTCTGTTGTTGACTTCAGTAGCACTGAAATTATGCATGTGTTATCTAAATCAATTGCAATACTTTGTTCATATATAATGCTGAAATCAGATAATTTACATATTCAGGAGTGGTGCATTGTGGGTATCCACAGATGTTCACTTAAAGCTGAATTATCACATGTAACTTTTGTTTTAAGAAGGCAAATCACATCAAGCACTCATTGGGAATCTTTTTTTTTTTTTTAATAACATAGATGTGTTGCAAATTGAAAATATATTTACCTATTACCTCTCACTCTCAAGCGCCGATAAAATAGCGCGAGAGAAAGAGATTTCTGGTGCAAGGCCATGAGCACGTGCAGGCGTGCGCGGATAGAAGAGCGCACGCATTGGGACTGGGACTCATTACTGTGCACAGTCAAAAGAGCTGCCGGCAGCTGTACAAAACATAGAACAATATAATAATAACAATCGTCCTTAATTTTTATATAAAGTCTTATCTGCGTACAGCGCTGCCTGTACTGTCACTCTGGACGCTCTGTGTTAGCAGGGAGCCGCGCATCAGAATCAGGCTGCAGTGCTGCACGCTCATGGAGGGGAGCCGCGCATCAGTCGGGAGCACGACTCAGGGGGTCGGAGAAAGGGGAGGAGATGGCCGCACCTCACGGAGGAGTGAGAGAGCAGGGGAAATAAGCTCTGCCTCCTCTCTCGTGTTTAAATATTCGACCGAACTGGTAAAAAAATAAAAACGCTGATTTTAGGGGCCAGGCTGCAGAAAGAGCAGTGGAATGGGGACAGAATATGAGAGGACAATGAGCGCATTAATTTGGAGAAGAATTTGTTTGACAGATGCTAACAGTGATGAAAGGCAAAAAACGAATGTAAATAATGATATACTTGCTGCCAGTCTACAAAAAAAATATATATATTTTATTAATATAACCAAAATAGAAACTTTTAAAATCACATGAGATGGCCACCTCCTCTCATAACCCCAAACTCACAACACTGGCAGGCACTGCCCAGGCATACATGAGCTCAAAAAAACAGGGTAGGTGAATGTGCACATGTATGTCCAAAAAAAAAAAAAAAAAAAAAAAGAGAAAGGAGGGCAGCAGATGACAGGCCAACAAAATGAAAAATGAAACTGAGTCCAAAGTTCCAGCAGCATAAGTGGAAATAGCACAATGCAGGACAGACAGCCCGAGCAGCAAGCCAGCAAAGATGAGAGCAGCAGCCAAACACACTTATCACATATATGTGTGCGAATGGAAGACAAACTTGTTGCATCACAATGGGATAATCACATCAGAATCTCACCCTTCCGTGGTGCACCATATGGAGGAATATGAAGGGATACAACCCAGAAGCTGTGGAGCCAGCTGTGCGTCACGCTGGTCTCTGCTGTACTCCGCTGTATGAGCCAAAAGTGTCCAATGGCTGGACGGGTCCGCGTGCGGCTAGGTAGGTGCAAATTGCCAACAAGTCCTGGTGAGCTCAGATGCCCAACTGGCAGTGCTGCTGGTCCCCCGATCACATGGGGTGAATGGTGGAGTGGTGAGTGCAGAGGGGGGTCACCGGGAGGAGATGGCGTCTCATGCAGGCAGGCGGCGCCTTGACATGTTTCGCCGTTCTCACGGCGTCTTCAGAAGGCGTGCCTGCGTATCCAGCATGCGGGTACATATCCGCATATGGGGCCAATGGGAGCCGGGCGGAAGTGCGCGTGTGGGCCGGAAGTGACGCTGGGGGACCGACAGAGCGAGCAGATGGAACAATGAGGTAAGTGGTCCTCTATAGTAAACCCCCCCCCAAAAAAAAACGGTTTGCTATTGACTTTAAGTAAGAGTGCTTTTCGGTCTCTTTTAGTCCCCTATACTTTTCTAGTGGTTTTTCGGTCACCCTGAGCTGCTTAGTTACTCTAATAAGCTCTGCAAATGACTTCAGAGATCTAATGAACCAGTGCAGAAACAATGCTTTGCGGGAAATGTGTAAAGCATCTTTATCCCACTACAAAATACCTGTCTTCTCCATTGTGAAAAAAATCTTCCGTATCCACCCTTTTCTCACACAGGACACAACCATTTTGTGCGTGCCCTGGTTATTTCACAACTAGAGTATTTCAACTCTTTGCTATGTGGCCTAACTGGCAACTGTTTGGCCCTGTCCAGTCAATCATGATCTCTGCTGCATACCTCTCCTCCTGCTCTTCCGGTCTTATTCTACTCTGTCAGTGTTTTTACTGGCTACCAATCACACAAAAAATACAATTCAAAATCCTGACTCTCGCCTACAATGCACTTTTAAACCTTGCCCCTTCTTATTTAATAATAATAATAATAATGATTCCTTTATTTGTATAGCGCTTTTCTCCTGTCGCACACAAAGCAGCCGCTAGAGCCATTAACCATTACACTATCAGCCACCTATTTAAATAAACTTGTTTCCAGATACCATCCTATACACAATCTTCTCTCTACTAACAATATTCTCCTGTCTTCCTCTCTGGTCACTCTTGCTAACAAGACTTTTCTCAATCCTCCTCCCTTCTCTAACTCCCTCCTTCAACACTTCCACCACTCCCCCACACTTACCCTTTTTAGGCACAACCTAAAAACTCACCTCTTCAGGCAAGCGTGCCATCTCACTTAGGATGCTTTTGCAACTGACTACCACTTTACCATCCCATGCACAGCTTCCCTTCACCTATTGTCCTATTCGTCATCCCATTAGACTGTAAGGCCTATTAGTCACGGCTCTCTCTTTAATGCTTTGTAATGTGGTTGCATTGCATCAGCTGTAATCTATCACTGTCTTGCATTAATTCTTTTTTTAAAGATTCTTTATTTTTATTTTTTTTGAGAACAAGCGAAAGGTGCTTTCAACATATGAGAAATTCAAAACATCAGGAAATATCACAACAATAAAAAATATGCCGAAAAATGGTGCATCGTATAGCAGGAGAGAGAAGACAATGGTTTGGGGATGTTATATATTGAAAATATGACTGTCCAATATGGGTGCACAACTATTGGGTTCCCCGACCCATATGTCATATTGCTGTGTGAAAGTTTGCAGGAGTAAGAGAAAATAAAAAAAAAAGACATGGGGATATGTAATATTTCTTATTGGAGCTAAATGAATAAAGGTAGATATTCATATAGAAGCCTATGTAACATTAAAGCGCATATCAGACCTGATGTTAAGTGAGAGAAAATATATAGTGTTGATCCCCTAGAGCCCCAGTCTCCAAGGAATCCACAATAAAGAGAAAAGAGAGAGAAAAAGAAGAGAGAGAGGAAAGAGGCCAAGAGAGAAAGAAAATTCCCGCTGGATCCAAACCCAGGAATCTCACATCATCTTACAAAGCTCTGGAAAAAATAATTCTCCAGGTGGAGACCCCCTGCGAAGGGTATGGTATGGAAAAGCCCTACAGCACGTTGGTCAGAATCAAACTTGGGATTCCTTAATCAGTTGCTTATACTCATCAGATTCTAAAAATATATTCCAATGTATCCATGTGTTGGAGAAAATCTCCTCCCTACCATGTAAAGTATGCATCATGGATTCCATTTGGTATATGTGTTTCAATTCTGAGATCCATTCATGTATGGATGGTGCTATTGTAGTTTTCCAGTGTCTAGCAATCAGGACTCGTGCTGCCTGAATCAGATGTTTTGTTAATGAACGTTTACATTTCTTGTATGGTTTGGGAGTATTGTGAATTAAGTAGTAGGATGGATCATTGGATGGTTCTCCATCTGTCAGGATCTTAATATATTTCTGGACGTTCGTCCAAAATGGCCGTATTGCTTCACAGTGCCAAAAAATATGCAGAAGCGTGCCAGTTGCCTTATTGCATCTCCAACATATTTGGCTTGTAGTCGGGTACATTCTGTGTAATCTGTCTGGTGTAAGATACCACCTGGCCAGGATTTTATAGTTAGATTCCTTTACTCTAGAAGCGACAGAAGCTTTCTGATTGATATGTAGGATTTTTTGCCACTGCTCATCAGAAAACTGGCATTGCAAGTCCTTTTCCCATTTGAGTTTTAATTCCTGTGACCAAGTGGCGTCCGACACCAGCAGCTGATATATAAATGATAGTGTGCCCTTAGAGGTGCCTGATGAAATGCAAAATTTTTCGAATTGTGTAAGGGATCGGGATAGCTGTTCTCTGGTGCCTAATGATCTAAGAAAGTGTATAAATTGTATGTGGCTCCAGTCATCCAGAAAGGGGCAAGAACGATTCGCTTTAAGCTGGTCCAAAGTTTTCCATATCCCTTCAGTGATGATGTCTTTCCCACGTATGGGTGCACCCATTCTCCAACTAATATAGCTATGTGGTGTGCACCCCATGGGAAATAAAGGGTTGTCTAATAGGGGGATCAATGGTGAGGGCCAAGGGGAAATTTCTGGTAGCTTCCTAACTCGTGCAAGGGCAGTTAGTGTGGAGTTAACAGAAATAAATTCATGGTTAATTTTAGCTGATGACCATGGGTATATAGACAGGTCAGAACCAACTATATCTTGTTCAAGTTGGACCCAGCACTTCCTAGAGAGGTGTCTGTGCCAATCAACAAGGCGTACTAGGGAGGCCGCTGTGTGGTATTTCCCGAGGTCGGGTACTGCAAGACCACCTAAGGTCTTGGGTAATATAAGTGCCGTGTGTCTAATCCGGGGGGGCTTTTTCTTCCAGATAAAATTTATGAACATTTTCCTGAGAAGTTTAAAGTGTTCTACAGGGAGAGTTATTGGGATAGCTTGATAGAGATACAATAAGCGTCGGAGCATATTAATTTTTATGATGTTGATTCGACCCAGCCACGAGAAATGTGATTTATCCCAGTGCTTCAGGTCGTCTTGCAAGATCTTAATTAAAGGGGGGAAATTGAGGTTGTATAGATTGGTTAGAGTAGATGGTATGCGGACACCTAGATAAGTGATGGCCTGCGGAGTCCATTTATATGGGAAATTATGTTGTATCATTGAACTTAGGGAGGGTGGCATAGAGACTCCCATGGCTTGGCACTTATTGGGGTTTATTTTAAAATTTGAGAGAGCCTGGAAACGTTCCAGTTCAGTAACGAGTGATGGGAGGGAAATATGGGGATTAATCATATAAAAGAGGAGGTCATCCACGTAGGCTGCCACCTTGTGCTCAGAACCTGGGAATTGAGGTCCTTTGATATCAGGATTATTCCGGACAGAACGGAGGAATGGTTCAAGGGTTAGGGCAAATATTAATGGGGATAAAGGACACCCCTGCCTAGTTCCATTTTTGATGGAAAAAGGGGCAGAGACAACACCATTCACCCTGACCTGTGCTGTAGGGTCTGAGTAGAGTGCTAAGATCCACCTAAGCATATGAGGCCCGAGACCTAGATGTCTTAATGTAGCTTCCAAGAAACCCCAGTCCACTCTGTCGAATGCTTTTTCAGCATCAGTTGATAATAGCAGCAGGGGGACATGGGATTTGTGGGCCCACTGGATAATGTCAATGGTACGAATGGTGTTGTCTCTTGCTTCACGGCATGGAATAAAACCTGCTTGGTCAGGGTGGACTAAGGAGTCTAAGGAGACTAAGGAGATTAAGGAGTCCATAACTAGAACTGTCTGTCTACTAGTATTTTTAAAAAAAAACAACTTTCTTTTTTTTGAGGGGTCACTCACCCACCAACCCAAACTCTTTATTAAAGTTTACACCCTTTCCTGCCCTTTCTACATATATATTTTTTTGTTTTTCATACTGTATTTGTATAATTGTACGATGACAGGCAGAGGTAGAGGCACCAGCAGGAGAGGCAGCACCATTGCCAAAGCCACTGAGTGCAGGTCTGTGACTGGTCTGCCGCCAGCCACTGACCGCAGAGTTGTGGAGGAGGGGGCAGAGGCGCAGCAGCAGCGTGTTGCGCCCATCTTTGCCTTGGGTCGTCGTCACCCGGCCCATTGCGGAGAGTCAGGCACAGGCTGTGGTAGAAATGATGGTGGAGCAGCAAGCCACCGTTTCCAGCCAGACCTCCAGCGCTAGTGAGACCAGTGCCACCACCGGCACTCCAGTCCTCCACCACTCTCGACTAATAGTTGTCCTATGGACAGATTCCCCCACCTAAGCTGTAGATCTCTGCAGCTTGTCCTATACAGCAGGCCTCAAAAAAGTCCTGTTCTGTTATTCCTTGTACTCTCACAGTCAGGACTTGCGTCATGTGCCGTGCCTGCTGCCTTCCTTGGATGTGTGGTGGTAGCCATTCCTGCTCCTTTGCCCACAGCGTGCCTGCTGCCTTCCTTGTGGTGGTAGCCGTTTCTTAGGCTCCCACTCTGGACCGGCATAGAACTGGGATTTCCCGCCCTGTTACCTGCCATGGACACCACTCATGACTAATAGTTGTCCTATGGACAGATCTCTGCAGCTCGTCCTATACAGCAGGGCCTCAAAAAAGTCCTGTTCTGTTATTCCTTGTACTCTCACAGTCAGGACTTGCGTCATGTGCCGTGCCTGCTGCCTTCCTTGGATGTGTGGTGGTAGCCGTTCCTGCTCCTTTGCCCACAGCGTGCCTGCTGCCTTCCTTGTCTTAGGCTCCCACTCCGGACCGGAATCGAACCAGGATTCCCAGCCTGTTACCCGCCGTGGACACCATGGTACTGAGAAAGTACCAAAGAAAGTTTATCGCACAGTTGAATGGATGACAGACTTGCCCTCCCTAACATTTTCGTTGAAGGTACTGTAGAGCCAGCAGAAAAAGTAATTTAAAAAAATAGATGTAAGCTTTAACTATGGTAGAGAAAGAACCATGGAAAGTTGATAAGACAGTCAGACATTACCTGACATCACTGAATGAGGAAGAGCAATCTCGCCATGGTGCGCACCAGTCCAGCACGGCCGTCACTACACAATACAGCTGTTTGAGGTGCGTTACACAGTGAGTTTGGTCTTTCACAGTGCTGGGCCAAAATTACGCATGAGCGTAATTACGCATCGTAATTCAATGTAAATTTACGCGTAAGCGTTACGCGTAACTTACGGTCTTACGCGTAATTATTTACGCGTAAGACCGTAAGTGGTATCGTAATTACACTGTCTACCGTAATTGCTAGGCATGCGTAATTTTACGAACACTTACGCGTAATTTTACGCGTAATTACTAACGTAAAATCTCCCATTTTCTAAGAGTAGCCAATCAGTCAACATCCTAAGCAACCAATAGTATCTTCTCCCGCCCTTCAGTATAAGCGTACGTTTTGACGCATACGAATGATATGTACGCAATAACTGTCACATTGACGGCTATTGCGTACATATCGTCCGCATGCGTCAAAAAATACGCATTAATGGGTATTATGGCACTACGCGTAACATCGTAGTGTAAGCGCCTTCATTACGGTATCCTTACGCGTAATTGCGTAAGTTTACGCGTAATTACAGTGATGTACCGTAGATAATTTCCTACGCCATAACCGTAATTGCGTAATGCGTAATAGCGTAAAATTACGCGTAATGATCCGTAAGCGTAGATTTTTCCATTACGAGCAGCACTGGTCTTTCAGTGTGAAGCAGTACGCTAATTACACTACCTGATTGATGTATACACATGCAAGATGTTTTAAAGCACTTTAGGCCTGCAATTTAGCATTCAATGTGATTTCTGCCCTTAAAACGCTGTTTTGCGTCAAATCCAGATTTTTCCGCTGGACTTTTGGCATATATCCCACTCCGCCATGCCCCCCTCCAGGTGTTAGACCCCCTTGAAACATCTTTTCCATCACTTTTGTGGCCAGCATAAATGTTTCTAGTTTTCAAAGTTCGCCTCCCCATTGAAGTCTATTGCGGTTCGCGAAAGTTCACAAGTTCGCAAACGTTTGCGGAGGTTCACGTACCTAAAATCGGAGGTTCGGGCCATCTCTACTGCTGTCCGGAACCTCCTGCTGTTGGTGTTTATTATTACAGCCATGGTACCAACGCTAGGGACCATGGCCCGTTACATTTCCTGCTGCCACACGTCACTCCTCCTCCTCCTGTTGCTGTAATTAACCTCCTGCTGTCTGTGTTCCCACCGCCAGGGTCCACAGAATTAAGCGCTGCTGCCATGCGCCACTAGCTATTACGCTACTACAATAGCTACATTTAAAAAAAAAATACTGAGGTGTCTGGGTTGAAAACTGTGCTGCCCCAGTTGTGTATTGGACACAATGTGGGCTTCACGACTGCTGTCCGGAACCTCCTGCTGTTAGTGTTTATTATTACAGCCGTGGTACCAACGCTAGTTACCACGGCCTGTTACATTGCCTGCTGCCACACGTCACTCCTCCTCCTGTTGCTGTAATTAACCTCCTGCTGTCTGTGTTCCCGCCGCCAAGGTCTGCAGAATTATGCGCTGCTGCCATGCGCCACTAGCTATTATTCCGCTACAAATTTAGCTATGCTGTTGAAGAACAAATTTTACAACAGTTCAGTTCTGTAAGGGAAAAAACATTAAGTTGGGTACAAGAGGAAGAATATGAACACACAAAAAAAAAATGGTGGTGAAGAAGAAGAATAAGAAGAAGAATAAACAAGAAGAGAAAAAAAAGAGAAAAAAAGTTTTCCATCAATTTTTATTTATTACACCTATTTAATTGTGATTTCCCTTTTTTTAAAAAAAAAATTAGCTTTAAGGCCATACCCGAATACCCGAATTCAATTATCGATCACGAATCGAATTTGAATCGAATTCTACTTGCCGTGATCACGGCCAAACCCGAATTTGACCCAGACCCAAATTTGAATGTACTCGAATCGATTTTGGGTACATTCGAGCAACACTGAACACCACGGAAGCTGCTGGTGCTATATAAATCGTTAATAATAATAATTATAATAATAATAGTGCCAGTATGAAAAAAAAACCATTTTTAACAGTAGAGGGAGATGACTTTACATTTGAGAAGTTCCATGTTGTAAGAAAAATAAACCTTTGTTTATGAAAATGTGTCTTTAAGCCATTTTTTTTTCAAAAATGCATATACGTATATGAGAAAAACATAAATAGCCTGCATTATTTGAATATCTGCTCTTGTCAAGTGAATACATTAATTTTAGAACCAACATTTAGTCATTTCTAGTTGATATTATTTTTGGTTGCAGCTACAAAGGATTAAAAACTGCACCTTAATAATTAAATAAGCAGTACATTACAGAGCTTTTTGCATATTAAAATAAAATAATTAAATGAGTAGGCGTTGAACAGAGATTCTCAATGTATTCAGCCTCGCACTGTGCATAAATAGTACAGCTTTTGCTCATCATGGCAGAAAAATACTCTTTTGCTTCAGTAGCACTGAAATTATGCATATGTTATCTAAATTAATTGAATTGCTTTGTTCATCTATAATGCTGAAATCAAAAGAAGCTCTGCAATCGACTTCAGAGATCCTATCAACCAGTGCAGAAACAGTGTTTTTAAGAAAACGTGTAAAGCATCTTTATCCCACTTCAAAATGCTATCTCACAATTTAGTTTTACCATTAATGTCATCATAGTTATGAAAAAAAAATACAGATAAAAATGAATTTATAGAAACAGTTGTTTGTAGTAAATCTTTATGACAAGGGGTCTATTTATAAAGTAGCAATAAATTACCAATTTACAATTTGGCTCATATTTCAGCACATCTAAAATTATTCTGAAAACAATCTTCAGCCCATTTACAGAAGGCAAAATTGTATCTGTAGAGAAAAAGTATTGCCAGCACAGGCTGGATGAACTGGGTCAGCATATATGATGTAAAAAAAAATCCTACTGTATGTATTTGTAACTGACCAGCAACAAAGTTCAAGAATATTTCACACCTTATTGTAAAAATAATGGCCATGACAGAAGTGGCGCTAGCATTTAGCCAAATTGACCTAAGCAGGTGTTTAGGGTACCATTGGATTGCTGGGAGCAGGGCTTATCATGTTAACCACCCTGGCGTTCTATTAAGATCGCCAGGGCGGCTGCGGGAGGGTTTTTTTTAAATAAAAAAACAACTATTTCATGCAGCCAACTGAAAGTTGGCTGCATGAAAGCCCACTAGAGGGCACTCCGGAGGCGTTCTTCTGATCGCCTCCGGCGGCCAGAAGTAATTGCGGCCTTCCGTGTTTTGCTTACTTCGTCGCCATGGCGACGAGCGGAGTGACGTCATGGACGTCAGCCAACGTCCTGACGTCAGCCGCCTCCGATCCAGCCCTTAGCGCTGGCCGGAACTATTTGTTCCGGCTGCGCAGGGCTCAGGCGGCTGGGGGGGACCCTCTTTCGCCGCTGCTAGCGGCGGATCGCCGCTGCTAGCGGCGGATCGCCGCAGAGCGGCGGCGATCAGGCAGCACACACGGCTGGCAAAGTGCCGGCTGCGTGTGCTGCTTTTTATTTCAACAAAATCGGCCCAGCAGGGCCTGAGCGGCAGCCATCGGCGGTGATGGACGAGCTGAGCTCGTCCATACCGCTAAGATGGTTAATCTGTGTGATGACGAGGGGTCTGCTACCAGAAGCAAAGTGTCAGCAAAGGCACCCCTCTTTCTCTGCATTTCAATATGATGACAGGATGGCTACCTGCCAACATTGATCCTCTGAAAATGGCACCTGTAATGCAGTAAACAGTACAAAGCCAGGACTGTGCAAATCATGCTTTCACACTGGAACTCTAAACTTCTGCACTGCATGAGCTGTTCTCAAATGATCAGCAGGATAGGCAGCTCCTCATCATAAGGAGGTGCAGAAGCAAAGGGTGCTTCCCCAACGAACTCTCCTACTAGCCCTCTCTATCCAGACATTGACTGGGATATTGAGGCTACTCATTCTGGTAAAAGTGGCAGATTTCTGGCAACACTACAGGACAGTTACCTGACTAGGGGGAATGCGCTACTGGATTTGATAATTTAAAGGGACTCCGAGCAGTGCAGAAACTATGGAAAGATGCATATCATTTTAAAGCTCTCTTTCTCCTCTTTCCAATGATATATAAACCGCCGCCCTACGTCTTTTAGTTTTCGCTATTTTCGCGATTGAAATTGCCGCGGCTGCGATTTCAATCGCAAAAATAAAGAAAACTAAAAGGCGTAGAGTGACGATTTAGGTGTCACCAGAAAGAGGAGAAAGAGAGCTTTAAAATGATATCCATCTTTCCATAGTTACTTGTATTACTCAGGACGACACTTTCCCCAGTGTCAGCAGCTCCATTCAGCAGAAAAAGTCGCCCTGTGTAATACAATGTAACTATGGCTTGATGGATATCATTTTAAAGCTCTCTTTCTCCTCTTTCTGGCGACACCTAAATTGTTTCCCTACGCTTTTTAGTTTTCTTTATTTTCGCGATTGAAATCGCAGTCGCGGCAATTTCAATCGCGAAAATAGCGAAAACTAAAAGGCGTAGGGCGGCGGTTTATATATGATTGGAAAGAGGAGAAAGAGAGCTTTAAAATGATATGCATCTTTCCATAGTTTCTGTACTGCTCGGAGTCCCTTTAAAATAGACCAGATAATGTAAAAAATGTGCAGGTTCAAGAACATTTGGGAAATAACGATCACAACATGATAACGTTTGATCTAGGGACTTATACGTCATGAAGCAGCGGGACAACTAAAACTATGAATTTTAGAAAAGCAAAGTTGAATCAACTCAGGCAGGCACTAAGTTTGGTGGACTGGGATAATGTACTACAAGGGAAGGATAGTAAAGGGAAATGGCAAACTTTTAAAGTTATTCTCAGTCAGTATTGTAATAAATATCAGAATCAGAATCAGAATCAATTTTATTTCGCCAACTAAGTTTGCACCTACAAGGAATTTGTCTTGGCAGTTGCTTAACAAACGCAAACAAAAACAATACATGGACAGACAGTGTGTATATTACAAGTCAAGGACATTTATGCAAGTATAGCAGGGGCAAATCCAGGATTTCCAAGGGGGGTTCCTGAAAGTGGCGTGTGGGCGTGGCCAAAATATGGTGTGGGTGGAGCCAAATACTAGCAGTTTCTAGGCTAAATTGCACCCAGGGTGAGGGCGTAAAATGCGCCCCCAACGTGGAGACAGGTATAGGTGCCCGCAGTATAGGTAGCAGTATAGGTAGCCAGCTATAGGTCCCCCCCCCAGTATAGGTAGCCCATATAGTTGCCCCCAGTATAGGTTAGATAGATATATGCCCCCCAGTATAGATTAGATAGGTATATGTCCCCCAGTATAGGTTAGATAGGTATATGCCCCCCAGTATAGGTTAGATAGGTATATGCCCCCCAGTATAAATTAGATAGGTATATGCCCCCCAGTATAGGTTAGATAGGTATATGCCCCCCAGTATAGGTTAGATAGGTATATGCCCCCTCAGTATAGGTTAGATAGGTATATGCCCCCCAGTATAGATTAGATAGGTATATGCCCCCCAGTATAGGTTAGATAGGTATATGCCCCCAGTATAGGTTAGATAGGTATATGCCCCCAGTATAGGTTTGATAGGGATATGCCCCCCAGTATAGGTTAGATAGGGCTATGCCCCCAGTATAGGTTAGATAGGGCTATGCCCCCCAGTATAGGTTAGATAGTGAAATGCCCCCCAGTATAGGTTTGATAGGGATATGCCCCCCAGTATAGGTTAGATAGGGCTATGCCCCCCTAGTATAGGTTAGATAGGTATATGCCCCCCAGTATAGGTTAGATAGGTATATGCCCCCAGTATAGATTAGATAGGTATATGCCCCCAGTATAGGTTTGATAGGTATATGCCCCCCAGTATAGGTTAGATAGGTATATGCCCCCCAGTATAGGTTAGATAGGTATATGCCCCCCAGTATAGGTTAGATAGGTATATGTCCCCCAGTATAGGTTAGATAGGTATATGCCCCCCAGTATAGGTTAGATAGGTATATGCCCCCCAGTATAGGTTAGATAGGTATATGCCCCCCAGGATAGATTAGATAGGTATATGTCCCCCAGTATAAGTTAGATAGGTGAAGGAAGGTGCCCCTGTGTGGGGAGAAGATTGCCCGGGGGAGAAAAGACAGAATAAAATGATGGAGGCGCCAGCCGCGCTAATAAGGGATGCGGGAGCCGGCTTTATTCCTCGCTCCCTCCCTCCCTCTGAATGCCCCCACCTGCGGTGAATGTGTGCCCGGCTCCCCCATGAGTGTGTGCGCAGCGGAGCGGTAGGTCCTCTTACCGCAGATCAGGCGCACCAGCAAGTCTCTCTGCTTCCTGTGACGTCATGGTAAACAGGAAGCATGAGACTCCAGTTGCTGGTGCTCCTGATCTGCGGTAAGAGGACCTACCGCTCCGCTGCGCACACACTCATGGGGGAGCCAGGCACACATTCACCGCAGGTGGGGGCATTCAGAGGGAGGGAGGGAGCGAGGAATAAAGCCGGCTCCCGCATCCCTTATTAGCGCGGCTGGCGTATCAATCATTTTCTTCTGTCTTCTCTCCCCAGCCGGTCGGGCCATGCGGCAGCCCCACTTCCGGTCTCGGTGCAGGGGGGTGTTCTAGACACCCAGAACAACCCCTTCCGTGCGCCACTGTATAGTGGCAGTAAGCAATGTGAGAATTGTTCATTTACAGTTCTGTGCTGATTACTATCAAGTCCTAGCAGCTCTAACGTGGTTCTGCATTTAGTATGGCTACCGCCTGAGGAAAAAAGCTGTTCCTGTGTCTGGAGGTTTTGGTAGCGATTGACCGGAATCTTACTCCTGAAGGCATACACTGGAAGATGGAGTGAGCTGGGTGAGAGGGGTCAGAGGCAATTTTGGTTGCTCTCTTTCTACACCTGCTAGCGTAAAGATCCTGCAGGGAAGGTAAGCTACAGCCAATTATCCTTTCCGCTGTTCGGATGATGCGCTGCAGCCTCTCCTTTTCTAATGCAGGAGCTGAACCATACAGTCATAGATGATGTTATGGTGGATTCAATAATTGCAGTGTAGAACTGCACCATTAAATTTTGAGGTAGGCCAAACTTTTTCAGCTGCCGTAGATGGTACATCCTCTGTTGCACTTTCTTGACAATAGTGGCCGTATTGTTATCCCATTTTTAGGTTGTGTGAGATCGTGGACCCAAGAAACTTGAATGACTCTACCTGGGTTATTGTGGATCCATTTATGGTTAAGGGGAGGTGCTGGGGGGAGATCTCCTAAAGTCTATTATCATCTCCATGGTTTTGAGAGCATTTAGTTCCAAGTTGTTGCTGCTGCACCAGGAGGAAAGCTGTCCCACCACATGCCTGTATGCAGACTCATCCCCGTTTTGTATGAGACCAACTACTGTTGCGTCATCTGCAAACTTCAGAACCTTAACAGATGGATCTGTGGAGATGCAGTCATTGGTGTACAGTGAGTAGAGCAGTGGGGAAAGCACACAGGCTTGGGGTGCACCAGTAGTGACGGTCAGAGAGCTTGATGTGTGTTTACCAAGTCTAACACACTGTCTCCTATCGGTTAGGAAATCGGTTATCCATTTGCAGATGGATTCAGGTATGTGTAGCTGGGAGAGCTTGCTGTGTAGCAGAGATGGCATTATGGTATTAAATGCAGAGCTGTAATCTATAAATAAAATCCTGGTGTAGGTTCCTGGGGTGTCTAGATGCTGTAGTACATAATGCATACACATGTTCATGGCATCATCTGCGGATCTATTAGGCCTGTAGGCAAATTGCAGAGAGTCCAGCAGGGGATCTGTGATAGATTTCAGATAAGCCATTAACAGTTTTTCGAATGCTTTCATGACCAATGATGTAAGGGTAACAGGCCTGTAATCATTTAAACATGTAGGTTTTGAATTTTTTTGGGATTGGTACAATGGTTGAGCTTTTAAAACAGGACGGAACAATTGAGAGTTTGAGAGATGCTTTGAATATGTCTGTGAATACAGGAGCTAATTGATCGGCACAGAGTTTCAAGCATTTTACAGAGACAGTGTCTGGCCCCATTGCTTTCCTAGTGTTTTGTTTTTTGAAGAGTCTGTTTACATCTGATTGGCATATTGTTAGAGCATGCACATCTGGGGACAGGTCAATAGATTGTGTCTGGACTCCTGTGTTGTGTAGTTGCTGAAGCACCGCAGGGGGTGGAGACGTTGGCTGGCAGGAAGAGTGTTCAGTTTGCCTCTTGCAGAGATGCGAATTATGCAAATTGACTTGGTGTGTTTAGCTTTTGTTGCTAGTGTCAAACCTGCAATAAAATGTATTCAATTCATTTGCAAGCTGCAGATTGTGTAGTGAGGGTGGAGATTTCTTCCTGTAGCTGGTAATTTCATGCAGAGATTTCCATATTGTGAACTAGTCGGCGTTGGAACATTGTCTCTCAAGTTTTTTAGAATAATCTTTTTTGCGTCGGTAATGGCTCTCTGCAGTTTGTATTTTGCAGCTTTGTAGAGGACTTTATCGCCTGTACGATATGCCCTTTCGAGGCGCAGCTTCCTAAGATGTGATGTAAACCAGGGTTTATCGTTATTGTAACTGGTGCACTTTTTTGTGGGGATGCAGGACTCTTCACAAAAGGTAATATATGATGTCACAGCGTCAGTGTATTCATTTGGGTCACTGGTGGATTCTTTAAATATATTCCAGTTTGTTAAATCAAAGCAGCTCTGTAGTTTTTCTACAGCTTCACTCGTCCATTTCTTAACTGTGGTCACTACAGGTTTGGCAGTTTTTAGTCTTTGGATGCATGTTGGGATAAGCTGTATAACAGCATGGTCAGAGTTCCCCAAAGCTGCCCTGCTGACAGAGTGATACGAGCCCTTAGTCGTAGTGTAACAGTGATCAAGTCCCATATGTAACAGTGATATATCCCATATGGAAACAAAACATCTAGGAATAAAAAAAAGGCCTCTATGGATGAATAGAAAAGTTAGAGATAAAATGAAGTGGAAAAAAATTGCCTATAAGGTCCTAAAATAGGAGGGGGCCGATGCTGCATTAAGCAATTATAAGGAGTGCAATACAAGTTGTAAAAAAAGAAATTAGGCTGGCAAAGACTGAAGCTGAAAATCAAATTGCTAGGGATATCAAATCTAACCCAAAGAAGTTTTCCAAGTAAGTCAACTCTAAGAAAAAAAAAATGTTGGCTATATTGGACTCCTAAAGGATGAGGGTGGGAACTCAATGGTGGATGACCAAAGTAGGGCAGAGTTATAAAATGCTTTCTTTGCATCTGTCTTCACAAGGGAAACATCGCTGTTATAAATTACAGATTCAGAAGGGTCTCAATCTTCCAATTGTAATATTAAATACTTAACACAGGAAGAAGTGAAGGCAAGACGAAATAAATTAAAAATAGACAAGGCACCTGGCCCGGATGGCATACATCCTCGGGTCCTAAGGGACTTAAATTTAGTTATTGATAAACCCCTTTATCTTATCTTTGGTGACTCTCTTTCAACTGGCAGAGTTCCAATAGATTGACGCGCAGCCCACATTCTTCAAATATTTAAGAAGGGCAAAAAATCAGATCTGGAAAATTGTAGACCTGTAAGCTTAACGTCAGTTGTGTGCAAACTAGTGGTGCTCAAATACCCCTTTTTAAAATTCGAGTTTGGTCGAATTCGAATAGTAAATTATTCGAGGTCAGTCGAATATTCGAGTCGAATAATTTTTACTATTCGATTCGACCTCGGACTTCGAGCTCACTATTCGAGTCGGTATTCGAGCTCATTATTCGAGCTGACTATTCGAATTGGCCTTAAATAGCTTCCAACACTTGTTTTGAGGGTGAATGATGCAAGAAACATCTTTTTTTCCAAGTAACAACAGCAAGTGATTATGTGGGGATGTTCCTTTAAAAAAAAAAAGGTGGAAAGAGAAGTTGTGTCCAGAATTTTGTTCAGTACTGTATATACTTCTTCTTCTTCTTCTTCTTTATCTTCTATATCTTCTTCTTCTTCTTCTATATCTTCTTCTATATCTTCTTCTTCTATATCTTCTTCTATATCTTCTTCTTCTTCTTCTTCTATATTGTCTTCTTCTTCTTCTTCTTCATCTTCTTCTTCTTCATCATCTTCTTCTTCATCTTCTTCTTCTTCATCATCATCTTCTTCTTCTTCATCTTCTTCTTCTTCATCTTCTTCTTCATCTTCTTCATCTTCTTCTTCTTCATCTTCTTCTTCATCTTCTTCATCTTCTTCTTCTTCATCTTCTTCTTCTTCTTCATCTTCTTCATCTTCTTCTTCTTCTTCTTCTTCTTCTTCATCTTCTTCATCTTCTTCATCTTCTTCATCTTCTTCATCTTCTTCTTCTTCTTCTTCTTCTTCTTCATCTTCTCCATCTTCTTCTTCTTCATCTTCTTCATCTTCTTCTTCTTGATCTTCTTCATCTTCTTCTTCATCTTCTTCATCTTCTTCTTCTTCATCTTCTTCTTCTTCTTCTTCTTCTTCATCATCATCTTCTATATCTTCTCCATCTTCTTCTTCTTCATCTTCTTCATCTTCTTCATCTTCTCCATCTTCTTCTTCTTGATCATCTTCTTCTTCTTGATCTTCTTCATCTTCTTCTTCTTCTTCTTCTTCTTCTTCTTCTTCTTCTTCTTCTTCTTCTTCTTCTTCTTCTTCTTCTTCTTCTTCTTCTTCTTCTTCTTCTTCTTCTTCTTCTTCTTCTTCTTCTTCTTCTTCTTCTTCTTCTTCTTCTTCTTCTTCTTCTTCTTCTTCTTCTTCTTCTTCTTCTTCTTCTTCTTCTTCATCTTCTTCTTCTTCTTCTCCTTCTTCATCTTCTTCTTCTTCTTCTCCTTCTTCATCTTCTCCTTCTTCTTCTTCTCCTTCTTTTTCTATATCGTCTTCTTCTTCTTCACTTATTTCTCTTTTCAATTTTTTTTTAAAGAAATGCAGCTATTTTTGAGCGTAACAAATAGCTGGTGGCGCACGCATGTTGGAAGCGCCATTGTATGTGCTCCCTGGCAGTGGAAACACACAGACAGCAGGAGGTAAATTCAGCAGCAGGAGGAGGAGGATGAGTGTGTGGCAGCAGGCAGTCAATGAGGCAGGCAGCGTGACATAATAGCCCTGGTACCTAGCGGTGATACCAGGGCTGTAAATAAACACAGCAGGCAGGAGGTCCCAGACAGCGGTCGTGCAGCCCACATCATGTCCAATACACAACTGGGACAACACAGTTTTCAACCCGGGCACCTCTGAAAAATTAAACCTTTTTTTTTTTATGGTTTTTTGGTTTTGTTTGTAAAACAAATTACACAGATATATAGCTATTTTTTGACGTAATAGCTGGAGGCAGAGTGGCAGCAGAATGTAATTCTGTGTACCCTGGCAGTGGGAAACACAGACAGACAGCAGCAGCAGCAGGAGGAATGGAGGAGTAGTGTGAGTGTGGCAGCAGGCAGGCAGCGTGACATAATAGCCCTGGTACCTAGCGGGTGATACCAGGGCTGTAAATAAACACAACAGGAGGTCCCAGACAGCGGTCGTGCAGCCCACATCGTGTCAAATACACAACTGGGACAACACAGTTTTCAACCCGGGCACCTCTGAAAAATTAAACCTTTTTTATTTATGGTTTTGTAGTTTTGGTTTTACAACCAATTACACAGATATAGCTATTTTTTGACGTAATAGCTGGTGGCAGAGTGGCAGCAGAATGTAATTCTGTGTACCCTGGCAGTGGGAAACACAGACAGACAGCAGCAGCAGCAGGAGGAATGGAGGAGTAGTGTGAGTGTGGCAGCAGGCAGGCAGCGTGACATAATAGCCCTGGTACCTAGCGGGTGATACCAGGGCTGTAAATAAACACAACAGGAGGTCCCAGACAGCGGTCGTGCAGCCCACATCGTGTCCAATACACAACTGGGACAACACAGTTTTCAACCCGGGCACCTCAGAAAAATTAAACCTTTTCTTTTTTTTTATGGTTTTTTGGTTTTGTTTGTAAAACAAATTACACAGATATATAGCTATTTTTTGACGTAATAGCTGGTGGCAGAGTGGCAGCAGAATGTAAATCTGTGTATCCTGGCAGTGGGAAAAACAGACCGACAGCAGCAGCAGCAGGAGGAATGGAGGAGTAATGTGAGCAGCTATTGTTTGACGTAATAGCTGGTGGCAGAGTGGCAGCAGAATGTAATTCTGTGTACCCTGGCAGTGGGAAACACAGACAGACAGCAGCAGCAGCAGGAGGAATGGAGGAGTAGTGTGAGTGTGGCAGCAGGCAGGCAGCGTGACATAATAGCCCTGGTACCTAGCGGGTGATACCAGGGCTGTAAATAAACACAACAGGAGGTCCCAGACAGCGGTCGTGCAGCCCACATCGTGTCCAATACACAACTGGGACAACACAGTTTTCAACCCGGGCACCTCTGAAAAATTAAACCTTTTTTTTTTTATAGTTTTGTAGTTTTGGTTTTACAACCAATTACACAGATATAGCTATTTTTTGATGTAATAGCTGGTGGCAGAGTGGCAGCAGAATGTAATTCTGTGTACCCTGGCAGTGGGAAACACAGACAGACAGCAGCAGCAGCAGGAGGAATGGAGGAGTAGTGTGAGTGTGGCAGCAGGCAGGCAGCGTGACATAATAGCCCTGCTACCTAGCGGGTGATACCAGGGCTGTAAATAAACACAACAGGAGGTCCCAGACAGCGGTCGTGCAGCCCACATTGTGTCCAATACACAACTGGGACAACACAGTTTTCAACCCGGGCACCTCAGAAAAATTAAACCTTTTTTTTTTTTTTTATGGTTTTTTGGTTTTGTTTGTAAAACAAATTACACAGATATATAGCTATTTTTTGACGTAATAGCTGGTGGCAGAGTGGCAGCAGAATGTAAATCTGTGTACCCTGGCAGTGGGAAACACAGACAGACAGCAGAAGGGCAGTACACAGCAGCCCACTGTAGTTGTAAAATGTGTGGCTGCAGGCGACGTAATAGTCAAAGTGAACCAGGCTGGCTTAGTGAGCAGGAGCCAGGAGGTGGTAAAGGGTGGTAAGGCACATTAACGATGGTTCTAAGTTCCGGCAGCCAGTTCATGTCCCCCTCTTGCCGACAACAGGGGCCAGGAACTCGCCTTCCACCCACGCCTGGTTCATCTTGAGAAACGTCAGTCTGTCCACAGACTTGTGAGACAGACGTGAGCGTTTCTCGGTGACCACGCCACCAGCTGCACTGAAGCAGCGCTCGGACAGCACGCTGGAAGGGGGGCAGGACAGCACTTCCAGGGCGCACTGCGCCAGCTCGCTCCAGATCTCCAGGCGCTTGACCCAATACTGCATGGGATCAACAGGGGCATCGCTGTCAAGACAGCTGTAGGACCCCATGTAGTCAGCCACCATGCGGGTCAGGCGCTGGCTGTGACCGGAGGAGGATGCTGCTGCATGCACCTCCTCTCTAGTCACTGCTGCCGGAGCCTCTACAGTCCTGTAGAGCTCGTGGCTGAGAGACAGAAGGTCTGTGGGGCGCTTGCTGCTGGATGCAGGCACCTGCTGCTGCCTCTGTGCTGGCTGGACAGTGGGGGTGGAAGGCTGGGGGAAGGCTTCCTCCAAGCGCTCAACAAGGGCCTGCTGCAAGCTCCTTATTTGTTGCGCTGGGTCTCCTCCTGCAGGCGGCAGGAACTGGCTCAACTTCCCCTTGAGGCGCGGGTCCAACATCATGCTGATCCAGATGTCCTCCCTCTGCTTCATCTGGATCACCCTGGGGTCCCTGCGCAGGCACGTCAGCATGTGCGCTGCCATTGGGAAGAGGCGGGCCACGTCTGCTGGCACATCGACGGCAGTGCTGTCCTCCTCATCCACCTCCTCTGCCGCCTCATCCTCTCTCCACCCCCGCACCAACTCAGCTGCGCTGTGCTGATCCCCCTCATCAGCAGCAAGGTCAGGGACCTCCACCAAGTCCTCCTCCTCCTCCCCCTCAGAGGTGGACTGTGCAGCTGCTTGCCGCTCCTGCTGGTCCAAGGCTGCCGCTCCCTGTTCCAGCAAAGCATCGAGGGCCCTGTTCAGCAGACAAACCAGGGGCACCCACTCGCAGACCATAGCATGGTCCCTGCTCACCATGTTAGTGGCCTGCAGAAAGGGAGCCAGCACTAAGCACACCTGCTGCATGTGCCTCCAGTCATCATTGGGGACGATGGACGGGATGTTGCTGGTCTTGTCCCTTCTCTGAGCGGCAGAAACAGTGGCCAGGGCAAGGTACTGGTTGACAGCGTGCTTCTGTTCAACCAGACGCTCCAACATCGCCAGGGTGGAGTTCCAGCGAGTCGGAACGTCAAGGATCAGCCGATGGCGTGGCAGCTCCAGCTCCTTTTGCACGTCTTCCAGGCTCGCACAGGCTGCAGCCGAGCGCTGGAAGTGACGCACAACGTTCCTTGCCATTTCCAGCAGTTCGCCCGTCCCCTGGTAGGTGCGCAAGAACTTCTGCACCACCAGGTTCAGCACGTGGGCAAGACAGGGGATGTGGGTCAGGTTTCCCCTGTCTATTGCGGCAACTAGATTGGCCCCATTGTCGGCCACCACCTCTCCGACTCTGAGGCCTCTGGGGGTCAGCCAAATCCTCTCCTGCTCCTGGAGTTTGGCCAACACATGGGTTGCCGTCAGCTTGGTCTTCCCAAGGCTGACCAAGTGCAGCAGCGCTTGGCAGTGGCGGGCCTTCATGCTGCTGCTGAGGCGGGGGGTTTGGCCAGGTGTGCCGGAGGATGGCAGAGGATCGGAGGAACCTGCTGCAGTTCCCCCGACCCTGCGGGGTGGCACCACCCACTGTGTTGCTGCTGCTGCTGTGCCCGCTGCTGCTCTCCCATCCTCACCCCTTTCCACCAAGCTGACCCAGTGGACAGTGAAGGACAGGTAGCGGCCTGTCCCGAAGCGGCTGCTCCAGGAGTCCATGGTGACGTGGACCCTTTCACTAACCGCGTGCTCCAGCCCTCGCTCCACATTGGCCATCACAAAGCGGTGCAGTGCAGGAATGGCCTTGCGGGCGAAGAAGTGTCTGCTGGGGAGCTGCCAGTCTGGGGCTGCGCAAGCAAGCAGCGCACAAATGTCGCTCCCCTCCTGCACGAGCGTGTACGGCAGGAGTTGGGAGCACATGGCCCGTGCCAGCAAGCCGTTCAGCTGCCGCACGCGACGGCTGCTGGGAGGCAGAGCCCTAACCACCCCCTGGAAGGACTCGCTCAAAAGGCTCTGGCGTGGCCTTTTGCTGGCACGGGAATCAGCAGACACAGCAGAGGAGGCCACTGAGGACTGGCTGCCAGAACAGGCCTCAGTGTCGACGGCAGGAGTTGCAGAGGGGGGAGGAGCAGTGCGTTTCCGCACTCCTGCTGGTGCTGCTGGAGGAGCAGGAGGGCGGGTGGCTGCTGTTGCTGCTGCTGCTGCTGAAGGCTGTGCAGTGATGGGTGTGGTGCCACTGCCAGCACCAGATGCCTTCAGCCTCTGGAACTCCTCATGCTGGTGGAAATGTTTCGCAGCAAGGTGGTTGATGAGCGAGCTGGTGCTGAACTTTAAGGGGTCTGGTCAACTTCCGCTGACAGTGGTTGCAAGTGGCGTACTTGCTGTACACTGTGGGCATGGTGAAAAAGCGCCAGATTGGTGACAAAAACAACCCCCTACGGCATGGAACCGCTGCTGCCTGTCTCCCTGTGGTGGTTGGGGGGGGGCTTGGGTGCGGCTGGTGGTGGTACTGGCAGATGCTGCTGCTGCTGCTGCTGAGCCTGAGACACCAGCAGGCTGGGGGACCTGCCTACTGCTGCCAATGCTTGCAATGATGCGCCTCCTTGCAAGGCCCACAAGCGCATGCTCCTCCTCCTCCTCAGAGCTGCTGATGACGACATCCCCTGGAGCTGGTGGCACCCAGTCTCTGTCTGTCACCGTGTCATCATCATCCTCCCCCTCCTGAAACATGTCCTGCTGGGATGATGACCCCCCAAACTCCTCTCCTGATGCATGGATGGGCTGCTTGACTGTCGCCACAGTCTTGCTGTCCAATCCCTCATCCCCCAAAGTGCCCATCAGCATCTCCTCCTCCAAATCGCCAACAAAAGCAGACAATTGACTCATCATGCCTGGGGTCAAAAGAGTGCTGAGTGACAGGTCGGCGACTGATGATGAACTGGCCTCCTCCCCAGGCCCTGCTGGGCGGCTGCTGCGAACAGGGGTGGTGGTGGTGGTGGTGAGGGTGGAGGCCTCGGATGCAGAGCTGATGGCGGGCTGCTCATGCTCCGTCATCAGTTGCACCACAGTGTCTGCATCCTTTTCCTCAATGGGACGTTTCCGACCCGGCTGGAGGAAAATCGGAGCAGGTGCTACACGCTGCTGCTGCTGTGTCTCTGCAGCGTGAGTTGCAGATGCTCCTGCTGGGCGGCGCCCAAGGCGTCCACGGCCAGTGGCTATAGGAGGAATGTTAGCCACTGACGCTGCTGCTGCGGAACTGTGCATGGTGGCGCGGCCGCGCCCGCGGCTTGCCACAATGCTGCTCCCTCTCCTCCTGATTCCCTTGCTGCCCTTTCCCTTGCCCAGACCGCGCTGGCTGCCACTTCCAGACATCTTCGATGTTTTGGGCGTAAACACAAAAGTTTTTTAAAAGGGCGGGTGAAAAGTGGGGTACTTTAATGGAGTGGGTTGGTGGGCGAGGTGACTGAGTGAGTGTCTAGTACAGTAAGTAAGTAGTAACAGAGTCAGTAAGTACAACTAGAAGTTACAATAATCAGTAGTAATAATCACAAGGAAATAGAGTGTGTGTACACAGACAGTGAGTGAGTGCACGCACACGCAGGAGCTAGCCTATGAACAGTGACTGAGTGTCCCTACTAGTACAGTAAGTAGTAACAGTAAGTACAACCAGAAATTACAATAATCAATCAGTAATCAGAAGGAAATAGAGTGTGTGAGTGACAGTGAGTGCACGCACACGCAGGAGCTAGTAGCCTATGAACAGTGACAGTGAGTGTCCTAGTACAGTTACAGTATATAACTATTCAGAAGGAAATAGTGTGTGTGTACACTACAGTACACAGACAGTGAGTGCACGCACACGCAGGAGCTAGTAGCCTATGAACAGTGTCAGTGAGTGAGTGTCCTAGTACAGTTACAGTATATAACTATTCAGAAGGAAATAGAGTGTGTGTACACTACACAGACAGTGAGTGCACGCACACGCAGGAGCAAGTAGCCTATGGACAGTGACAGTGAGTGTCCTAGTACAGTTACAGTATATAACTATTCAGAAGGAAATAGAGTGTGTGTACACTACAGTACACAGACAGTGAGTGCACGCACACGCAGGAGCTAGTAGCCTATGAACAGTGTCAGTGAGTGAGTGTCCTAGTACAGTTACAGTATATAACTATTCAGAAGGAAATAGAGTGTGTGTACAGTACACAGACAGTGAGTGCACGCACACGCAGGAGCTAGTAGCCTATGAACAGTGACAGTGAGTGTCCTAGTACAGTTACAGTATATAACTATTCAGAAGGAAATAGAGTGTGTGTACAGTACACAGACAGTGAGTGCACGCACACGCAGGAGCTAGTAGCCTATGAACAGTGACAGTGAGTGTCCTAGTACAGTTACAGTATATAACTATTCAGAAGGAAATAGAGTGTGTGTACACTACAGTACACAGACAGTGAGTGCACGCACACGCAGGAGCTAGTAGCCTATGAACAGTGTCAGTGAGTGAGTGTCCTAGTACAGTTACAGTATATAACTATTCAGAAGGAAATAGAGTGTGTGTACAGTACAGTACACAGACAGTGAGTGCACGCACACGCAGGAGCTAGTAGCCTATGAACATTGTCAGTGAGTGAGTGTCCTAGTACAGTTACAGTATATAACTATTCAGAAGGAAATAGAGTGTGTGTACACTACAGTACACAGACAGTGAGTGCACGCACACGCAGGAGCTAGCCTATGAACAGTGACAGTCAGTGAGTGTCCTAGTACAGTTACAGTATATAACTATTCAGAAGGAAATAGAGTGTGTGTACAGTACACAGACAGTGAGTGCACGCACACGCAGGAGCTAGTAGCCTATGAACAGTGACTGAGTGAGTGTCCTAGTACAGTTACAGTATATAACTACAATACAAAATACAATCAATCAGTACTAAAGGACAGTAGAAATACTGGTATAGATGAGACATAAACAGAGGACAGGAGAGAACAGCTGCCCACACAGGCAAGGCCCTGAGACCTAAAGCTGTAAGCCTGCAGCAGCTGTCTGAGTCTCTCTCTATGTAACACAAAAGCTACTAACTAAAATACAATGTCTATCTAACTAACAACAATATAGGTGTATATAGGAGGTGTATGTGAGCAAAAACGCTAGGTAAATGACCACAATAAAGCTCTTGCTAAGCCAACGCACAAAGGAGCAGATCTCTCTCTGTGCAAAGTCGGGCAAGGATGGAGAAACGGAACATGGCGGCCGCTATTTATAGGGTAGGGGCTGGCCAGGGTCCCCCTCAGTGATTGGCTGCCGTCAGAGGGCCTGGGAGCCCTCTGATTGGCTCTAAGGACATCAATCTGGGCTATGACGCTATTCGAGCTCGGTATTCGAGCTCGAATAGCGCTGTTAGCTCGAATAGCGTGAATAGTGAATGGGCTATTCGAGTTCACTCGAATAGCCCATTCGAATAGCTCCAGCTATTCGGAGCTCGAATACCGAGCTCGAATAGCTGAAAAAGAGCTTGAATATTCGAGCTACTCGAATATTCGAGCTCTGCTGAGCACCACTGGTGCAAACCATTTGAAGAGATACTATACAAGACTTCATAGCAGAAAATAACCTTATTTCTCAGCATCAGCATGGGTTTACTAAGGACAGGTCCTGTTTGACTAACATGCTCAGCTTTTATGAGGTAGTAAATGGCTGCTAATGTGGATGCTGTAGATGGAAATGCTGTGGGAATGCTGTAGATGTGATACACTTGGACTTTGCAAAGGCCTTCAACACTGTTCACCACAAAAGTCTGGTGAAAAAGTTGAGGACTGGGGAGGAGTCTGTGTGGATGGATAGGGAACTGGCTAATGGACAGAAAAAGAGTTGTGGTCAGTGAATCTTATTCAAAATGGGTGACTGTTAGCAGTGGGGTCCTACAGGTGTCAGTACTGGGTCCAGTGCTCTTCAATGTATTTATTAATGACCTAATACATGCAGTAGAAAGCAATATTGCTATTTTTACAGATGATACAAGATTGTGCAGAATCATAAACTCTCACAAAGATAGTGACATATTGCAACAGGATCTGGATAGGATGGCTATATGAGCACATAAGTGGCAGGTGAAATTCAATGTTGAAAAATGTAAAGTCATGCATTTTGATCGTACCAATGGTCTAGCACTATACAAAATAAACGGAATATAGATGTGGACATCAAACTTGGAGGACTTAGGAGTACTCAATGCCAAGCCAAATAACATTTTGGGATGCATTAAAAGGGAAATAAAAACGTGAGATGCTAGCATAATATTGCCCCTGTTCAACTCTCTAGTAATGCCATATCTGGAATATGAAATTCGGTTCTGAGCACCATATTACAGGAAAGATATTGCAGTTTTAGAGCGGGTGCAGAGACGAGCAACAAAATTGATACAAGGGATGAAAGGTCTCTCTTACTAAGAAAAGTTAGATAAACTGGGTTTACTTAGTCTTGAGAAAAGACGCCTTAGAGGAGATCTAATTAATATGTATAAATTCGTCAGATGGCAATATAAAAGCTTGGCGTATTAGCTTTTTGTCCCTTTTACAAAGGTCTAGGGGACATGATCTGTGCATAAAGGAAAAAGTTAGCCCTGTATTTAGGAAAGGGTTCTTTACAGGAAGGGTTATCAAAATTCTTACAGAAAGTAGTTATGGCAAATTCTATATCTGTGTTTGAATGGGGCTTAGATTCTTTCCTTGCGTTGAAAGACATCCACGGCTATAATTACTATATAATGCTCAGTGATGTTGATGCAGGGATTTTATGTGATTGCCATCTGGAGTCTGGGAAGGTTTTCTTTCCTTTTGGGGCTAATTGGACCATGCCTTGTAAGGGTTTTTTTTTGCATTCCTCTGGATCAACAGGGATATGTGAGGGTGCAGGCTGGTGCTGTTCTTTATTTTCTGGTTGAACTCGATGGACATATGTCTTTTTTTTCAACCCAAATAACTATGTAATTATGTAACTATATCTGCTCCCCCTAATCCTTTTGACCTTTCTCGACCATCCACCGCCTTGGCCACCTACCCAACTCCTCCACCCACATCTGATATTGCCCACCGCCATTTTTCTCATTCTTATTTAAAACAAAAGAAATCAGCCTCAGCAGCCTCATAGGGATATAGTGGTTTGGGGGGTCTGTTTCTCCCGCCTGTGATTCCTTCACTATTTTTTCATTATCGAATGCATCATATTTCAATTACAGGATTACAACAGCCAGGTGAAGTGGTTAACTTTACCTCCAAGGGTTTTTTCCCTTAAAAAAACAGAGCAATTTTCACCTGTCAGCACTCCTTCAATTCATTTGCCTATAACTTCATTACTACTTATCACAACAAAACAATATATATCTTGGTTTTTCGCCACCAATTAGACTTTCTTTAGAGGGTACTTTTTTCTAAAAATTATTTTATTTTAAATGTGTTTTAACAGGAAAAATAAGAAAAAAATGGAGAAAATCATTATTTCTCAGTTTTCGGCCATTATAGTTTTAAATAATACCGGCTACCATAATTAAAACCCACACAATTTTTATTTGCCCATTTGTTCCAGTTATTTCAATGCTTAAAATTTTTCCCTAGTACAATGTATGGCGACAACATTTTATTTGGAAATGAAGGTGCATTTTTTCAGTTTTGCATCCATCCCTAATTACAACTCCATAATTTATAAAGTAACAGTAATATACCCTCTTGACATACATATTAAAAAAGTTCAGTCCCTAAGGTAACTATGTATGTGTTGTTGTTTTTTATTGTATATATATATATATATATATATAAATATTTTTTTATGCAAAAACATTTTTTGGTAACTATTGGGGAGTGTGGAAGGTAAGGGGTTAATTTTAAAAGTTAAAAAATGTCTTTTAATGAAAAAAAAGTGTGTAAATGTAATTTTATTATTTGGCCACAAGATGTCCTTGCGTATAACTTCCATATGCGTAGTATTACTTCACAAAGAGTTTTTTTGGGAATCATGGCTGCGGTCATTCACACGGGGACTTAGATCAATGAATGGGAACTGTGTTCTCATTCATTTATCTCCCGGCTAACGATTGGCGGCAGTATTGATTTTGGGAGCGTGCATGGGTCAAACAGGGGGGGGGGGGGCAGCGGGAAGGGACATAGTAGGTACGTCCCTGCAAGGAGATATGGGATTTTTCAGGTATGCAGTTACTCATCCAGGGGGAGGAGACATGTTTAATTAGCCTTTTAGCTCTCAGCCCTGCCAAAAGGTATTCCTGAGCTGATCAGTGCCCTGCTGATTGACTATAACTCACTTGTTGACAGAGCCTCATAAAGCAGGGTCTTACCAACCTGACAGTCTCCAAACTTCACACCTCTAGACTTTTGCTAGAAGCTTCAAAGAGATGCTGATATGCCAGTCAAACCCAGAGAAATCTAAAAATTATATTTCTTCATATTCCATGCATTTCTAGCTGCTAGGAATATGCTAGCAGACCCATATTTACAGAAGTTGTTAAGCTCAACCTCACACACGTTCTCGGAAATTGCCAGGCGGATCAGACCTCCAGTGGCTGATCAATACAAGCTTTTACCCATACTGTACAGCACTCATGTTTCATATGTGCGAATTCGTGATGCCTTAGTGAATGTAAATATGCAATCCGTTTCCAGATATGACTTAATGGACATTGAGAATTCGGCATAACAGGTATTCTGCCAGATCTCTGTCCTTGGACGGGGGACTGCCCCAGTTTAAATTGCCGCAAGACTGGACTTTGCTTGTCATAGCCACCCCATTAGCTGCAGAGGAAAAAAAATCCAGTGACCCACTTAGTTCTGTGTCCTTGTCTATCATCTTTGTCGAATTCCATTTATTGACATGCCAGAAAGACACTGGCAAAAACGCAATACTCAGCACAGAGACCTTACCGCTTATTGGACACAGCCAATCACGTTATTTTGAACGGTTTACACTTGTATTTTGCGCTTTTGCATACCCCACTACAAAGCAAAATTTCATATGACCCTGCGGCAGAGTTCCACAACAGGGTCACATGCATAGTGCAGCCCCCCATTCAGTGGCATGCTGGGCAGAAAGTATGTCACTGGGATTCCTGTCAGGCCGTGTATGTGTGCCACAGAGCAATGCATTAATTATTATTATTATTTATTGTATTTATAAAGCGCCAACATATTACGCAGCGCTGGACAATAAATAGGGATACATACATTGCAACAAGGGGTGACAGACAGAGAGGTAGCAAACGGTTATACAACATAGCCCAAGGTTATACATACAATCAGGGTATAAAATGCGGTTTACAGAGACCCGGCAAAACAAGTACGAGTTAGTCCATGAGAGGGGTGTAATTGCTTGGGTAGTAAAATTAAGTAAGACACACTAAGGGAGGGGGGAGGCCCTGCCAAGGCTTACAATCTAAAGGGTGTACACTTATTGCATCACCTACATAGACATAGACTTGTATTACTCCAAGCACCATATAATAACAATAATCGCCTTACTTGTTGTAATGCGCTTCTGCCATTGCTTAAGCGCAGATACTTCTGGCGCACTGCAACAAACCACAATAAGTGTAAAAGTCTCCATAGACAGGATTTTCCTGCCGGTGTAAGGGCCCTCAGACATTCTTCATCATTCTCTCTTTTCTGTAGTTCTATCCAACCATTCTGTTCAACTGCTAGATATGTTTGTTTGGCAGCTTTAATATATATTTTGTATTTTTAATGATTTCATATTTAATATTTTATTTGTAATGATTTAATCATTTCAGTTTTTGCCTAACAGTGGCTGGATAGTGTACTGGGTAAGGGCTCTGCCTCTGACACAAAAGACCAGGGTTCGAATGTCCTCCTGTTCAGTAAGCCAGCACCTATTCCATGAGGAGACCTTGGGCAAGACTCCCTAACACTGCTGCTGCCTATAGAGTGCGCCACTGTGGCTACAGCTCTGGCGCTTTGAGCTTGCCAGGAAAAAAGCGCAATATAAATGTTCTGTGTCTTGTCTTGTCTATTCTGATCCATGCTAGAACTCTGGCCTCAGAAGAGACACACTACTGCATTGTCCTATCTTTATAAATTGTTAATTGCTAGTTAGGTTGCAAATAACCATTTTTCTTCCTCCTAAGAATAGCTAGCCTGAGGTCTCACCACCTCGTTTTAATCTGGAGAGTGGCGGCAGACCAAATATCCAGCGCAAAATCTATCTTTTTTTACCAATTGTACATACAATCGAGATTCTATCATGTATGGGCACACCATCCAATCTTAAAGAGAAACTATCGCGAGTAAAATGAGCCATAAATTACTTTTCTCCTTTGTTCCTGTCACTTACAATAAGAAGTAGAAATCTGTCATTACCGACAGATTTTGGACTAGACCATCTTCTCATAGGGGGGTTCTCAGGGTTTTCTTTATTTTTTAAAAACACTTAGTGAATGACAGTTGCTCTGTTCAACTGCCAAAAATAGTGTACAGCGAGAAGGGAGGCCAGCCAGCATCTTTGTATAAATCGTTTTCAGGGAATGTCTTTTTAACCACTTAAGGACCGCAGTCTTTTCACCCCTTAAGGACCAAAGCCTTTTTTCCATTCAGACCACTGCAGCTTTAATGGTTTATTGCTCAGTCATACAGGGAGTGCAGAATTATTAGGCAAATGAGTATTTTGACCACATCATCCTCTTTATGCATGTTGTCTTACTCCAAGCTGTATAGGCTCGAAAGCCTACTACCAATTAAGCATATTAGGTGATGTGCATCTCTGTAATGAGAAGGGGTGTGGTCTAATGACATCAACACCCTATATCAGGTGTGCATAATTATTAGGCAACTTCTTTTCCTTTGGCAAAATGGGTCAAAAGAAGGACTTGACAGGCTCAGAAAAGTCAATAATAGTGAGATATCTTGCAGAGGGATGCAGCACTCTTAAAATTGCAAAGCTTCTGAAGCGTGATCATCGAACAATCAAGCGTTTCATTCAAAATAGTCAACAGGGTCACAAGAAGCGTGTGGAAAAACCAAGGCGCAAAATAACTGCCCATGAACTGAGAAAAGTCAAGCGTGCAGCTGCCAAGATGCCACTTGCCACCAGTTTGGCCATATTTCAGAGCTGCAACTTCACTGGAGTGCCCAAAATACTCAGAGACATGGCCAAGGTAAGAAAGGCTGAAAGATGACCACCACTGAACAAGACACACAAGCTGAAACGTCAAGACTGGGCCAAGCAATATCTCAAGACTCAAGATTTTTCTAAGGTTTTATGGACTGATGAAATGAGAGTGAGTCTTGATGGGCCAGATGGATGAGCCCGTGGCTGGATTGGCAGAGAGCTCCAGTCCGACTCAGACGTCAGCAAGGTGAAGGTGGAGTACTGGTTTGGGCTGGTATCATCAAAGATGAGCTTGTGGGGCCTTTTTGGGTTGAGGATGGAGTCAAGCTCAACTCCCAGTCCTACTGCCAGTTTCTGGAAGACACCATCTTCAAGCAGTGGTACAGGAAGAAGTCTGCATCCTTCAAGAAAAACATGATTTTCATGCAGGACAATGCTCACTCACACGCGTCCAAGTACTCCACAGCGTGGCTGGCAAGAAAGGGTATAAAAGAAGAAAAACTAATGACATGGCCTCCTTGTTCACCAGATCTGAACCCAATTGAGAACCTGTGGTCCATCATAAAATGTGAGATTTACAAGGAGGGAAAACAGTACACCTCTCTGAACAGTGTCTGGGAGGCTGTGGTTGCTGCTGCACGCAATGTTGATGGTGAACAGATCAAAACACTGACAGAATCCATGAATGGCAGGCTTTTGAGTGTCCTTGCAAAGAAAGGTGGCTATATTGGTCACTGATTTGTTTTTGTTTTGTTTTTGAATGTCAGAAATGTATATTTGTGAATGTTGAGATGTTATATTGGTTTCACTGGTAAAAATTAAAAATTGAAATGGGTATATATTTGTTTTTTGTTAAAGCGGAATATAACCCTGCATTTCAACTTTTTTCTAAAACATTATTTACAGTATATTATATGCAACCAGCATTTTTTTTTTTTACTAGACCAGCATTGGAAGGGTTACACAGGGCTTTAAAGTTCCTGGAGATTTCTGCAGACGCATCCGAAGCTGACATAGATACATTTTGTTTACATAAATGTATCTAAGTGTGGCATGTGACTCATCTCTCTGACTGAGAAGGAGCTGGAGGACAGCCAGAGTGTGTAACATTTCTCAATAGATACATTTAACTAAATAGAAAGTAACAATCTGAACTACTGCAATCTCTCCACGGAACTTTAAACCTCTGTGTTTAACCCTTCCAATGCTGGTCTAGTAAAAAAAATGCTTTTTGCCTCAAAATCCAAATGCCTCAAAATGACCTGTGAAATTCTAAAGGTACTCATAGGACGTTGGGCCTCTTAGCGCACCTAGGCTGCAAAAAAGTGTCACACATGTGGTATCGCCGTACTCAGGAGAAGTAGTATAATGTGTTTTGGGGTGTATTTTTACACATACCCATGCTGGGTGGGAGAAATATCTCTGTAAATTACAATTTTTTGATTTTTTTTTACACACAATTGTCCATTTACAGAGATATTTCTCCCACCCAGCATGGGTATGTGTAAAAATACACCCCAAAACACATTATACTACTTCTCCTGAGTACGGCGATTTCACATGTGTGACACTTTTTTGCAGCCTACGTGCGCTAAGGGGCCCAACGTCCTATTCACAGGTCATTTTGAAGCATTTGGTTTCTAGACTACTCCTCACGGTTTAGGGCCCCTAAAATGCCAGGGCAGTATAGAAACACCACAAGTGACCCCATTTTAGAAAGAAGACACCCCAAGGTATTCCGTTAGGTGTATGGTGAGTTCATAGAAGATTTTATTTTTTGTCACAAGTTAGTGGAAAATGACACTTTGTGAAAAAAAACATTAAAAATCAATTTCCGCTAACCTTTGACAAAAAAATAAAATCTTCTATGAACTCGTCATACACCTAACGGAATACCTTGGGGTGTCTTTTTTCTAAAATGGGGTCACTTGTGGGGTTCCTATACTGCCCTGGCATTTTAGGGGCCCAAAACCATGAGGAGTAGTCTGGAAACCAAATGCCTCAAAATGACTGTTCAGGGGTATAAGCATCTGCAAATTTTGATGACAGGTGGTCTATGAGGGTCCGAATTTTGTGGAACCAGTCATAAGCAGGGTGGCCTTTTAAATGACAGGTTGTATTGGCACTGAAGTGCAGGAAGCGCCGGATGTTCTCAATTTCATGACCTGGATATGGCAATTAAGTCGTACCAGCAGTGATCAGAAAAACAATTTCTGTCACTGCGGAGGGGCGGGTGAGGGTTTGGTCGGGTGATCAGAAGCCTGCAGGGGGCATATTGGGGCCTGATCTGATGGGTAGCAGTGACAGGTGGTGACAGGGGGTGACGGGGTGATTGATAGGTGATCAGTAGGTGATTACAGAGGAGAATATATGCCAGCAACGCACTGGCGAGTTGATCAGAGGGGGTCTGGGGGGCTAATTGAGGGTGTGGGCGGGTGATTGGGTGCCCGCAAGGGGCAGATTAGTGTCTGATCTGATGGGTAGCAGTGACAGGTGGTTACGGGGTGATTGATGGGTGATTGATGGGTGATCAGTGGATGATTAGAGGGGAGAACAGATGTAAACAATGCACTTTCGGAGGTGATCTGAGGGTGGGTCTGCACGCAATCTGAGGGTGTGGGTGGGTGATCAGGTGCCCACAAAGGGCAGGTTAGGGTCTGATCTGAAAGGTGGCAGTGACAGGTGGTGACAGGGGGTGATTGATGGGTGATTGACAGGTGATCAGTGGGTGATTATAGGGGAGAATAGATGTATACAGTACACAGGGGGGGAGTGTCTAAGGAGGATCTGAGGGTGTGGGGGGGGGGTTCAGGAGCCCCCAGGGGGCAGTTTAGGACCTAATCTAAAAAATAGCGTTGAGATAGTGACAGGGAGTGATTAATGGGTGATTAGGGGGGTGATTGGGTGCAAACAGGTTTCTGAGGGGTGGGCAGGGGGGGGGGTCTGATGGATGCAGTGGGCGATCAGGGGGCAGGATCAGTGTGCTTGGGTGCTTACTAGGAGGGCTGCAACCTGCCCTGGTGGTCCCTCGATCACTGGGACCACCAGGGCAGGAGGCAGCCTGTATAATACGCTTTGTATACATTACAAAGCGTATTATCCGCTTTACATGCGGCAGATCGGGGGTTAACAACCCGCCGGCGGGTTGACGTCGCGGGTGGGCACATCCAGCGTGCGATCCCTGGCCAGCTAGTCTGCAACGAGCCGCCGCCGATCGGCGTATTGCGGTCGTTGCGGGCTCCACTTTGCCGCCGCCCCTAGGTAGGGGTGGTCTGCAAGTGGTTAAAATCACAATCCAATAATATATATATATATATATATATATATATATATAGATAGATAGATAGATAGATAGATAGATAGATAGAGATATATATATAGATATATATAGATATATAGATATATCTAGATATATAGATATATCCATATATATATAGATATAGCTATATATATATATATAGATATATATATCTATATCTATATAGATATATCTATCTATCTATCTATCTATCTATCTATATATATATATATATGGATAGATATATATCTATATAAGCATATAAATTAGTGCATTGCACATGTTCAGAGAGTTCATTTGGTAGCTAGTGAAAGGTAAGGTGTTTTTAATTTCCTTCTTTTCCCATTTAGTTGACTCTTGGGTTTTTGGTTTAGTTCCCACTAGACTGCTTATAAAAACTGGCATTTTGCATGGTAGAGTAGGACTCACCAGATCGGGGACACTTTGGCGCAGTTGGTGAGCTTAAGCGCGTTAAAGCGTAACCAAGAGCCCCTGTCACTGTTTTCCTGTTGTGTGCTGCAGCCCCTCTGTAATTATATATTTCTTATGGAGGTTGGGGACCTCCTGTGCTGCGTGCATGCTTTGCATAGAATTGCATAAAAAATTTGGTTTGTGCTGCTTACCCCTTGGTATTTATTTATAATTTTCCCCTGTAAGCCTGCATAACCACACCCACCTCTAGCACAGTTAAGCATATAAATTAGTGCATTGCACATGTTCAGAGAGTTCATTTCGTAGCTAGTGAAAGGTAAGGTGTTTTTAATTTCCTTTTTTTCCCATTTAGTTGACTCTTGGGTTTTTGGTTTAGTTCCCACTAGACTGCTTATAAAAACTGGCATTTTGCATGGTAGAGTAGGACTCACCAGATCGGGGACACTTTGGCGCAGTTGGTGAGCTTAAGCGCGTTAAAGCGTAACCAAGAGCCCCTGTCACTGTTTTCCTGTTGTGTGCTGCAGCCCCTCTGTAATTATATATTTCTTATGGAGGTTGGGGACCTCCTGTGCTGCGTGCATGCTTTGCATAGAATTGCATAAAAAATTTGGTTTGTGCTGCTTACCCCTTGGTATTTATTTATAATTTTCCCCTGTAAGCCTGCATAACCACACCCACCTCTAGCACAGTTAAGCATATAAATTAGTGCATTGCACATGTTCAGAGAGTTCATTTGGTAGCTAGTGAAAGGTAAGGTGTTTTTAATTTCCTTTTTTTCCCATTTAGTTGACTCTTGGGTTTTTGGTTTAGTTCCCACTAGACTGCTTATAAAAACTGGCATTTTGCATGGTAGAGTAGGACTCACCAGATCGGGGACACTTTGGCGCAGTTGGTGAGCTTAAGCGCGTTAAAGCGTAACCAAGAGCCCCTATCACTGTTTTCCTGTTGTGTGCTGCAGCCCCTCTGTAATTATATATTTCTTATGGAGGTTGGGGACCACCTGTGCTGCGTGCATGCTTTGCATAGAATTGCATAAAAAATTTGGTTTGTGCTGCTTACCCCTTGGTATTTATTTATAATTTTCCCCTGTAAGCCTGCATAACCAAACCCACCTCTAGCACAGTTAAGCATATAAATTAGTGCATTGCACATGTTCAGAGAGTTCATTTGGTAGCTAGTGAAAGGTAAGGTGTTTTTAATTTCCTTTTTTTCCCATTTAGTTGACTCTTGGGTTTTTGGTTTAGTTCCCACTAGACTGCTCATAAAAACTGGCATTTTGCATGGTAGAGTAGGACTCACCAGATCGGGGACACTTTGGCGCAGTTGGTGAGCTTAAGCGCGTTAAAGCGTAACCAAGAGCCCCTGTCACTGTTTTCCTGTTGTGTGCTGCAGCCCCTCTGTAATTATATATTTCTTATGGAGGTTGGGGACCTCCTGTGCTGCGTGCATGCTTTGCATAGAATTGCATAAAAAATTTGGTTTGTGCTGCTTACCCCTTGGTATTTATTTATAATTTTCCCCTGTAAGCCTGCATAACCACACCCACCTCTAGCACAGTTAAGCATATAAATTAGTGCATTGCACATGTTCAGAGAGTTCATTTCGTAGCTAGTGAAAGGTAAGGTGTTTTTAATTTCCTTTTTTTCCCATTTAGTTGACTCTTGGGTTTTTGGTTTAGTTCCCACTAGACTGCTTATAAAAACTGGCATTTTGCATGGTAGAGTAGGACTCACCAGATCGGGGACACTTTGGCGCAGTTGGTGAGCTTAAGCGCGTTAAAGCGTAACCAAGAGCCCCTGTCACTGTTTTCCTGTTGTGTGCTGCAGCCCCTCTGTAATTATATATATATCTATATATAGGTGGTTGGGAGGGGATCAAGGGATACATGGGGGGGGGGGATCGGGATAAAGAAGTGGTTTTTAATACTAAAATCGCACAGCCTGTCACGGCTGCAGGCTGTGCGTCTCTCCCTGTCACACAAGATCCACACAGTGACAGGGAGAGGGAGGCGGAACGGCAAGTACGTTGCCTTCCGGAGGGTGATCGCTGTGATTGGCTCACAGCGATCACACAGGAGGGAGCCAATCATTGACGGCTCCTGCAGATACCCGGAAGCCTTAGCTGTCATAAGACAGCTAAGTGCAGCCGGTTCGGTGCGCACGATCGTGGCGGGGAGCGGCTGCGCCGGTCATAGAGATCTACGCCCTGCCAGCCAGGAGCCCATCAAAACAGGGCGTAGATCTCTATCACCTCGGTCCAGAAATGGTTAAAGAAGAAAGACGATGCTGAGAATCCCAAAACGTGTCGGTAATGTCAGATTTCTACTACCTACTAGTGATTGCAACATAAGAAAGAAGTAATTTATCGCACATTTTACTCTGGGAGAAATGTACTTCTTATTTGTATGTGTTTTAAATTTTAAGATTTTCACGACATTTCCTCTTTGTTACTTTGCTCACAGTGTATTTATCTTCAGAAGCCTCAAGTGCATGAGATCTGATTGGCAAGTGCGGCATAGTAAGACGGGATTGGTGGGTATTTGTCACATCACCCTACTGGCCCTCCTCTAGCGTTCCTCTGGTAGCCTTTCTGACTAAATGTAATGTGCAGAGTAGCGTACCCGAGCAGAATATCTCACTTACTCCAGCACCAGGTTAGGTCTGCTCTCCTCTTCACTGTAGTCACATGATGTGCTGCTACATACCACCCCGTATGGCTCCTGATTCTATACATCATAATATAATGTTGGCTGCTCTTGTTGTTGTGGGGAGAACGAGGGGTTAAAATGGTCACACTTTCAACTGGGGGGGGGGGGATTTATACTAGCCATCACTTTGTTATGGATGGGGAAGGAAGCAAACATGTATTTCAGGGGGCAAACCTGCTTACTTCTCTTATTTTGGAGATGTGGTTGCTGGGGACAGCAGTACATACATTTCACTGTCCTAGTTTTTTTGATTGCTTTCAGTTAAAACCATGCTTCCCTGATATCTAATTTTCGTGGCTGTACCATTCTTGTAGAAGGTGTGCCTTCTAACTGATGAGTAGCACCGGTCAATAAGATGCAAATTATTCCATGTTGATGCAGGATTATGCAAATTTTGAAAATTATGCAGCTTGAAAATGGACCAATTGAATCCCACCAAGGTTGAATCTGAGTGGACCATTTCCAAGCTGCATAAATTTGCATACATAATTTGCACAATCTGCATCAACTCAGAATTATAAGCATCTCTTTAACCATCCCTACTGATGAGGATAGAAATATGCCTGTGATTTCTGAGGTGGAAATAGGGAACTATGAATTAACCATTTCAGCCCGGATTTTTCACCTTATGCATCAGAGCAATTTTCACCTCCCAATCATTCGCTAATAACTTTATCACTACTTATCACAATTTATTGATCTATATCTTGTTTTTTTTTCCGCCACTAATTAGGCTTTCTTTGGGTGGTACATTTTGCTAAGAATTATTTTTTATAAATGCATTTTAACAGGATTAATAAGAAAAAAATGGAAAAAATTCATGATTTCTCAGTTTTCGGCCATTATAGCTTTAAAATAATCCATGCTACCATAATTAAAACCTATGTATTTTATTTGCCCGTTTGTCTTGGTTATGACACCATTTAAATGTTGTCCCTATCACAATGTATGGCGGCAATATTTTATTTGGAAATAAAGGTGCATTTTTTCCGTTTTGAGTCCATCACTATTTACAAGCTTATAATGTAAAAAATGTTCATAGTATACCCCTTCAAATGCATATTTAAAAAAAGTTTAGACCCTTAGGTAACTATTTATGTCTTTTTTTTTAATTGTAATTTTTTTTTTCTTCCATTAAAAATTTTATTTGGGTAATATTTCAGTGTGAGAGATGAACAGTTAATTTTTAATGTTATTATATGTGTAAATTGTAATGTAAAAAATATGTAGATGTAGTTTTACTATTTGGCCACAAGATGGCCACCTTTAATTGTTTTTCCCTCCTTGTGCTTCTCGGTAAGCGGAAGCGCAAGGGGGATGCAGAAATTTTGACACACAGAAAGACTGAAGCCTCTTGTAAGAGCGCTTCGGTTTTTCTGCTGGGGAGATGGATCGGTGATTGGGAACCATGAGCTTCACGTCCGGGCGGCAGAAATAGTTAAAGAATACCCAAGGTGACATGAGACATGATTGAATAGACATGTGTATGTACAGTGCCTAGCACACAAATAACTCTGCTGTGTTCCTTTTTTGTTTCTCTGCCTGAAAGAGTTAAACATCAGGTATGTAAGTGGCGGTACATGTCTGAGTCAGGACTGGGTCAGACTACAGTGTGACCCTCACTGATAAGAAATTACAACCATAAAACACTTTCCTCGCAGAAAATGGCTTCTGAGAGCAAGAAAGAGATAGAAAAGTTCAATAGTTCATAGATTTTAGCTCTGGCATACTTTAATGAATGTGTCATTGAGCAAAAACAATAAATAAAACAGTAAAAACTTAAAAAGTAGATTTAAATACAAAATAAAACTGTGGAATATCTTAAAAAGTCATTTTTAGGAGAAGGAGGATAGATACAATTGTTTATTTCATTAGTTTATTTTCACCTTGGGTTTCCTTTAATGCACAATTAATTTTGCTTAATTTTAACTTTTTAATATAGTCTTTCTAAGTGGACATACAAAGTGTATCTGTCTGATCTTGGGACCTAAATATTACCTTTTCATTTTTCTCTTGATTCGCTGTTTATACGCTACTACTTAAACAGCAACAAAAAGCAATAAGGGTTCACAAGGGCCTTAGTGTTCCAAAAATACAAAAAAACTTTATTGTGGACAATTACACAGCAGTCAATTAATAGTTAAAATCACTTAAAAACTCGAGGAACCTCCAAAAATACCCCATCTACCCCTCACACACACATCCTGCCAAAAACACGCTTGGGCTCTAACTAGGAAAGGCTGCTGCCGTTAGCAGATCTTGGTTAAATACGTTTCAATAGTTTTTATTGAAGGAAATTTGTCAAATTATACAGTCAAACAGTTAATTTGACAGAAAAAGGGAATAAGTAGCAAATAACATTTTTTTTTTTTTCGTTTCAATAGTTTTTATTGAAGGAAATTTTTCAAATTATACAGTCAAACAGTTAATGATCTTGGTTAAATAAATGTCCCTCTATATGACTGTTCCTTTGGGACCATCAGGTAGATCCAGGTTACCACTTAGGAGGATAGCCTCTATATAAATACAAATGTCCAGGCCTGAGTGCACTCAGATTCCATATAACTCCCTCGCAGCATCAAGATGGCTTAGCAAAGCAGTTAGAAGCAGCAAGCCTCAGCATAGCATAAGCGTTGTTAGTGCAGGCAATCTTGTAGGCAACAGTTCAATGAGGGTATTAGCCTAGCAAAATAGGTCAGCATAAAATGGTCAGCTTACATCCATCGGACTCGCAGGTCCCCGACTCACTGTGGTCCCCGGTAAAGTCCATCTATACAGACACTTAATACGCTACTTACATCAGCTGCAGCACATAACTCGCCAAGTAGCGTTATCTCAGCTGGCATTCAGCGCGATCTACCCGCCTTCCCGCAAATCCACTCTGGCGTGACTGCGGGGATCGAGCGCTTGTGTGTTTTTGGTGGTGAGTGAGGTTGACCTCCGGAGGCTCCTCCCACTTACATGTTTCGCCCTATGGGCTTCATCAGAGTGACGTCAGGGGGAGTGGTAAGACGCCCAATAGGCTTGTTATACTTCACAGTGATCATGTGACCTCCTCTCCAGCGCCATCTTACTTTCTGGAAAGGAGCATCTTTTTCCCATATAGTGTCATCCGATCTTTCTCTATATATACAACAAAGAGTCCCAACAGAAGATGTTCTTCTCCCTGGGATTCTGGCATAACTCCATTTATTTTAGAGGTCTTTGGCAGTCCCTGATACATAGAGGTGCAGAGGAGGCATATCCATCAATGTGGTGGACATGAGGACGATATTAATCAATCAATTACATTAATTAAAGGGGGCCTCTAACAGACAGTGCAGATAGCAACCCCATCCCCACTAGCTGGCAGAAAGATGAGCCCATCTCACAAACCACACTCCACCACAACATTCATCCCCTCATACCCTCACCATAACGGGAAAGCCCCACCCATATTATAGGGTCAATACAGAAACACAGAGAAATCTATTTCAGAGTTTAAACCCGATGGAGACAATGTACCCAGTTTATAGATCCACATTGTCTCCACACAGCACAATTCTCTTTCGATATCAATCTTTCTAGCCCCTTTTTTAATTGAAACCAGAACTTTTACTAGGCTACCTTTAAAGGTACCCCCATGATATTGCCGATAATGTTCCCTCAGGCGGCCTTTACAATTTTCATTCTCATTACCCACATTTGATATGTACTCCAAGATGCGTGCTTTAAAAACTCGCGTTGTCATACCAATACAGTGTAGACCACAGGGGCAGGTAACCATGTACACAACCTCCGTGGTCCCACAGTTCATGAATGCACCAATATTATATTCTTTTTCATGTTTCGAGTCCCAGAATGTCTTGGTTTTATGCACATAGGGACATACCTTTCATTTTCCGCAGCGGTACATACCCTTTGGAGGAGAGAAGGAGGAAAGCCAATTTTCCTTTCCTCTTCAGCTTTTCTGCTGTGGAACTCTGAACTGACCAAATGGCCCTTGAGGTTTCGAGCTCTTTTAGCTGTTACCACAATTTCAGCTATTTCTGGTGATGCTAGTAAGATTGGCCAAAGTTTCGTCAGGCAGTCTCTCAAGGAGTTCCAATGGGAATTGTATTGTGTCACAATTCCCTCCTTCCGTGCAGCATTCGATCCATCACTCTCACCCTGAGCAAGGAGTGATTCCCGGTCTCCGTCCCTAGCTCTCTGTAGGCATCTTATCAGGGTTCTATGGGGATATCCCCTCTCCCTAAGGTGCTCACGGGATTCAGCATTCAAATCCTCCTCATTGGTACAGTTCCTCCTTAAACGGAGGAACTGGCCATAAGGGATATTCCTCACCAGGTGGACAGGATGATGGCTGGTGGCGTGGAGGATGGTGTTGCCCGCCGTTTGTTTTCTTTACGTGGTACTTATTACTTGTTTCTCACTGTTGGCTAATATATTTAGCCAGAGCTCCTACCCTTTCCTACAACAAACCTTGTTTTCTAATATACAAAGTTTTTCATTTGGGGGGGAACACATGTAAACCTTCTAATAGCTCTTATAAACAAACTTCATATGCATGGTTCACTAAAATCCAACAACAAAATTCCCTATTTCTGAAACACATCATAAATTCTTGAAAATAACGTTGTGTATATACAGGATCTTCTCAAAAAATTAGCATATTGTGATAAAGTTTATTATTTTCTGTAATGTACTGATAAACATTAGACTTTCATATATTTTAGATTCATTACACACAACCTAAGTAGTTCAAAGCCTTTTAGTGGTTTAATATTGATGATTTTGGCATACAGCTCATGAAAACCCCAAATCACTATCTCAAAAAATTAGCATATCATGAAAAGGTTCTCTAAACGAGCTATTAACCTAATCATCTGAATCAACTAATTAACTCTAAACACCTGTGAAAGATTCCTGAAGCTTTTAAAAACTCCCAGCCTGGTTCATTACTCAAACCGCAATCATGGGTAAGACTGCCGACCTGACTGCTGTCCAGAAGGCCATCATTTACACCCTCAAGCAAGAGGGTAAGACACAGAAAGAAATTTCTGAACAAATAGGCTGTTCCCAGAGTGCTGTATCAAGGCACCTCAGTGGGAAGTCTGTGGGAAGGAAAAAGTGTGTCAGAAAACGCTGCACAACGAGAAGAGGTGACCAGACCCTGAGGAAGATTGGGGAGAAGGACCGATTCCAGATCTTGGGAGACCAGCAGAAGCAGTGGACTGAGTCTGGAGTAGAAACATCCAGAGCCACCGTGTACAGGCATGTACAGGAAATGGGCTACAGGTGCCGCATTCCCCAGGTCAAGCCACTTTTGAACCAGAAACAGCGGCAGAAGCACCTGACCTGTACTTGGCACTGGACTTCAGGCATTTTGGCATTTCCCTCTCCCCAGTCTTCCTCCAGACTCTGGCACCTTGATTTTCGAATGACGTGCAAATGTTGCTTTCATCCGAAAAAGTACTTTGGACCACTGAGCAACAGTCCAGTGCTGCTTCTCTGTAGCTCAGGTCAGGTGCTTCTGCCGCTGTTTCTGGTTCAAAAGTGGCTTGACCTGGGGAATGTGGCACCTGTAGCCCATTTCCTGCACACACCTGTACACGGTGGCTCTGAATGTTTCTACTCCAGACTCAGTCCACTGCTTCCGCAGGCCCCCCAAGGTCTGGAATCGGTCCTTCTCCCCAATCTTCCTCAGGGGCCGGTCACCTCTTCTCGTTGTGCAGCGTTTTCTGCCACACTTTTTCCTTCCCACAAACTTCCCATTGAGGTGCCTTGATACAGCACTCTGGGAACAGCCTATTTGTTCAGAAATTTCTTTCTGTGTCTTAACCACTAGCTTGAGGGTGTCAATGATGGCCTTCTGGACAGCAGTCAGGTCGGCAATCTTACCCATGATTGCGGTTTTGAGTAATGAACTAGGCTGGGAGTTTTAAAAGCCTCAGGAATCTTTTGCAGGTGTTTAGAGTTAATTAGTTGAATCAGATGATTAGGTTAATAGCTCGTTTAGAGAACCTTCTCGTGATATGCTAATTTTTTGAGATAGGAATTTTGGGTTTTCATGAGCTGTATGCCAAAATCATCAATATTATAACAATAAAAGGCTTTGAACTACTTCAGTTGTGTGTAATGAATTTAAAATATATGAAAGTCTAATGTTTATCAGTACATTACAGAAAATAATGAACTTTATCACAATATGCTAATTTTTTGAAAAGATCCTGTATAGGCATTTTAGTTTCAAAAACCTTTATTGAAATAAGCACAATTACATGGCTAAAATGTCAAAAAGGAACCACGCAGGGGTGATAATAAGTTGTCGCAATAATCAAAAAAATCAGGACAAGCGGCGTAAAGATGCCACACACATTCCAACAAGAATTAAAAGTAGAACATATTAGAACAGGAATCTCATGTTCACCAAGCAAATAATCTATCAACATTACTATGAGTAATAGTCAGCATAACAGAAATTATGTAACAAGTAGGAAAGGCCACAGTTCTTCAACCATGTGATTCACGGGATTCAAGTATTATAAAAGCCGACCATGTTATCTGTTACTTTAGCTAGGATATGGGTCACCAACTCCACCTAAAATTTTACTATTCAGAGGAATATTGTACTTTTCAGAGGAATCTCTAGAAAAACAGCATTTGCAAATCTTATGCTTCTCTATTTGAGCTCTCATAAATCCAAAAATCAAAGCTTCACCATAAATCCCTGGCCCTGTATATATAACACATTTAAAGTAATTTTTATTACATGACTGATCCTCTTATATAAGTTTATGCAATCAAGTTTAGATATCTCACCCCCAATTTGGACATTGCTTCATTACTGTAATTTTAATTACCTGACAATTTTGTTTGGGTGTTATATGCTTGCAGCTCTCCCAAATTCCAATTATAACATATTTTATAAATACACCCGAGGTTAGAGTTTAATCATTTTAGAACCTGCTAAAGACCACATGATTAAAAATCTACATACATAAATCCATAGGATAAGGAGGGGGTATTTTTTTTACTTATGACTGTATATGACAGTTATTCTTTTTCATCAACATCTACTATAACGCATGGTCAATGTTATAGTGCTTCATTTCCTAATTTCTTGGAAGACAATGAATGCCCACTCATTCTTTATTTATCTGCTTTTAAAATTTTAATTAAATAGTAAATAGCAGGTCACTCACCTAATAAAGAGGTAAAGCCATGAAGAGAGGGCAATTCCTGTTGATTTTAGATTTCATACGCTTTATGAAACCTTCCTTATACAAAAATACCAGGTAGAACAATATAATTGTTTTATAAAGGACAAAGTTATAATGTCCTTTAATTTTTGCCAATTCAGTAGTCAGCAACTTAATTTAGATGCAGAAGCTGTCTGACAAATTGACCCTGGTTTTCTCTGCAGACAGTTATGGAAATGTTCTTTTGTAACTATGTGTCCAGGAAAAAGACAGGACAATTAAAATATAATTATTTTAATCTCTCTGGAGGTCACAGCTCTATGTAATTAAAAGTAACACTAAAATGATCACTAAATGTATGTAGCAGAGCTCAGGGAAGTACTACATGTAAATAACTCACAAAATGCAACAAAAGTTCAAACAAATTGGTACACATATTGTTAAAGTACTATTTTGTCCATGTAAAAAAAAATAGTATAAACTTTAGATGTTAGATATACAAGGATAGGTTCAGTTAATAATGCTGACAATGCAAATTATCCAAGTTTCAGGCAAGTTCTTTTTAAATTAATGGTAATCCTTAAAGGGACACTTAAGTCACACAAAAAAAATGAGTTTTACTCACCTGGGGCTTCCAATAGCCCCCTGCAACTGTCCGGTGCCCTCGCCGTCTCCTATCGATCCTCCTGGCCCCGCCGGCAGCCACTTCCTGTTTCGGTGACAGGAGCTGACAGGCTGGGGACGCGAGTGATTCTTCGCGTTCCTGGCCACAATAGCGCCATCTATGCTGCTATAGCATATATCATATACCATATAGCAGCATAGAGGGTGCTAATGTGTCTGGGAACGCGAAGAATCACTCGCGTCCCCAGCCTGTCAGCTCCTGTCACCGAAACAGGAAGTGGCTGCCGGCGGGGCCAGGAGGATCGGAGGGAGTCGGCGAGGGTACCGGACAGCTGCAGGGGGCTATTGGAAGCCCTGGGTGAGTAAAACTCATTTTTTTTGTTTGACTTAAGTGTCCCTTTAATGCAACAGGTTAATGTAGGAAAGGTTAATATTTTACTTTCTTTAAATTTTAAATCAATGACACTAAAAACATGAAAATTATAAAAAAATACTATGCAAATTAAATAAATTCATGCAGCATTCTATACTAAATACTAAGTAATTGCTGAAGGAAGCCAAATCACACCAGTGGCATGCAGGAGGATCCCAGAACCACGTCTGGGCACCAATGAAGCAAGACTGTGTGGTTCACTAATAAGTATGGCACTGCAAAATATTAGTGTGGTCGTGATAAGGCAGTCTCTTGACTATGTCCTGCATAATCTTTGTTGCCAATTGATCAGCATAATCTACACCGTCAATCTCTTCTGCCATGTCCTGCCTTATATCTGTTACCAACCACTTGTATTGTCTGATCTCGCCATGCCTGATCTCTATTGCTCATCTTTGGTGCCAAGTAACTACATTTTTGCCTGATCTTCAGAGCTAATTTCTGTTACTGATTGACTGCACCTCATCATGTTCTCTGATTGTGACACGCTCCACTGCTTATTCATCTCACCAACTGTTTAGGTGTGGAATATGGGTTGAAAATGTCACATGTTTGCACAAATGGGAATACTTAGGAACATTTATGGGCAAGAGAAAACTTATTTTAACCAACTGTACTTTAGCAGTTAGAATCACCAAATTTGGAGGGTATGTTAAGCAGAACAGTGGGAACAATGACATTCTGCAGCAGAATTCAGAATGATATTGCTCTTAAGCTATATACTTAGTAAAGCAAGTCCAAGGCTGGGAATGGGATAGATATGTTGAGCGAAGTTCATCAGTCGTTGGGTCAGGGATGACGCATCTAGCTATCCCAGCCTGCATGGGTGACAAGGTATTAAAGAGGCTCGGGAGGGGGGACCGCACATCATTTATTTTACTTAACTTTTTAATGGCCAAATCACAGTTAAATCACAGTAGTAGTCTGATACTTCTGAGTGATTGTCACCTAGAAACCAGGGGTTACAGTACTCACCAAGTTCCCCAATGCAGTGTTGCATGAGGGTACCATGATCCAGCATGGCCATGTCTGCAATCCTGAAAAAGTAGTTGGACACAAGACAGTATTCACTCTCTATGTCTATTCATGCCTATGCACTGGCATGTGGTGCAGGTGTGGTGCTGTACCTAGATAGTATTAATGAGTGTTCCTGTTGCCTCAGCTCCAACTCCACCTACTTCTATTCACAAGTCTGGCAGACTTGCTTGATTCATCCCTCCCTCAGCTTATTCATCATTGCACCTTAATGTTGCTTACCTGACCCAGAATTTCTCACCAGCAAACAGTTAGATGTCCATTAATGGTACCAGTCCATCATTCTTTGTGGAGAGCTTTGGTGAAGAAAACATGGCTCCTTAGACTATGCGGTTGGTGAGCCTATTTCATCCACTGTTGGCCAGAATGTAATAGTATCTCATATACAGACCCTTGCAGCTCTGTCTCTGACTCAGTCAGCTCATGTGACTGCTGCAGTTTTACTCTACCCTGAAAGTCAGACTTTTTCAACAGTCAGTCACTGAAACAAGGTAGTGATTATTCATCACCTTTTCACCACCGCTACTTTCTTCAGAGCAATTAAGGATCTTTATAATGACACTCATTGCACCTGTTCAGTAGAATTATAACTATGCAATCTACAAAAGGTTCATTAACATATACAGTATATCTCTGATTTCAACTCATAGGGTCTAAATTACCTGTGGAAAAATGCTACCTTGAAACACCATTTCTACAATGTACTGTTTGAGCAACTGAACCATGAGGTTGCTAGGTTGGTGTTTTCAGATACACTCAGGGAGCTTGTGCCTTTGGCAACACAGATTAAGCAATGTCTGAGACAGAAGACACAGGAGAGGTTAAAGTGGCATGAAACTCCATATTAACTTAAAAAAGAAAATAAACCATCCAATAAGTTCTTTATTTAGCTTACCTATCCTGTTTTTTACGTATGTGTGAGAGACAGAAAAATACCAAAAGAGCCCCCAAAGTAAGAGCTTGATATGCACTGTATTGAGTGAAATAAGGATTTGATCCCCTATCAAACAGCAAGATTTCCAGCACCCAGGTGTCTTCAGTGTATGTATGTAATGAGCTGAGATTAGAAGCACCCTTTCTAAGGTAGTGTTCCCAATCCCAGCTTGTTACAAGATCTGTATAAAGGACCCCTGTCCATAGAAGCAATCAATCATATTCCAAATAAACCACCATGGCCAACACCAAAGAGCTGTCCAAGGATGTCAGGGACAAGACTGTAGACCTACACAAGTCTGGGCTACAAAACTAACGCTAAGAAGCTTGGTGAGAGGATGGAAACAGATGGCGCAATATTTCACAAATGGAAGAAACACAAAATAACGATCACTCTCCCTCAGTCTGGGGCTCTCACCTTGTAAAGTTGCAATGATCATGAGATTGGTGATGAAGCAGCCCCTGAACTACATGGGAGGAACTTGTCAGCGATCTCAGGGCAGCTGGGACCATAGTCCCCAAAGAAAAAAATTGGTAACATACTACACCATGAAGGACCCCCTGCTCAAAACAGCACATGTTAATAAGAGGATAAAGATTGTGAGAAACCACAAAAATATATTGATGTCCAATCTTTATTATATCATAAATACAAAATAATCCAACAGAAACGGTTTCTGTATCAAAAATGTTTTCCAAGACAGAGGGTTAATCCTTCCAAGAGAAATCATACAATCTTGAAACTTTTGCACAAGAAATATGTTGTTCACCTTGTTTGCAAAGTAGTTCAGGCACCAACACTAGTCCGTTTCAGGTCAGTACCAACCCTTAATCAGACCTTTGCAAAACAAAGAAAATCTCCAGAAGAGACTGTAAAAAGAAGGCAAGGCCTTCTGTAAAGTGTAAGGCACTTGGAATAACCAAATGCACCTCTGCACCATCCTGTGGGCCTGGACGGGAGTGATAGGCTGCTAACAAGGAGTGCTAACAAGGCATTATACTTTGGGGTGTTTTTCTGCTAAAGGGAAAGGACACCTTCACTGCATTGAAGGGACAATGGACCAGCCATGTAACAACAAATCTTGGATGAGTACCTCCTTCCCTCAGCCAAGGCTTTGAAAATGGATTGTGAATGGGTGTTCCAGTATGACAATGACCCAAAATGAACGGCCAAGGCACCAAAGAAATGGCTCAAGAAGAAGCACATGAAGGTCCTGGATGGCCTAGCCAGTCTTCATACCTTAATCCAATTGAAAATCTGTGGAGAGAGCTGAGGGCTCGAGTTGCCAAACATCAGCCTCAAACTTTACTGACTTGGAAATCTGACTTTACTGATCTGCAAAGAGAATTGGGCCAAAACCCCTCCTGAGATGTGTGCAAACCTGGTGGCCAACTACAAGAAACATCTGACCTCTGTGATTGCAAACAAGGTCATCTTTTGATGGGGGTCACATACTTATTTCACTCATTACAATGGGCATCAAGCTCTTACTTTGGGGCACTGGGTTTTTATAAGTATTTTATTTGTTATTCTGTCTCTCACAACTACAATAAAGCTACCATTACAATTATAGACTGGTCATCTTTTGGTCACAGGGCAATGGAGCAACACCAGCAGGGGATCAAATACTTCTTTCCCTCACTGTAAATTGTTTTATTAATAATGATTAGGGTCTCAATAAATAAAGGGGTAGTATCTAAGTATCTATGTAATGATCGGTGTCAGCACACAGAGAGAATCTGATTATTGGTGATCTGCAGTATCACCAAGAATACAGATATATACCTGATTATTGATGATCTGCAGAATCACCAATAATACAGATATAGTACTAACCTCTGGACACCTGTATATATCGTGAGTGTTTGGTGCAACAGTATTTACTTTGAGTAATCCACCTGATGAGCAGGTGGTCCTTGGCAGTGTGGGCAACACTGCTCCTTTGAGAAGTACGAGAACCCTCCAGCAGCCTGAGATCTTCCAAGGGGTGGAGTCTCAGGCTGAAGGTAGGAAGGACCAGTGAGTGAGTGACACCTGAAGGTGGATGTCACTAGCTGGTCTGGAGACTATCTCCTAAAGGAGAGAGATAGCTCTCGAGGTCGGGCAAGCCAGGTCGGCAACACACAGACAGACAAAGTACAAAGACAGAAGACTGATTCGGTAGGTATCCAAGGCAGGCAGGGTTGGCAACGGAAGATCAGATATGCGTGGTACCGAATCAGCGAGCGGAGAGGTAGTCAGGAAAGCAATAGGTCATAACAGATATCAAACAATGCCTAGTCTTGGGTGTGAGGCCCGTGGTCTCTACACCCTGGAACTAGTCTGATGTATAACAGAATGATACACAAGTTCCCTAATCTTGGGTGTGAGGTCCATGGTCTCTACACCCTGGAACTAAAAAAATCAATTAACCCTTCGCACACTCACATGCAAATGTTCAAACAAATGCATTCACAGATTTACTCATCCAGGCACAACTGTTATCCCTACAGCTAAATTAAAAGCCAGGGTTTTAGTTCACAGAAGAATGCATTCTTATGCTTAGTCACCTATACTGCGCAGAAGTACCCAGGTAAACATAGGTGTCCTAACTCTGGCCCTGTAACATGCATAGTGCAGACATGCAAACACATTAATTGCATCAAACCTATCAATGGATTAGGAGCACACATCCTGTGTGCTCCTAATCCATTGATAGGTTTGATGCAATTAATGTGTTTGCATGTCTGCACTATGCATGTTACAGGGCCAGAGTTAGGACACCTATGTTTACCTGGGTACTTCTACGCAGTATAGGTGACTAAGCATAAGAATGCATTCTTCTGTGAACTAAAACCCTGGCTTTTAATTTAGCTGTAGGGATAACAGTTGTGCCTGGATGAGTAAATCTGTGAATGCATTTGTTTGAACATTTGCATGTGAGTGTGCGAAGGGTTAATTGATTTTTTCTGTTTCTAGCCACACCCCCTTCAGCACCTCCCTTTCCCTAATAATTTATTTAATGTCCTAACTAGAGGCGATGTGCCTGGATATATGTATGTTTATTCTTACACCCTGGAACTAGTCTGATGTATAACAGAATGATACACAAGTTCCCTAATCTTGGGTGTGAGGTCCGTGGTCTCTACCCCCATGGAACTAGTCTGAAGTATAACACAATAATAACACAGTAGTAATCTGGCTCAGTGTGAATTCCCAGGTCCTCCTGGTTCAAACACACTGTTAAATCTGACTAAGGTCTGAGTGCTTCCACGTAGTGTTCGCAACGGCAGACAACTTGTGACTGTCCAGCAGTAACTATATATAGAGTAGCGCTCTCTGGCGCCACCCCTAAATGATAGACCAATAGCCACTTGCTCTGAGGTCAGCTGACCAGCCTGGTTAGCTGATCACCCCTTGGCCGTCATAAAAGTTCTGCCTTTCAGCGTGCGCGCGCGTATTCCTGAATCTGTGTGAACTAACAGACCCAGCCACACCAGGAGCATGCCGCTGCACACAAACTGCTGCACTAGACGCGGAACCAGCCGCCCTGCCACCAGCACACGCGGCAGCTTTTCCGCGCTCTCCCACAGTACCAGACACGTGCTTCTGCGTGCAAACCACCGTGCTGGACGCGGAATTAGCCGCCTTGCTGTCAGCACAAGCGGCGGCTTTTCTGCGTTTTCTCACAATCTAATTTCTAAATGTATATAGGTAAAAATAATGTCACTAGTCTACTACTTTAGGGGACCCAATGGGAATCCCCATACATAAACAGCCGCTTTCTGCTCATGACAAATTCATTACATTTTAACTAATTTGTAAGAAGTAGGGAACCCAGGAGGAAATACTAACGCTAAATTTGCATTTTGGGTCCCTCGCCCAAAGCCGCTCCAGGCACAGTGCTTGCTTTGGCTACCGCCTCTGCTCGACACAGAAAGCCCCATCTACACGAAGGGACATTGCAGCGATCCGGCGGCTCGATTAGCCGCCGGATCGCCTCTTCCGCGTGCCCGCCGAGTCCCCGCTCGCCGCGCGTGCGCCGCATACGATTCCCCGCTCGTGCCCGCTCGTCCCCGCCGGTGCCGCTTATCTCCCGCATGATTCCCTGCCATTGTCCCCTCGCGGGGATCGAGCAGGGAATCGGCGGTGCGGAGATCCGTCCTGTCGGATCTTATCAATCGAGCCGCATCAGCGGCTCGATTGATAAGGAGCATCGCGGCCTCATCTACGTGTGTAGATGCGGCTTAAAGCCCCATAATGAAGGCAATAATCTGGCCCCTAACAATGGTGGCTGCCTTAATCCCTCTAGACCACAGTTGGCAGCCTTCAATTAACAGGCCAATCTTTTATCAAGCGACACCAAAGGAGAATTGAATGGGGTGGCCGCAGCGCAGATTAGAAAGAATCAGAAAGGTGGCCAATGTATGGACTGAGTGGACGTGTTGAAGAGGAGCTCCGTCCGTGGCTTTCCTTTTTGGGCATCATCCTTACAAATTACACCCTATATTTCATCCACCTACAAGCCCATGGTAGAGGGAACATCTAGTCCACACGAGATGACATCCACGCCAGCAAAAAGAAGCAATAGATCGAAAAATAAAGAGACGCCGCGCAAGCCGGAAGTAGGCCCGCCCGCCATATCCTCTGTTAATACGAGGACTAAAGCCATACAGACGATGGCGTCCGAGGAGGAGGAACAACCTGATGCTGCTGCACTGCTCGCAGCCATCACCTCATGTAAAGACCTGATAGTCACCACGAGAGACTCCCTGGCACTGAAGATTGATAATGTTCAATCGCAGGTCACCATCCTAAGGCAAGATGTGGGCGCTATAAGGGACAGAATTGAGGTGGCCGAGCAACATGTTAGTGATGTGAAACACTCAGTGAAAACCTTAAGCCTCTCCTCGAGTGATCACACCAAGCGCATCTCAGCGTTGGAAGCCAAGATGGAGGATGCCGAAAACAGGAACAGACGAAATAACAATTCCAACAGAGAAAGAACATGTGTGCATCAACCAAGTGAACCTGACAAATCTGGCTTTGCAAATTTGGCCTATTGGCTAATCACGAGACATTGCTCATGCAAATAAGCATTTGCTTTCGCATGCCTAAATATGCAGGGTCAAAAACCAAAAACCGCAAAACAATCGCCCTGCGGGAATTAGTTCATGCTATACAGCACTATCCAGGGGCGCCACGAGGAGGCTTCCCATTGCCCCCATACAACCGGGGGGCCGCGGGGGTCCCAGGCACTCTCTCCGCCTGGAACCCACACAGACGAAATAACATTCGTATCCTCGGTCTACCGGAAGGCGTGGAGGGTGATGATCCCCCCTCATTTACCATCAAGCTCCTCCGGGAACTTTTTCCTGAAGCTTCCTTCTCTGACTGCTTCATGGTGGAGCGTGCACACCGGATCACTACTCGGGGGAAACTACCTGGTGCCTTCCCGTGCCCTTTCATCTTCAAGCTGCTCAACTACCTGGACAGAGATCTCGTCCTCAAAGAGGCTAGCCAGAGCGAAAACCTGCGGTATGAAAACGCCACCCTCATGTTTTTTCCAGACCTGGCAACCGAAACACAGCGTGTGAGAAAACGTGAAAGAGCCGCAGCCATGAGCCAGCGGCAGGCGGCTCTTTCCGCGCATAATGGCGCCACACACGGAGAAGCAGCCGCCTCCTCTCAGTATGAGGCGGCTGTCTCTGTGCAGGGCTCAACGGAGCGCGGAGAAACCGCCGCGTCAGACGCGGCGGTTAGCGCGCATGCCCCCGCTGTGGAGGCACCGCAGAGCGGGGCTGGTGTGGCTGGGACACGTAGTCCCTCTAGATTTAGAGTGACGCGCGCGCGCGCACTCAGGCAGGGTTTATATGACAGCCAGAAGTAGTCAGCTGACCAGGCTGGTCAGCTGACTCTGGCTCCACTACTCATTGGTCCAGCACCGTGGGAGGTGCTGGAGAGGTACAGGTGTATATATACTGCTAGCTGGTCATTCCCCTGGTGTCTGGCATTGCGATCACATACGTGGGAGCACCCAGATCCGTAGTCAGATCCGCAAGTGTGCCGGGACCAGCTGGAGCTGTAATCCTACACTTAGCTAGATTCTGTTGATAGCTTAAAGTACTAGTTTGATTGTGATTATCTGCTATGACTTCCTGCTTGCCTGACTATCCTCCTGAACTCTGATCTTGCACCTCGATATTTCTGATACTCTGTTGCCGAACCCCGGCTTGTCCCTAGACTCTGCTTCTGCCTCCTGATTTTGTACCTCGATATATCTGATACCCCGTTGCCGAACCTTGCCTGTACTTAGACTCCGCCTTTGTCTCCTGATCATGTACTGTATCTGTCCGTGTGTGTACGACCTGGCTTGTCCGACCTTGAGAACCGACCTTACCGTTAGAGGCGGTTGCTCGCTCTGTTAGCGACCCTTTCTCCTGAGGGTTACTTTCAGACAATCCTTCCTGCTGTCAGCCCGACTCCTCCCGTCTTGGAGAGTCCGGGTCTGCGGAAGGTATCCGTGCAGTACTCCTTACTGCTCTGAGGCCTAGTCCTCTAAGTGTCACTGTTACACCAAACACTACACTCTACTCAGGTGAACAGAGGTTAGCTGGTATATCGGATTATCGGTGATACTGCAGATCACTTATAATCTGGTATACATCTGTATTCCCCGTGATACTGCAGATCACCGGTAATCAGATCCTCTCTGTGCTTCACCGATCGTTACAGAACGCCAGACCAAAAAACAGATGGAAAACCGCACTGACCCTCTGACTGTGCTTGCCACTTCGGTGGATAGCATCCATCAAGCACTGGGCCAGCACAAAGCCTTGATTGACGCCCTTTCAGGCTCCGTGCGAACCCTCCAGACGTCAGTTGATTCAGCGCGATCCCCTCCTAGTGATGACATACGTATGCCCGTACCTGATAAATTTTCCGGCCACAAGTCTGACTTCCGGAATTTTAAGAGTAGAGTGTTGTCATATTTCAAGTTGAGACCCCGATCCTCGGGGACTGAGACCCAACGGGTCATTTTTATTAAAACCTTGTTAACTGGTGACTCCCAGTCCTGGGCATACAACCTGCCTCCTACAGATACAGCGCTGACCTCAGTAGAGGAATTTTTGTAAGGCTATGGCCGTAATCTACGACGACCCAGACCTTGCTGCGACCTCGGAGCGGAAACTCAAGCTCCTACGGCAAGGCAAGGGTTCAGTCGAAGACTACACGGCCGAATTTCGTAGGTGGTCAGTTACCGCCAGATTTGACACCTATGCCCTGATGGATTATTTCCTGTCTTAGTTGTCGGAGGAGGTCTCCGACTTAATGTTAACCTTACCCGAGCCCGAAACAGTTGATGAGGCCATTTCGTCGGCCATTCGAGTCGACCGTAGGCTACGCCATCAGAGGCAGACTAGGGGCAGTGACCGGGTCAGGGTGACATCTTATGCGGCACCTGTTGCTGCACCCTTAGCAACACCATCTCTGTCTGTCTCATCCTCTCCGGCCCTGCCTCCACCCGAGCCGATGCAGATTGGTCGATCAAAACTGACCCAGGTGGAACGTAGGCAGGGAATAACAGAACAACTGTGCCTGTATTGTGCAGAAACGGGGCACAGAGTGCGAAACTGCCCTAACAAGCCGGGAAACGAGTCTGCCTAGAAGTAGTGGGGGGTGACACCCTAGGCACACCATTATCACCCCAAAAAGAAAAAAAAATGCTTTTCCCCTGTACGATTACATGGGAATAAGACCGTAGCCACTGAGGCTTTTATTGATTCTGGCTCAGCGGCTTATTTTATGAACGTTGAATTTGCTCAGGAGTTGGGTATTCCTCTCACTCCAGTGAGCCCCCCATTCAGGTCACGGCAGTAGACGATTCCCCTCTGCAACGGAATCGTCCCCTGTCACAGACCCCACAGGTGAAGGTCACGCTAGGGGCACTGCATGGGGAACAATTACACTTTTTTGTATTGCATATGTCAACCTCCACTATCATCCTAGGCATGCCGTGGTTTAAAGTCCATTGTCCACAAATAGACTGGGCTACAGGTCAGGTAACCAGATGGTCCGATCATTGTCACCAGCAATGTTTAGGGAGGGTGACTTTGGGCCAGACCAGGATTAAGGTGGAGGGGGTTCCGGAACAGTATATAGAATATTCTGATGTATTTTGCCCCAAGGCAGCGGATAAGCTACCCCCACATCGCCCTTTCGACTGTCCCATCGATCTCCGTTCAGGTTGTGTGCCCCCCCGGGGTCATTTGTACAATTTGTCGGGGCCCGAAAAATTGGCCATGCAGGATTACATTCGTGAAAATTTGGCCAAGGGTTTCATTCGCCCGTCCCGGTCACCCGCTGGGGCAGGTTTCTTTTTCATTAAAAAGAAAGACGGAGGCCTACGGCCCTGCATTGATTACCGAGGTCTTAATAAGATTACGGTGAAGAATCGCTATCCGCTACCTCTGATAGACGATTTATTCACACAGATCACTGACGCTAAGATCTTTTCTAAGCTGGATTTGCGGGGCGCGTATAACCTAATACGCATAAGAAAGGGCGATGAGTGGAAAACAGCCTTTAATACACCAGACGGGCATCACGAGTACTTGGTGATGCCCTTCGGGCTGTGTAATGCCCCGGCCGTTTTCCAGGAACTCATCAACGAGGTCTTCAGGGAGGTGTTGGGGAGATTTGTTCTAGTGTACCTAGATGATATACTTATTTTCTCCAACAATCTCTCTGAACATAGGACCCATGTGAAGTTTGTGTTGAATAAACTGAGGCAAAACTCTTTATACGCTAAACTTGAAAAATGTATTTTTGAAGTTACGTCTGTCGCCTTTCTGGGGTATATAATTTTCACCACAGGCCTGTCTATGGACCCTGCCAAGGTCTCCGCTGTTCTGGAATGGCCTCAGCCGGTTGGGCTGAAGTCTCTTCAGCGGTTTCTTGGCTTTGCGAACTATTACAGGCGGTTCATAAAGGGGTACTCCACGGTCATTTCTCCCCTTACCAGTCTTACTAAGAAAGGGGCAGATACCACTCACTGGTCTCCTGAAGCTCTACGTGCTTTCTCCACCCTGAAGGATCTATTCTGTTCGGCACCCATACTCAGACATGTGGATACTTCTTTCCCATTTATTGTTGAAGTAGATGCTTCGGAGGTCGGAGTGGGGGCTGTGCTGTCTCAGCGATTGTGCATGCAGAGTAGAATGCACCCCTGTGCTTACTTCTCCCGTAGATTCTCTCCAGCAGAAAGGAACTATGATATAGGCAACAGGGAGCTCCTGGCCATTAAATTGGCTTTCGAGGAATGGCGACATTGGTTAGAAGGAGCAGAGCATACGATCACAGTTTACACTGATCACAAAAATTTAGAATACATCGAGGGGGCTAAGAGATTAAGCCCCCGTCAGGCTCGATGGTCGTTATTTTTCTCCAGGTTCAGTTTCATCATTACATACACTCCGGGTAGTAAAAATTTTAAAGCAGACGCTTTATCTAGGTACTTCGAGCCAGAGACAGCACAGCCCTTCGTTCCAGAGACCATTATTCCCCAGAAATTGGTACTAGCAGCTACTGAGACTTGGGAAGATTTTAAGGAGACTTTGGTTCCCTTCCAACAAGACATCCCGGAAGGGAAGCCCACAGGGGTGATGTTCATTCCCCTACCTTTTCGTCTCCAGGTTCTAGAGATGTTCCATGCGCATAAGAATGCTGGACATCCTGGGGCATCTAGAACACAGGATCTGGTAGTCAGATGTGCCTAGTGGCCTTCCTTGGCAGCAGATTGCAGGGAATATGTTAGGGAGTGTGCGATTTGTGCGAAAAGCAAACTCTCCCGGCTGGCACCTGTCAGTACTTTGTAGCCCTTGCCCACCCCGAGTGAGCCGTGGACCCACCTGTCCATGGATTTTGTGGGCGAGCTTCCCGGATCTGAAGGCATGTCGGTCATTTGGGTGGTGGTCGACCGCTTTAGCAAAATAGCCCATTTTGTGCCCTTAAAAGGACTCCCCTCGGCTCAGGAATTGGCCGAGTTATTCATTGTTCACATTTTCCGTTTACACGGCATTCCAGAAAATATAGTCTCTGACAGGGGAGTCCAATTTGTTTCCAGGTTTTGGAAGGCTTTTTGCCATCTAATGGGCATGAAGCTGTCATTCTCGTCGGGCTACCACCCACAGACAAATGGCCAGACTGAGAGGATAAATCAGTCATTAGAACAATTTTTGAGATGTTATGTTGCGGAGGCACAAGACGACTGGGTCAGATTCTTGCCCTTCGCAGAATTTGCTCAAAATAACTTGAGAAATTCCTCCTCCGGATTTTCTCCGTTTCAGGTGGTGACGGGGAGATCGCCCAAATTCTCCCCCTTGCCAGTTGTCTCTTCTCCGTTTCCAACCCTGGAAGCCTGGCACAGGGCATTTAAAGACATCTGGGGGACGGTGAAGAGTAATCTGGAAAGGGCATTCCAGAGTCAAAAGGGTCAGGCTGACAAAAGACGCTCATTGGAGTGGAAGTTTCAGCCAGGAGACTTGGTCTGGGTGTCCACTCGTCACTTGACCCTGAGACAGCCCTCGGATAAACTGGGTCCCAGGTTCGTGGGTCCATTTTCAGTAGCCAAGAAGATCAACAACGTTACTTATTCCGTTGATCTTCCCGCCAGCATGCGTGGGGTAAGATCCTTCCACGTATCTCTGCTTAAACCAGCAGTCCATGTGGGTCCCACTCCTCCTCCTCCTGTGGTGGTAGATGACCAACCTGAGTACGAGGTAGAAAAGATTTTAGATTCACGCCTTGTACAGAACTCGGTACAATATCTCGTGCATTGGAAAGGATACGGCATTGAGGAAAGGCAATGGGTACCAGGGACGCGCATGCATGCCGATGAGTTAAAAAGGGAGTTTCACACTTTGCATCCAGAAAAACCTGGAAGGAGCTGTCCGGAGTCCACTCCTCGGAGGGGGGACACTGTGAGAAAACGCGGAAGAGCCGCCGCCATGAGCCAGCGGCAGGCGGCTCTTTCCGCGCATAATGGCGCCACACACGGAGAAGCAGCCGCCTCCTCTCAGTATGAGGCGGCTGTCTCCGTGCAGGGCTCAACGGAGCGCGGCGGTTAGCGTGCATGCCCCCGCTGCAGAGGTACCAGGGAGCGGGGCTGGTGTGGCTGGGACACGTAGTCCCTCTAGATTTAGAGTGACGTGCGCGCACTCAGGCAGGGTTTATATGACAGCTAGAAGTAGTCAGCTGACCAGGCTGGTCAGCTGACTCTGGCTCCACTACTCATTGGTCCAGCACCGTGGGAGGTGCTGGAGAGGTACAGGTGTATATATACTGCTAGCTGGTCATTCCCCTGGTGTCTGGCGTTGCGATCACATACGTGGGAGCACCCAGATCCGTAGTCAGATCCGCAAGTGTGCCGGGACCAGCTGGAGCTGTAATCCTACACTTAGCTAGATTCTGTTGATAGCGTAAAGTACTAGTTTGATTGTGATTATCTGTTATGACTTCCTGCTTGCCTGACTATCCTCCTGAACTCTGATCTTGCACCTCGATATTTCTGATACTCTGTTGCCGAACCCCGGCTCGTCCCTAGACTCTGCTTCTGCCTCCTGATTTTGTACCTCGATATATCTGATACCCCGTTGCCGAACCTTGCCTGTACTTAGACTCCGTTAATAGACTAAGCAGGAAAAGTTCTGAGTGGCACTCCCTATGCTGGCCTGTGCGGAGACAGTGTGAGCATAATAGAGGCTAAACAATTGTCACCAGGTCACCGACGTCTTCCTGGATCCTTACTGCTGGGACGTGTGCACAACGGATAGTGTGAAGAAAGATCATGCATACCATAAGCCAGAAGAACAAAGAAGCGGAATTCCGGGCACCTTCCGTCCAAACTGTTTATTGGCAGTGACATCAAAATAGATGGCTTGTATTCGGCACATCCATATTGTGGATTCTCAGGTGGTGGTGAGATGGAGGTAGGGGGGTGCCGGGCACCAGATGGGGCTTGCGACGGCCGTTTCGCGTCTTGCTAGACGCTTGGTCACGCTGCGCTCCAATACATAGGCGAGTTGCGGATTTCCGGTAAAATGCGGGGATAGTCCCCGCCTCTCTTGAAAGCCGCACACGCCATTGGTGAGAGGAGATCTGTGGGGCAGTCCTTCCAGCGGAAATGTCCCGCCACCGCTGCAAAACTACATTACCCATACAGCAATGCGGATCTGAACAATGGGAGGGGTGCAAGCTTTCGCCACACCTTTACATGGCTGCCAAACAATACGGGCTGCCACTCCCCTCGATCCACACTGTCCCATGACCACTGTATATATTTTAACAGTATGTCTTGAACCGGGCACGTAGGGACGCAATACTGTACTCTATCTATTGCCATTCAACTGTGCGGTGCGAGACATCTCCAGCTGGTAGTATCCATATATATGTGCATAAAAAGTGCATAGTGACACATAATTAAAAAGAAGAAGAAAATCCGGGCTGTTCAGACCCAGCTGCAGCCAAACAAACCTAACTGTTCCGGTACTTCAAAACAAGCACTAAACATTGCTGTCCATTCGTGGCCTCATACTATTCAAGATTATTGGGGGCAGGAAGGTAAAGGGGGGAACAACAGGACAATGAGAGGACAAATAGGGGGCACATTAGTCTTAAATTTCACCTCCATCAGACCAACACTGATGTTCACATTAGAGGGCATAACCATGATTATTTGCACATGAGTCAAGGGGACAATAAACAATCGCAATTCTCCATGACATATTAGTATACATCACACAGTACTGGCATGCTGTATGAATCCTCAGGGATCCAACATACATGCCAATTCAATTTTATCATTGAGGCCTGCTGGCCCCATTGCTTCAGTCCGCAATATGATGCATGTTTCCCTCCTTAAAAGGAGTTTGTCCCTATCACCTCCCCTTCTGGGGACCTCAACCCTGTCCAAAACTGCAAATTTTAGTCCAAGGCAACTGCCCCCATGTTCATCCCTCATATGGGAAACTAGTGTTGGGCGAACAGTGTTCGCCACTGTTCGGGTTCTGCAGAACATCACCCTGTTCGGGTGATGTTCGAGTTCAGCCGAACACCTGGTGGTGTTCGGCCAAACTGTTTGGGTTCGCCCGAACTGCTGAATGCCCGGCCGAACAGGGCCCCTGTTCAGCCGAACAGGGCCCTGTTCGGCCGAATACGGCCCCCCTATGGGGTCGCAGGCAAAAGGGGGGAGCATGCCCCGATCACGGGGGTGGGGGTCGGAAATTCCCCCCACCCCCTCCGCTAGCGCTCCCCCCTCTGCCCGCTTCCCCATACAAAAGTTTGACGAAAGTAAAATAGTACCGGTGGTGGTGGCTGGCTGCTGCAGTGGCTGGCTGGCACTATGAAGTGACTGAGGAGGAGGAGTCGGAGTAGGACGCATTGAGGGAGGCCGGGCAGCGGGCGGTTCAGTGGTAGTACCCTTGTGGTACTTCCGCCCTTTCTCTGACCTCACGTCCTCTGCGTGATGACGCATACGAGGGTATGCGTGACGCGTACCCTCGTATGCAGAGGACGTGAGGTCAGAGAAAGGGCGGAAGTACCACAAGGGTACTACCGCTGAACCGCCCGCTGCCCGGCCTCCCTCAATGCGTCCTACTCCGACTCCTCCTCCTCAGTCACTTCATAGTGCCAGCCAGCCACTGCAGCAGCCAGCCACCACCACCGGTACTATTTTACTTTCGTTAAACTTTTGTATGGGGAAGAGGGCAGAGGGGGGAGCGCTAGCGGAGGGGGTGGGGGGAATTTCTGACACCCCCCCCCCCCCCGCGATCGGGGCATGCTCCCCCCTTATGCCTGCGACCCCATAGGGCCCCCAAAAGCGGGATGTTCGGGGAGTTCGGGGTTCGGCCCGAACATGCCGAACATCGCGGCCATGTTCGGCGAACGTTCCCGAACCCGAACATCCAGGTGTTCGCCCAACACTATGGGAAACCAATCTGGTGCAGCTCTTCCCAGCTTTGATTGTACTGGTATGCTCCCCAATACGTTTCTTAATAGATCTCGTTGTTTATCCAATATAATATCTTTTACAAGGGCAGAACAAAACATACACTACATAATCAGTTTGACATGTGTAAAGGCCCTTCATATGGAACCCAACCCCTCCCACTTCTATATATTTCTGTGTGATCATCCTGGGCCAGTACTTGCAAAACCCACATCTGAAATTGCCTTTAGTGGCGTATCGATCTAGCCATGTTGTGCATTTAGGGGACACGAACTCACTCTTGGTCAGGAGGTTGGCCAGGGAGGGGGCTCTCCTAAAAGCTACTCGTGGGGGTTGTGCTATCTTTCCTGATAGCTCGGGATCCTGCTGGATTAATTCCCAATGATTAAAGATGCTCTCCCTTATTTTATCAGCCAGGGGGGTATAATTAAACGTGAAGACCATCCTTTTGTCTCTTTCCTTTCGGTTAGTGTTTCCATACAAGAGGGTTCTTCTATCCTTTATTGCTGCCCGGCTCCTAGCCCTCACCAGCATTTGTGGATCATATCCTCTCTTAATAAATCTGGCAGCCAAATCCGATGCCTGATCATCAAACGTAGACCGCGACCAATTGTTCCTTCTTAGGCGTAAGAACTGGCCGTATGGGATCGCCTCCACTACATGTTTTGGGTGGAAGCTCCCAGCATGAAGGACTGAATTGGTCGCGGTTGGTTTGCGATAGCCCTCGCTGATCAAATCATCACCCACAACTTTCAACCTTAGGTCGAGAAAGACCACCTCATCTCCCATCATCTCAGAAGTAAATTGCATATTGATTTGATTGTCATTTAGATACTTCATAAAATCAACAAATTCCTTCTCGGTGCCGGACCACACCACCAGGACGTCGTCCACATACCTGGACCACTGTCTGATGTGCCCTCGGAAAGGGTTCGCATCCGAGTGCACCGCAGACTCCTCCCACGCCCCCAAAAAGAGGTTTGCAAAGGAGCACGCCACTGGGGTCCCCATAGCTGTCCCCGCTACCTGTTGGTACCACTGGCCGTCAAACAAAAATACATTATGCGTTAAAACATAATGCAAACATTCACAAATAAATTCAATAAAGTCATCATCCTTATTAGTCCGTTGCAAAAATCTTTTGACGGCCTGTACCCCCAAGTCTTGGGGAATCCTGCTGTACAGACTGACCACATCAATAGTGGCCAGTCTGTCACCCGGGACCCAAGTAGTGCGCTCCACCAGTTGCAAAACCTCTAGGGTGTCCCTCAGGGGAGAGGGCACCCCTCCAAGTAGGGGGCGCAGGATGTGGTCCAAGTATCTGGACAGCCTCTCTGTGAGAGACCCACAGCCCGAGACAATGGGGCGCCCCGGTGGTGCGGTCAAGGATTTATGAATTTTGGGAATATGATACCATACAGGTCGTCTGGGGAAGGTCGGAATCAAGTCTCTCGCCAATTTTCTGGGGAGAAACCCCACTTCCGCACCTCTTTCTACTAAGGCCCTCAATTCGACCTGAAAAAGGGGGGTTGGATCAAGAGGAAGCCGACGGTAGGTGTCCCTGTCAGTTAACTGCCTTTCGGCCTCGCTTTTGTATTGTTGGATAGACATTATGACAAGGTTGCCCCCTTTGTCCGCATTCCTGATGATCAACCCCTCATTTTTCCTCAGCCACTGGAGTGCCTTCCTCTCCTGTTTACTTAAATTGGATGTGGCCTGCTCATAGATCTGGGCTTTCAAATCTTTTAAAACGGCATCAAAGAAATGGTCAATACTCGACCCTGGGCTAGCTGGGAAGGGCTGCACCGACCTGCATGCTCGGAAGGTATGTGTATCCCCCAATTGCAAATCCCCCATGGTTGTAATGTCCGACCAATCCAGGCATCCTCCCTCCTCCCATAAGTCATTTAGTATGCCCTCTATTTCCTCATCCGTGGGGTCCCACCGCACTGCTGGACCTAGGTCCAGGTTGCTGGTGTCGATCCCCTGTGTCATCTGAGAAAAATCCTCCTTGGCACCCTCCGTTGCCGGGTTAGTGACCTCAGAAGTATCATTCGGTTCACCAACTCTACCGGCCCCTGTCATAGGGTGTGCTGGAGTATAGGACTGTCCCAATATTTCCACCTTGGCAATGTCCTTGATTGATTCACCAAATCTCTGACAAATGACTAATTTCCGTGTTGATTTATACAGGTCCACGGTGAAGGATACTATATCAAAGTTCTGCGTGGGGCAGAAGTTCAACCCTCGGCTCAAGAGGGAAATACATGCTTCTGGGATGGTGACCCCTGAGATGTTCATGACTTGGGGGACCTTAGGTTCCCTACTTTCATCTACATGGTGGCTTTCCGTTTCTTCTTGAGCTGCTTGACATCCCTGATCCCCTCCCAATGGACTGTCCTTGATGTTCCCTCTATAACTGCGTCCCCTTCCTCGCCGGATTCTTGGTCTAAAGGGCCCGCTGCCCCAACACATGATGAATCTGTCGGATCCTTCTTCTCCTCCTTTTTGGGGGTTTTGGGATGTTTCCTAGGCTTCCTTTTGGGAGTTTTTTTGGGTTGTTTCCCTTGATCTAGATCACTATCTGAACCTGAGTCGGTGGTCCAATAGCCCCGGCCCCTGGGATTCTTGGGAAAGGGAACTGGGTTCCAACTAAAGATCTTGCCTCTATCAAAGTCTTCTCGGTCACGAAAAAACTTTTTCAATTTCCTTGTTTTTATCTCGTCTTGTATTTTGATAATTCTATCTTCTATCTTTGTAGTTACTGCTAGGAATTTCTCCTCAGTGACTGAATATTCGTATTTATGTTTAGTGTCACTTAGTTCTGCTGATATTTTGTTGTATTCTAAAGTGGTGCGTGCGAGAACTATATTTTGCAGTCTTTTGGCATGGTCTAAATGTGCCTCTGTCCAATCATCAACAAACTGTTTGTCTTCACGATATTCGGAAGGTTCCCGATACCTTCTAAACCCCCTGGCCACTATGCCATCTCTCTTGTATCTTTTGAGAGTGGTGACCGTCCAGAAAAGCTTTGTTTCCTGCTCGCTGAGTCTGCCCAATTTGATCTCCAAAACCCGGGCCCTCACCTCTCTATTAGCCTCTGTAGATACTGTAGTATTCGAGAAAAAATTTGTCAGATCTTCTCTGCCGACAGCTACTTTATCACTCACACACAGTAATGAATCGATATCCAGAGAATCAATCTCGTTATCACTATCATTCTGTACATCATCTCCAATCAAAACGTCATTGGAACAAGAAGTCATGTTAGGGGTGCTCTTACTCCAAAATCACGAAGAAATTACAATGTTAATAGACTAAGCAGGAAAAGTTCTGAGTGGCACTCCCTATGCTGGCCTGTGCGGAGACAGTGTGAGCATAATAGAGGCTAAACAATTCTCACCAGGTCACCGACGTCTTCCTGGATCCTTACTGCTGGGACGTGTGCACAACGGATAGTGTGAAGAAAGATCATGCATACCATAAGCCAGAAGAACAAAGAAGCGGAATTCCGGGCACCTTCCGTCCAAACTGTTTATTGGCAGTGACATCAAAATAGATGGCTTGTATTCGGCACATCCATATTGTGGATTCTCAGGTGGTGGTGAGATGGAGGTGGGGGGGTGCCGGGCACCAGATGGGGCTTGCGACGGCCGTTTCGCGTCTTGCTAGACGCTTGGTCACGCTGCGCTTCAATACATAGGCGAGTTGCGGATTTCCGGTAAAATGCGGGGATAGTCCCCGCCTCTCTCGGAAGCCGCACACGCCATTGGTGAGAGGAGATCTGTGGGGCAGTCCTTCCAGCGGAAATGTCCCGCCACCGCTGCAAAACTACATTACCCATACAGCAATGCGGATCTGAACAATGGGAGGGGTGCAAGCTTTCGCCACACCTTTACATGGCTGCCAATCAATACGGGCTGCCACTCCCCTCGATCCGCGCTGTCCCATGACCACTGTATATATTTTAACAGTATGTCATGAACCGGGCACGTAGGGATGCAATACTGTACTCTATCTATTGCCATTCAACGGTGCGGTGCGAGACATCTCCAGCTGGTAGTATCCATATATATGTGCATAAAAAGTGCATAGTGACACATAATTAAAAAGAAGAAGAAAATCCGGGCTGTTCAGACCCAGCTGCAGCCAAACAAACCTAACTGTTCCGGTACTTCAAAACAAGCACTAAACATTGCTGTCCATTCGTGGCCTCATACTATTCAAGATTATTGGGGGCAGGAAGGTAAAGGGGGGAACAACAGGACAATGAGAGGACAAATAGGGGGCACATTAGTCTTAAATTTCACCTCCATCAGACCAACACTGATGTTCACATTAGAGGGCATAACCATGATTATTTGCACATGAGTCAAGGGGACAATAAACAATCGCAATTCTCCATGACATATTAGTATACATCACACAGTACTGGCATGCTGTATGAATCCTCAGGTATCCAACATACATGCCAATTCAATTTTATCATTGAGGCCTGCTGGCCCCATTGCTTCAGTCCACAATATGATGCATGTTTCCCTCCTTAAAAGGAGTTTGTCCCTATCACCTCCACATCTGGGGACCTCAACCCTGTCCAAAACTGCAAATTTTAGTCCAAGGCAACTGCCCCCATGTTTATCCCTCATATGGGAAACCAATCTGGTGCAGCTCTTCCCAGCTTTGATTGTACTGGTATGCTCCCCAATACGTTTCTTAATAGATCTCGTTGTTTGTCCAATATAATATCTTTTACAAGGGAAGAACAAAACATACACTACATAATCAGTTTGACATGTGTAAAGGCCCTTCATATGGAACCCAACCCCTCCCACTTCTATATATGTCTGTGTAATCATCCTGGGGCAGAACTTGCAAAACCCACATCTGAAATTGCCTTTAGTGGCGTATCGATCTAGCCATGTTGTGCGTTTAGGGGACACGAACTCACTCTTGGTCAGGAGGTTGGCCAGGGAGGGGGCTCTCCTAAAAGCTACTCGTGGGGGTTGTGCTATCTTTCCTGATAGCTCGGGATCCTGCTGGATTAATTCCCAATGATTACAGGAGAGGAAGGCACTCCAGTGGCTGAGGAAAAATGATGGGGTTGATCATCAGGAATGCGGACAAACGCACAACATGGCCTGATCGATACGCCACTAAAGGCAATTTCAGATGTGGGTATAAGATATTATATTGGACAAACAACGAGATCTATTAAGAAACGTATTGGGGAGCATACCAGTACAATCAAAGCTGGGAAGAGCTGCACCAGATTGGTTTCCCATATGAGGGATGAACATGGGGGCAGTTGCCTTGGACTAAAATTTGCAGTTTTGGACAGGGTTGAGGTCCCCAGAAGGGGAGGTGATAGGGACAAACTCCTTTTAAGGAGGGAAACATGCATCATATTGCGGACTGAAGCAATGGGGCCAGCAGGCCTCAATGATAAAATTGAATTGGCATGTATGTTGGATCCCTGAGGATTCATACAGCATGCCAGTACTGTGTGATGTATACTAATATGTCATGGAGAATTGCGATTGTTTATTGTCCCCTTGACTCATGTGCAAATAATCATGGTTATGCCCTCTAATGTGAACATCAGTGTTGGTCTGATGGAGGTGAAATTTAAGACTAATGTGCCCCCTATTTGTCCTCTCATTGTCCTGTTGTTCCCCCCTTTACCTTCCTGCCCCCAATAATCTTGAATAGTATGAGGCCACGAATGGACAGCAATGTTTAGTGCCTGTTTTGAAGTACCGGAACAGTTAGGTTTGTTTGGCTGCAGCTGGGTCTGAACAGCCCGGATTTTCTTCGTCTTTTTAATTATGTGTCACTATGCACATATATATGGATACTACCAGCTGGAGATGTCTCGCTGCCTTGCCGTTGAATGGCAATAGATAGAGTACAGTATTGCATCCCTACGTGCCCGGTTCATGACATACTGTTAAAATATATACAGTGGTCATGGGACAGCGCGGATCGAGGGGAGTGGCAGCCCGTATTGATTGGCAGCCATGTAAAGGTGTGGCGAAAGCTTGCACCCCTCCCATTGTTCAGATCCGCATTGCTGTATGGGTAATGTAGTTTCGCAGCAGTGGCTGGACATTTCCGCTGGAAGGACTGCCCCACAGATCTCCTCTCACCAATGGCGTGTGCGGCTTCCGAGAGAGGCGGGGACTATCCCCGCATTTTACCGGAAATCTGCAACTCGCCTCTGTATTGGAGCGCAGCGTGACCAAGCGTCTAGCAAGATGCCGAATACAAGCCATCTATTTTGATGTCACTGCCAATAAACAGTTTGGACGGAAGGTGCCCGGAATTCCGCTTCTTTGTTCTTCTGGCTTATGCTGTACTTAGACTCCGCCTTTGTCTCCTGATCGTGTACTGTATCTGTCCGTATGTGTACGACCTGGCTTGTCCGACCTCGAGAACCGACCTTACCGTTAGAGGCGGTTCCTCGCTCTGTTAGCGACCCTTTCTCCTGAGGGTTACTTTCAGACAATCCTTCCTGCTGTCAGCCCGACTCCTCCCGTCTTGGAGAGTCCGGGTCTGCGGAAGGTATCCTTGCAGTACTCCTTACTGCTCTGAGGCCTAGTCCTCTAAGTGTCACTGTTACACCAAACACTACACTCTACTCAGGTGAACAGAGGTTAGCTGGTATATCGGATTATCGGTGATACTGCAGATCACTTATAATCTGGTATACATCTGTATTCCCCGTGATACTGCAGATCACCGGTAATCAGATCCTCTCTGTGCTTCACCGATCGTTACATAGCGCAAGGCGCAAGTGAAAGTTATTCGATGACGTGAGGTCTCGTCTCCGCGCCAAAGGTCTAAAGTACGCCATGCTTTTTCCTACAAGGCTCCGAGGCCAGCATGACGACAAGGTTGAGATCTTCGACTCAGCCACTGATGCATCTGATTGGCTAGATGCTCTTCGTTGATGGTGAGCTCGTTCACATTCTACTAATACGATTTATCGACCAAACGTTTTACTTTTGCAAAGTTTACATTGCTGCTGTGCTCTGCTTATTTTTCAAGAGGATTAGAGGCCTCTAGCCTGATCCTGCACTCCTTTTTGCAACTCATGGAAGGGCCATATACCTGCCAGGCTCTCTGCGTATTTGCCATCCTCATAATTATGGACAGACACTTATGCTGGACATTTTCTTTTGTACGCTACTGGCCGGAGGCCTCTAGCCGCAGTATGGATACTGCGGCTAGAGGCCTCCGGCCTGGCCTCACTCGTGCTCTTTCCTCCCAATCTATAAACTCTAGGAACGTTCTCCAAGGACACAGTGGCCACTATTTTTTCCTTCTTTTATTATTTTTAAGTCCCCCCCCCCTTTTTTTTAATCTCTTGAGGACCGCAGTGCTAAACCCCCCTAGTGACTAGGCCATTTTTATTAAAATAGGCCACTGCAGCTTTAAGGCTAAGCTGCAGGGCCACACAACACAGCACACAAGTGATCCCCCTTTTCTCCCCACCAACAGAGCTCTCTGTTGGTGGGGTCTGATAACCCATGTTATTTTTTTTATAATAAATATTATTGTTGCTTTTTTTAAAAAAACAACAACCCTGTTTCTTTAAAAATCTCCCCTCCCCCCCTCCCTCCCCACAGCCAGCCAATTATGGCGATCGGCTGTCATAGGCTTCTGCCTATGAGAGCCGATCGCTCTCTTGTGCCCCAGGGGGACAGCGCTGCTGCTGATCGCAGCGCTGTACATGGAAATAGACGGCGATCACGCCATCTAACAGTCTCCCGAGTGGCAATAGCCGTTTGGAGACTGAAGGCGGGGTGGAGCTCCGCCCCCAAGCAGGAGATGCGCACAGCCTGCGCGCGATCTCCTGCAAGACAGAGCCCCAGGACTTTACGTCAATCGGCGTTAGGCGGTCCTGGGGCTGCCGCCGCGGCCACGCCCTTCGGCGTGACGTGGTCGGCAAGAGGTTAAGAAACTTTTCTCATTGCAATTTGAGTTTAACACTTGCTGGAGCGATCAGTCCTTTGTTATATGCTGCCTGCTGTATGGACTGTGCAACCCTTTACTTATGCACTTGATTACAATGCTCTAGTTACTGGCTTGTACTATAGACACATGTTGAGGTGTGATGTGTATGGGAGGGGGGGAGAGGGCATTGGTGTAGTGCATTTACTTTATATTTTGGCTTGAATTGATAACCTTATGTGCTTTCTCTTCTCTCCTGCTGCTTCCCTCCTCTCCCCCTCCTTTTCCCCCTTGTGCTTTCTACCATTTTTATTCTCCTCTTCTCTTTTGAGCCACGGTTCGGAACACGTGCTCGTGGTTGGTGTTCAGGTTACCAGTTCACAAATGTTAGGGGTTATGGGACAAGGCATCTTCAAAGTTCGGGGTAAGCTGCAGGGAGGGAGTATGTTACAGAGGGTGGTGGGTGGAGGGGGGGGGGGGGGATGGGATACTTCGGTATAGGTGGGATTGCTTCTGATACTGGGGGGGGGGGGGGGAGGTTAGGATTAATGGGAATGCTGTTCTGGTCCACAGGGAACTTTTTAAGGTCTGGTCAACCTCTGCTCTCCTCAGCTATGCTCTGAATACTTTTCGTGCATATTACATCTCCATTGATTATGGCTAGGAAGGAATATGTAAACTGCGTCCTCTGGAATACTAGAAGACTTAACGCCTCGTTTAAAAGATCACTGGTCTTTAATTTCCTTAAGAAACATGACCCTCATATAATTATTCTCACAGAAACACATTTGATGGGCAGCAAACTCCTGGCCCTCAAAAAACCATGGATTAGCAACAGCAAGGCCTGGAGGAGCGTAGCTGAGGAGGGCCACCCATGATAGGGCTAGCCATAGGGATGGTGAGTTAGGGGTTAAGTTTAGGCAGGGCAGGGTTTTCCCGGGGCCTCTGCTAGAAGGGAGGAGCTGGAGTGAGTGGCCTGGGCAGGAACAGGAAGGGAGGAGCTTAGTCCGGGGCTGAAAGAGAGAGGAGAGGCAGCCATTAGGAGGAAGCTGTGGAAGAAGTGCCTGCCTTACCCGAAGAGATGGAGGACGTTGAGAGACTCCTGCAGTTCGTGCGGAGTGAAGCAGCGGCTCAGGGCCCGCAGTGGATCGCGGACCAGATGGCGCGGATGGCGGGAGGCGGATCCGGCGATCCCGCAGGTCGCAGCAGCGCCCGCGTGTCTAGGCCTCCGGATCGGCTGAGCCCAGCCACATCCCCCCGCCGGCGCAGAAGAAGCGGCAGTCCGCCGCTGACTCCACCTGCGCCCCCCAGCAAAAAAGGAAAAGGTCAGAGCGGCAAGGGGCGAGCGGCAAGCGGGGAGCAGGGAAGTCGGCGGCTGCAGGCACCAGCGCCGCACAGGACGCCAATGGGGAATCCCCAGCTGCAGAGGGTCCAGAGCAGCAGCACGTGGCAGCCCCAGCGGTGAGCCGCACGGCCAGCACGAGGTCCCAGTCAGCTCGAGAGGCAGGCCACTCAGGGGAAAACCCCGCGGCTGCCGCAGGGAAGAGGCAGCAGAAGACCCAGCAGCCGGCCAAGCGTACAGGTACAGCGGCAAAGGGAAAATCAGCACCTGGGAAGGGCAAGCCCAGCTCTGGGCAGGGTCGTGGGGGAACGGCTGCCAGTAACGGCAGGCAACCCTCTATATCACCCCCACGCCAACGAAGACGGGACACACGGCCAACGTCACGGCAGGCCGGCTGATGCGGAAAGGCCAGGAACGAGTCACAGCCATGGGAGTCGAGCGCATGTCAGCCACAGGGATGCCAGGCGATCCGCTTCACCTGTGGAGTCGGCTTCAGGGGGATCCGAAGGAGAGAGAGACCAAGGCACGGCAGCGAGACCAGAGGTTCCGGCTGATCAGGATCGCCATCCGGTGCAGCCAGGTGAGACAGTCTGTGTTTGTGCGTCCAATGTACTATCTTGCAGTGGTGGTTGTTCGGGATGCAGGGCGGCTCAGGGTACTGGGGTTGGGGGTGTGGGAGTAACGTAAGGGGGGCTAACTCTACCGGGGGCTTCCCAGCCCACGCCGGTTACTGATCCAAATATGGTGGCTCTGATGTCAGCATTTATGCAGACTATTAGGGATGCGCTGCATCCACCTACACAAAATGCAGCATCAGCGGGGTCGCCTGCCCAAGCTTGGACTGGTGCGGGGGGAATGGCGCAGGCAGTTGCTGCGGTAGAACCTCAGGTAAGCGCAGTGAGCGCGCAGTCAGCAGCAGCCAGCGTAACAACGGGAACTGCGTCAGTGCAGGTCGGAGCAAGCGAGAATGAGACGGAGTTAGTCCGGCTAGCGGATACAGCAAAGGGGGAGTCATATCTGTGCGTGGGCGGACCACTGGGTTCGCATCTTAAGCAGGAGACTCATGAGAGGATTTGGAGGGGTGAGTATGTGGAAATATTCTCCCTCCTCCGCCTGAGTAAATTTAATCTAGACCGCGTTAAGCCAGATGAGAGCAAGAAGGAAGAGGAAGAGAGGAGGAGACATAGATTGATTCCGAGGAATTTCGAGAATTGGAGGCAAGCATTTTCGATATTTGCAAGCGTCTTGGGTGAAAAACAGCCGGAGTGTTGCTCGGCGCTGTTTTGTTATCTAGACACAATTGGCGAGGCGCACTGGATGTACGGGGGTAACGCGTGGTTGCGTTATGATGAACATTTTCGGCAGTCAAAAGCATGTCACCCTGCAATAAAATGGAATCATAAAGACATCAACCTATGGATGAGTCTGATGATCTCGGGAACCAGGACTAGCCAGTCCTTTCAAGGGGGGGCCGGCGGTTCAGGAACATCGGGGCAGCTGGCCAGCAGACGACCAGGAGTGTGCTGGAAATACAATGAAGGAGCATGTAAGTTTGGAAGCTCGTGCAGATTCAAACATGAGTGCTCCTCCTGTGGCGGGAGCCATACAGTCTCCAGGTGCTACCGCCATGGCAAGAGTCGCTCATCAGATGCTGCTGGGAAAAGGGAGGAGTCCGGTGAGGGTGGAAAGGATGGAACAGTTCCTAAGTAAGTATCCGGACGTCGCCATAGCTGATTTTCTTCGCCGAGGGTTTTCTGAAGGTTTTGTCATTCCCAGTTTTGGGGTAAGTGGTTCCCATCCCCCGCATCGTAATCTAAAATCCGTTACAAGTTTCCCAGAGGTGGTATCGGCAAAATTGGGCAAGGAGGTAAGTCTGGGTCGCATGGCGGGCCCCTTTTTGCAACCCTTTTTGCAACCTCCGGTTGAGAATTTAGTTGTGTCACCGTTAGGTTTAGTTCCAAAAAAAGAGCCAAATTCCTTTCGGCTCATACACCACCTTTCACACCCGAAGGGAGCGTCAGTCAATGATGGCATTGACCCGGAGGCAACTTCGGTTTTATATGCGTCATTTGACTCGGCGGTGCGATTAGTGAAGCGGGCTGGCCAGGGGGCATTAATGGCTAAGACGGATGTCGAAGCCGCGTTCAGGTTGCTCCCGGTACACCCAAACAGTTTTCATTTGCTGGGTTGCTTTTGGTAAGGCTGGTATTACGTCGATTGTTGCCTGCCAATGGGGTGTTCCATCTCGTGTTCATATTTTGAACGATTTAGTTCTTTTCTCGAGTGGGTGGTCAAGGAGGTTTCGGGTGTGCAGACGGTCATCCATTACTTGGATGACTTTCTGTTTATCAGCAGGAGGGAGTCGGCAGATTGCGCTTATCTTTTGGCAACCATGCGGCAAGTTTGCGAGAAATTCGGCATTCCTTTGGCGGAAAAAAAGACTGAGGGCCCTCAGCCGGTAATGAAGTTCTTAGGGATTATGATTGATTCATTGGCCATGGAATGCAGGTTGCCACAGGATAAAGTGGATGATTTACGGTCCCAGATAGGTTTGGTGCTGGCCAAGAAAAAGGTGACCCTCCGGGAGTTACAGTCCCTTCTCGGGAAACTGAATTTTGCCTGCAGGATTATGCCAATGGGGCGTATTTTCTGCAGGCGCTTGGCTAAGGCCACGGCAGGAGCACAGCTACCACACCACCGGATTCGGTTGGTGGCGGAGCATAAGGAGGATTTACGCATGTGGCTCTTTTTCTTGGCTGGCTACAATGGTCGTTCAATGTGGATGGAAGATTGCGTAGGTAACCACGACTTGGAGCTGTTCACAGATGCAGCAGGGTCCTGTGGTTTTGGAGCCTACTTCGCAGGTAAGTGGTGCGCGGAACGATGGCCAGACAATTGGGATCAGTTAGGTTTCACTAAAAATTTGCTATTATTGGAGCTGTTCCCGATTTTGGTAGCAGTGGAGTTGTGGGGCCCCTTATTGCAGAACAAACGTATTCGCTTTAACTGCGACAATCTCGGGGTGGTAACGGCAGTGAATCAATTATCGGCTTCATCCCCACCGGTGATACGGGTGTTACGGCGACTAGTTCTCAGCTGCTTAAAGTTCAACATGTTTGTTTTCGCTGTGCATTTGCCTGGGGTTGAGAATGAGGTGGCTGACGCTCTCTCTCGATTCCAATGGCAGAGATTTTGGAGTATCGTGCCGGAAGCGGATCGGCAAGGGGCTCTCTGCCCCTGGGCCTTATGGGACATACCCCTCAATGCATAGAAGACTGGATATCCAGAGCGTTGTCAGCTTCTACATGGGCAGCATACGCGGCTGTATGGGGACAATGGAACGAATTGTCCCGGCAGGCTGGAGGCTGCAATACTGACGAGGAGCGGTTGTATCTTTTATTTAATTTTATGGCTTTAAAAGGGGCTTCAGGCATATCAGCAGCAACGCTTGCGAAATGCTTAGCAGCATTGGCTTTTTGTTTTAAGATGCAGGGTAGTACAGACATTACGAAGGATTTCCGGGTGCGTATGGCCATGAGGGGTTTTAGATCGCAAGTCAGGGTTGCACAGGACACTAGACGCCCAGTCACTTTCCAGTTGTTAGTGGCGGTGATGGGTACGCTGGAAGGACTTTGTACCTCCCAGTACAAGGTGCGTTTATTTAGTGCCGCATTTGCATTGGCTTTCTTCGGGGCGTTCAGAATCAGCGAATTAGTTAGCAGAAATAGGAAGCACGATGGGGGGTTGACACGCAGCGAGGTGCACCGCACCTCGGAAGGGTTGCAGGTTTTCCTGCGCAGATCGAAAACGGATCGGCAAGGGGAGGGAAGACTGATATCATTGTTTCCTTTGGCGGATTTTACGGCATGCCCATTTCATGGAAGTACGGGCAGGAGTCGAGGGGGCATTTCTATGTCATGCGGATGGTACTTCGCTTTCGAAGTTCCAATTCACAGCGGTCTTTAGAAAAGATTTAGCGCGTTTGGGATACATTCCAGCGGAATATGCTTCTCATTCATTTAGGATTGGGGCGGCTACGGAGGCAGCTAGGTGGGGCTTGGGTAACGAGCAGATCAAGCGAATAGGGAGATGGGAGTCATCTAGGTTTCTGCTATATGTTAGGCCGCACCTAGCGGTGTAGAATAAAAATTTAGTTTGTTTATGACTGAGGTTGTAGGGGAGGTTGCCGTTAGTTTTTTGCTGCCCCCCTTTTTTGTTTGTTTTCCAGCTGGTGTACACGCTCAGTTCCTGGTCTGGATCCTAGGGCACTCATATGTCGCAAGAGGAGCCCGGAGAGCCGCGGTAAGGCCGGACGGACGTCAATTGGGCATTTCCAGGTTGACGGCAAGTCTCAGGTGGATTGGGATTCCTGGGATGTGCTGGTCGAGTGTCTTATCCGAGGTACATCGATTTGTGGCCCTGGACAGGGCCCTGGACACGGCGCCTCAAGAAATAAAAAGTGACTTGACAAGGCTGCGCGTTACTTTCCCCAGCACCGTGATTGTATGGTCAGAGATCATCGGCCGGATGACATGGAGACTCGCACGGTCTGTTGACAAGATCAACAGGGCCAGGAGGAAGCTGAATCGAGAGGTTTCAAGATTCATAGTTAATCACGGGGGCGTGGCGGTGAGGCACGTAGAGCTAGAGGAGGATACCAGGCTGTTCTTGAGTGGGGATGGGGTTCACTTAAACGCCATAGGCACCGACTTATGGAATATGGCTTTGGAGGAAGGAATCCAAAGGGCTTTTTCGTTGCGGGCAGCGCAAGGGTGAGGTATCTCCCTTGCTTGCAGGTGGCGGGGCAAGGTTTCCGGAGAAGGGAGGTAGAACCGGTTAGAGGAATTCACACGGGTGAGTTCCTCATATTAAGAGGGGTCATAACAAAAGGTTTAAAAAAAGGGGCATGCCGCTGTCCCCGAGTCGTGTTGCGGCTGGGGGCCAGAATATGGCTGCATGCCCGAAGTTTTTCCTGATGGATCTGTTCATCGGTTTAGTTACCTCCGGAACTCCTTGCCTTGCAACGGTTATAAAGTTTTCTTGTTATACGAAGTATTATGGTTATATTGTTTTACATTAAAATAAGGTTGTAAATTTAAATAAACTCAGGCTGCATTGGCCTAAATTATCCAATGTCAACAGCAGTCCAGAGTGGTTATTGTAGAGATAAGTAAGGGGGGAGGTTGAAAAAGGGTATAGGTATCAGGCCATTATTGGGTATGCACCTATCAAGCAAGGCCTGGAGGAGCGTAGCTGAGGAGGGCCACCCATGATAGGGCTAGCCATAGGGATGGTGAGTTAGGGGTTAAGTTTAGGCAGGGCAGGGTTTTCCCGGGGCCTCTGCTAGAAGGGAGGAGTGGCCTGGGCAGGAACAGGAAGGGAGGAGCTTAGCCCGGGGCTGAAAGAGAGAGGAGAGGCAGCCATTAGGAGGAAGCTGTGGAAGAAGTGCCCACCCGCCCGCCCTCTTCTTATGGTTTGGAGTTCTTGTCATTGCAGCTGGCGGGGCAAGGTTTCCGGAGAAGGGAGGTAGAACCGGTTAGAGGAATTCACACGGGTGAGTTCCTCATATTAAGAGGCGTCATAACAAAAGGTTTAAAAAAAGGGGCATGCCGCTGTCCCCGAGTCGTGTTGCGGCTGGGGGCCAGAATATGGCTGCATGCCCGAAGTTTTTCCTGATGGATCTGTTCATCGGTTTAGTTACCTCCGGAACTCCTTGCCTTGCAGCGGTTATAAAGTTTTCTTGTTATACAAAGTATTATGGTTATATTGTTTTACATTAAAATAAGGTTGTAAATTTAAATAAACTCAGGCTGCATTGGCCTAAATGATCCAATGTCAACAGCAGTCCAGAGTGGTTATTGTAGAGATAAGTAAGGGGGGAGGTTGAAAAAGGGTATAGGTATCAGGCCATTATTGGGTATGCACCTATCATGTTATAGCTCTACTTACTCCTCATACTCAAGGGGAGTCAGTGTTCTTGTAAAAAAAACACTACCCTTTCAACTGCTAAATTTACATCTGGATCTTTCCGGTCGCTACGTTGTTCTTCATGCCAAAATTCACGAACTGATGTTAGTGGTGGCAGGTCTCTATAACCCTCATCCTGCCTCAACTGAGTTGCTGCATGAAATCGCACAATTGACACTTCAATATAAATTCTACCTAGGCGATTTTAATATGGTCCCATCCCCAGTCACTGATAGATTAACACCACGCTCCTCGGAATCACCTCTCCTCTCTGATTGGTCAAGCGCCTACTCATTATATGACGTGTGGCGTTGGAAGCATCCAGATGTACAAGGTTTTACCTGCCACTCTTCCTCTTACCATACTTTATCACGCATTGATATACTACTTCTGCCGGGCAATCTTTGGTCCATGATATAGAGATGCTCTCACGGGGAATTTCAGATCACTGCCCATTAAAACTTAGACTTGACTTTGGAATCTCCCACGCTGATATTGTATGGAGGCTTTCTCCACACTGGCTCTCTATACCTAGGGTGCGGTACTGTGTCATGGACCGAATGAAGGAGTACTGGCAGCTCTCCCATGATCCAGTCCCACCCCTGATAGCATGGGATGCTTACAAAGCAGTGGTTAGAGGGGCATACAAATCAAGCATTGCTAAGGAGAAAACTAAAAACTACTTTCAAAAATATTCAGCTTTGATATTAATGAGTTTTTGGGTCCATTGAGAACATGGTTGTTGTTCAATAATAAAATTATTCCTCAAAAATACAACTTGCCTAATAATTCTGCACTCCCTGTATAGTTCCGGCCAGCCAGGGAGGAAGGAGGAGGAGTTACGTAATGACGGCCTCATGCAGGGCTCACAGACAGGGAGAGGACTGCGGACGGTGGCTCAGAGTGCTGCGCCTGCGACTGGAGCCGGAGGAGCATGCCCTGGAGCCAGTGGCCTGCCCTGGACTGGAGTGGAGGTGGACCCGACACCCAAGGAGCGACCCGACCCCACGCTGTGGCCACAGAGTGACAGCGGGAGGCAGGAGCGAGGCAAGCTGCAGGGCTGTAAGTATGCTGTGGCTGCTGGCTGGCTATGCTGTGGACTAACGGAGGTGCGAGGGGGCTGGGGGGGCCGGGGGGGGGGGGGGTGGTAGAGTTGCACCCATATGGCTAACCTATGTGGGGGGCGCAGTGGCACCCATATGACTAACCTGTATGGGGGGCGCAGTTGCACCCATATGGCTAACCTATATGGGGGCGCAGTGGCACTCAGCCAGGCTAACCTGATTGCATTTTGTGGGGAAATCTGCCGGCAATCCGGTTGCAATTTGTGGAGAAATATGCCGACAATCTGGTTGAATTTTGTGGGAAAATCTGCCGACAATCTGTTTGCAGGCCAAATAGGAAACTGCAAGCCCTTATAATAGTATTAACAGGCCGCCTGCTGCTGGATGGTGAAGGTTCAGGACAGTGCAAAGTCCTCATAGCAATCTGCGGGTGGAATAATGAAATTCCATTCCATGCTGCCACCAGCAGGCAGAAATCGGCAGCACAAGGTTCCTGACTAGAGATGGGCCGAACGGTTTGCCGGTAAACGGTTCCCGGTGAACTTCCGGGGTTCGCGATCGCAGAGAGCTGTGAACTTTACCGGAAGTTCAATTCGCCCCCATAGTGCATCATGAGGGTCAACTTTGACCCTCTACATCACAGTCAGCAGGCACATTGTAGCCAAGCAGGCTACACTCCCTCTTGGAGGCCCTTCCCCCCCCCCCCCCCCCTTATAAAAGGCAGGCAGCATCAGGCTTTTCACTCACTCATGTGCCTGCAGTAATTAGAGAAGGCAAAGCTGCTGCAGACTCTCATAGGAAAAGATTAGTTAGGCTTTTGTAGGCTTCTTAGCTTGCTCCTTGCTGATTCTTATTGCTAAAAAAGCACCCCTCAACAGCTCTTTTGAGAGCTAATCTTGTTCTTGTGATCTATTGTGTGTGTGTGTGTGTGTGTGTGTGTGTGTGTGTGTGTGTGTGTGTGTGTGTGTCCCACTGACACTTGTGTTGCATAAACACCCTTGGTAATTCCTACTGTGTGTGCCACTGCTAGGCCCAGCACATTCAGTGACTACCTGTGTGTGTGCCAGGTGCATATTGTAATACCCATCACTGCATATACCTACCTACCTGTTGTTCACAGTGCACCCACCTACCTACGTGAGCTGAGCGCACACAGTGTCACTGTGCCTGTCTGGTACCTGTCTGTGTGTGACAGGTGCACATTGTAATACCCATCACTGCATATACCTACCTGTTGTTCACTGTGCACCCACCCACCTACGTGAGCGCACGCAGTGTCACTGTGCCTGTCCGGTGCCTGTCTCTGCGTGATAGGTGCACATTGTAATACCCACTGCATATACCTACCTGTTGTTCACTGTGCACCCGCCCGCCTATGTGAGTGCATGCAGTGTCACTGTGCCTGTCCGGTACCTGTCTGTGTGTGACAGGTGCACATTGTAATACCCACTGCATATACCTACCTGTTGTTCACTGTGCACCCACCCACTTACGTGAGCACACGCATTGTCACTGTGCCTGTCAAGTATATGTCTGTGTGTGACAGGTGCACATTGTAATACCCACTGCATATACCTACCTGTTGTTCACTGTGCACCCACCCACCTATGTGAGCGCATGCAGTGTCACTGTGCCTGTCCGGTACTTGTCTGTGTATGACAGGTGCACATTGTAATACCCACTGCATATACCTACCTGTTGTTCACTGTGCACCCACCCACCTACGTTAGCGCATGCAATGTCACTGTGCCTGTCCGGTACTTGTCTGCGTGTGACAGATGCACATTGCAATACCCACTGCATATACCTACCTGTTGTTCACTGTGCTCCCACCAACCTATGTGAGCGCACGTAGTGTGATATACCACTCTGTGCATACCTGTTAACTGCACCTGTGTGACTGCACATTGTATTAGTCAAGTCAGTGCATACCTTTCACTTCATCCCACCCGATATGGACAAAACGGACAAAACAGGTAGAGGCAGAGGTAGGGGCAGACCCAGAGGAAGGCCACCCGGCAGGTCTGTGTGAGATCGAGTTGATGTGATTTCATGTGGCCCTGGCCCAAAGTACAGTGCTCAGAAGAAGGCACGTCCCATCAACTCCCAAGATTGTCAGGACGTGGTTGACTATTTAACACAGAACACCTCATCTTCCGCAGCCACCCGTGCTACTACAAGCACCACAGCCACTGCATTTGACACTTCACAGGCGTTAATTGGTGGGGAATTAACTGATTCACAGCCATTATTGTTACAACCAGATAAAGGTGCTAAGCAAGTTACACCACCTCATATGTCTGAGTTAGGTGGCGACACTATGGACGTAACGTATGAGAATGAGTATGATGAAGTACCTGCTGTTGGTGCAGTTTTGGAGGTGTCTGAGGCAAGCAAAGCTGGGCAGGATGATTATGATGATGATGATGATACGGATACCATGTGGGATCCTAAGAGACAAGATGACTAAGGGGACAGTTCAGAGGGGGAGCTAGAGAGGAGTAGGAGGAAACAAGTTGCTGAAAGAAGCAGGGGGAGATCATCGTCAGAAACAGCTGGTGGCAGTATCCGGCGCCAGCCAACATGCCCTTCAACATCAGCTGCTGATGCCACCATAGTGCCATCACCCAAGGGGGGCTCAGCGGTTTGGAAATTTTTTAGTGTGTCGTCCGTAGATCAGAGCAATGCCATCTGTTCTCTCTGCCTCCAAAAATTGAGCCGTGGAAAGGCCAACACCCACGTAGGGACAACTGCCTTACGAAGGCACCTGCAGAAAAGGCACAAACTGCAATGGGAAGAGCACCTGAGCAAAAGCAGCACACAAAAGCAAAGCCACCCTCCTTCTCCTCTTCCTCCTTCAGGTGCAGAATCTTCAGCCGCTTTCTCCCTTCGCCTTCACAGTCACCCTCCTCCACTCCGCCTTTGCCCTTGAGCGGTACCTGCTCCTCTGCCCACAGTAGCCAGGTGTCCGTGAAGAAAATCTTTGAGCGGTAAAAGCCAATTTCTGCCAGTCACTCCCTTGCCCGGCGTCTGACAGCTGGCTTGGCGGAACTGTTAGCTCGCCAGCTGTAACCATACCAGCTGGTGGACTCTGAGGCCTTCCGTAAATTTGTGGCCATTGGGACACTGCAGTGGAAGATACCAGGCCGCAATTATTTCTTTAAAAAGGCAATACCCAAATTGTCCCGTAAAGTTGAGAGGCAAGTGGTGTCACCTCTGGCACACAGCGTTGGGTCAAGGGTCCACCTGACCACGGATGCCTGGTCTGCCAAGCACGGTCAGGGCAGGTACATTACTTACACAGCCCATTGGGTCAACCTGGTGACCAATGGCAAGCAGGGAGTACGTGGCTGTGCAGCGGACCAACTTGTGACACCTCCACGGCTTGCAGGCAGGCCTCCTGTTACCTCCTCTCCTTCTCCTCCTACTCCTCCTGCTACATCCTCTTCGATATCATCCTCCTCCTTGGCTGAGTGGCAGTTCAACTGTACTGGTGCTGCGATCTCCTCTCCAGCTACACAGCCCCATCTCCCCAGGGTGTATGCTGCATGCCAGGTACGACGGTGTCACGCCATCTTAGACATGTCTTGCCTCAACGCAGAGAGTCATACTGGACCAGCTCTTCTGGCTGCTCTTAACAAACAGGTAGATCAGTGGCTGACCTCGCACCAGCTGGAGATCGGCAATGTGGTGTGTGACAACGACAGCAATCTCACTTCCGCTTTCAATTTGGGAAAGATGACACATGTACCCTGCATGGCACATGTGCTGAATCTAGTCATTCAAAGATTTGTGTCAAAGTACCCAGGCTCCAGACATCCTGAAGCAGGCCAGGAAGTTGTGTGGGCATTTCAGGCGGTCTTACACGGCCATGGCACGCTTTGCGGACATTCAGCGGAGAAACAACTTGCCGGTGAGATGCTTGATATGTGATAGCCCGACTCGCTGGAATTCGACCCTGGTCATGTTCTCTCGCCTGCTAGAACAGGAGAAAGCCGTCACCCAGTACCTGTACAATTACAGTAAAAGGACACAATCTGGGGAGATGGTAAATAAAGCAGAAAACCAAGAGCCCAATATAGTAAAGTAAGTATTGGAACAGGGAGAAATTAATGAATCGTAAGTATTATACTTACAATCCGGGGTTACCCCTAAGGCAACCACTGTAAAGGCAGGTGGGGAGATTAGGCCTGTCCCCGTTCAGGACTAAGATGTCGCTCTCTGTGGATAGAAGAAAAGGAGGGTGTACCACCCTTCCACCATGTGAGGTGCCAAGCTGATATTGGACCCCTTGCTGTGTGATACTCCTGTTGTTTGTTGCCTGATGAAGCAGGACTGTGCCCGTGAAACGCGTTGCCAGTTATTTCTAGGAGCATGTGAATAAATTGTCACTACCTCAATTGACAGCATCGTGTCTGTTTTTGGAGTGGCTGGTCCACCACCGCCTCCTGGACTTTTTAAACGGTTTTAGCCTATTTTATCCTTGTGGCGCCTCTGTACATCTTTACAAATCTGGGGAGATGGGGGATGTTCTGGCCCAACAACTGGACACTGATGCGAAATGCATGCAGGCTCATGCTGCCGTTTGAGGAGGTGACCAACTTGGTGAGTCGCAGTGAAGGCACCATCAGCGACTTGATCCCATACGCTTACTTCCTGGAGCGTGCCATGCGTAGAGTGGTGCATCAAGCTGTGGAGAAGCGTGAACAGGAACAGTTACAGGAGGAACAGTTGTGGGAGCAATTTTCATTAGAACCAGATGTTTCCTCAACACCTGCGGCAGCACAGAGGGGGAGGAGGAGGAAGAGTAGTGTGGGGAAGAGGAGTCAGACTCGGATGATGAGGAAGGTGTTTCTTTGGAGGAAAAGGAGGCGGCAACAGAAGAACAACCACAGCAGGCATCGCAGGGGGCTTGTGCTGCTCGACGTTCCCGTGGTATTGTTCGTGGCTGGAGGGAGGAGGAGGACTTACCTGCCGTCACTGAGGAAGAGCAAGAGGAGATAGATAGTACATCTGGATCCAACTTTGTGCAGATGGCGTTTTTTATGCTGTCCAGCCTGTTGAGGGACCCCCGTATAAAAAAACTCAAGGGGAATGAGCTGTACTGGGTGGCCACGCTACTAGACCCTCGGTATAGGCACAAAGTGGCGGACATGTTACCAACTCACCTGAAGGCAGAAAGGATGCAGCACATGCAGAACAAGGTGGCAAGTATGCCTTACAATGCATTTAAGGGTGATGTCACAGGACAACGGAATAAAGGTACCACTGCCAGTAATCCTCCTCCCATGTCCACGCAGGCAAGGACAGGATGCTTCAGCGACCTCATGGTGATGTTGGACATGCTGACATTCTTTAGTCCAAAGCCTCGCCTTAGCCCTTCCGGATCCACCCTCCACCAACGCCTTGACCGGCAGGTAGCCGACTACCTGGCCTTAAGTATGGATGTAGACACTGTGAGCAGCGATGAACCCTTGGACTACTGTGTGCGCAGGCTTGACCTGTGGCCAGAGCTGTCCCAATTTGCCATCCAACTTCTGTCTTGCCCTGCCTCAAGCGCCCTATCAGAAAGGACCTTCAGCACAGCTGGAGGCATTGGCACTGAGAAGAGAAGTCGTCTAAGTCAAAAAAGTGTTCAGTATTACATAAATTTCAAAGTGCTATAGCTATTGTATGGAAGAGTTCATTGAGTGCGCTTTCACCAGACTTAGGCAAGTCTCTCAAAGTCACTATGTTTCCTGCTCAGCGCACATCCTTCCATAAACCTTCAGATCACTTAAATTGTTGCAGTATTTTCAGCAGTGGCCTCCACCATAAACACCCGATAAAGATCACACTCACCGGACGTGTTGACCTCTATTAGATAGTCCAATCATGCACAAGCCCAGGAGTCCTAGGACCTTCAGGATCCTGGTGTCACCTCTGCGGATAAAAGCTTATGCTCACTTGCACCTCAAAAAAAGCCTCACATAGCGTAATACTGCTTTGCTAAAATCACGTTTTTATTTTAAAATTCACTCACATTTCCTTTAATGAGTTTCAGGCACAGAGTTTTATACACGGGCTCTCCCCCGCCGCCAAGCTGGGCGTGATGGTATCTGTAGTCCCACCGGCTTCCAATTCTCCCACTAATTGCTGCCGCTCCAGGGGTCCGTTGTTTGTGTCGCCCAGTACGTCCACCTCCGCCTGATCGATTCTTGTGACTCATCAGGGAGGTTGGACGCTTTACCGGGCTGATTTGTATCCTACTTGCGGCCATTGGTCGCCGCCCCCCTTCCCATCTCCCTTTGCGCCGCTCTCATTGGTCTTTCCCCTAGTTTCCAACATGACGTGGGTATCCCATGTGGCCTTAGTTCTCCTCACCTATTGGTTGTGCTTAGGGACCTTTCAATTGGTCATCTGTAGCTTACCTCTTCCCTTATTGGCTGACATCTGCCAGCCTGGTCTGGATAGTTAGCACGAGTGCACTCCGCGCTAATTGGCCTCCTATTCTGTCTCAGGGCAAGCTCCTGCTTGTGTAGAGGGAGATCCCGTTTACAGTTTGTTATTCAATAAGCACTTCTATTATGTCACACATTTAATTCATAACTCTTATAAAATATTAAAACTTATAAGATGATAAAATCATATATTCCTCAGTACTAGACATCAATTATTGTCACTTGTAGTTAATTATGTATATAGATCATGCGTCTTTCTTACATCATGGATATCCCTATGATTCATATTCTCTATGGGGTCCTCCTATAGGTGTCATCCAGGGGGGATATTAAATCATGCCCACCATCATACAGATATTACTCTTCCACATCCCACACACAATAGACACTGGTCCCACCTATCTTAGTTATCAGCAATAAAGCAGTTCAGGTCCAGATCAATATTGAACCCTTCTGGTTTGAGACTTTCCAGACTGTAGATCCACCGGGTCTCTTTCCTAGAAATATGCCTAACTTTATGGCATCCCCTCCACCCATATGTCATTTTTTCCAATCCACAGAAGTGCAATCCACTTGGGTCACAGTTATGTTTGTCTCTAAAATGATCCGATAAGCTATGGCCCACAAAGCCCTTCTTTATATTTCTAATGTGCTCCTGTATTCTTTTTTTGAGGGTTCTGGTGGTCCTCCCCACATATTGTGTCCCACATTCACACCATAATAAGTACACCACCCCCACCGTATTACATGTAATATTCTTCATTATCTTAAATCTAGCTTGATTGGTGAAGAACGTAACCTCATTCCTTCTACTACCCATTGCCTCCTCACAAGCCTTGCATCCTCTGCATGGGAAAAAACGTTTTGTCTCCAAAAGGGAGGCTCTACTTTTGCTGGTCCCTCCACCAGGCTTGGCGCCAAAATCTGTTTGAGGTTCGGCGCCCTCCTGTATATGAATTGTGGCTTCTCTGGAATTTTCCTCTGTAGTGTTGTAACATGCGGCGGGGACGCCTCCACGGTGGAGAGCGGCACGTCAGCCTTCTCCGCATGTCAGCCGGCGGCGGTCCCCGCCTTGCTCGTCAAATGGAGGGCTCAGCACAGACTTATATATTAAGCTCACTGATGTCAATTCTACATTATGTTATGGGAGCTTCCACCCCCCTACCACGGTGACATCTATTCCCAACAGCCAATTTCAACGTATAAATCGTATAGTGGATGATCCACTTTTGAGACAGCAGAGATTGGATGAGATTGAGAATAGATTTATTCAGAGAAAATATCCCCAGCACCTGCTGAGCAGAGCTAGACACAGATTGGAGGAAGGAAGATCAGACAACACCAATCGAAGGAGAGGACATAATAAAAGGATTCCATTTGTTTCACAATTTAACATTCATAGTTCCAGGATTGCGGAAATTATCCGCCGCAATTGGAACATTTTAAAAGAAGGTCTACCCAATGTAGCAGAGTTTCAAAGTCTTCCATTAATGTCTTATAAACGTGCCCCCACACTTAGAGATAAGTTAGTTAGGGCTGACTTGGGTTCAAGTCGATTACAATACAATATCTCTAATCGCCCCTTTGGTACTTACCCTTGCTTAAATTGCGTGAATTGTAATAGTGTTATCAGAGGTTCAGTTATTAGACACCCCCGATCAGGTACCACCTATATTATTTTTGGCCACTATGATTGTAACTCAAGATTTGTGGTGTATGCCCTTAAATGTCCTCGCGGACTTTTATATATTGGTCAAACTACACAACCTTTAAAAGCTAGATTAGCGTCTCATAGAAGCACTATTAGAAATAAAAACAGTGAGCTAGCAGTATCAGCACATTTTATACAGGCAGGACACATGGTGAGTCAGTTAAGGTTCCAAGTATTGGAACAGGTACCAGCTCCTAGAAGGGGGGGGGGAAATAGGCTAACAAAACTTCTATATAGAGAGGCAGTGTGGATTCGTAGATTAGACACATTAGAACCAAGGGGGTTAAACAGAGATTATGACATGCAACCTTTTCTCTGATGGTGTTGTCTGACTCATATTTAATCTTGTCACTGATTTTTAGCATGATACTTCATTGTTATTAGCTATATTCATACTTTATTGAATGTTTATCTAATGTATTCCTTCTCTAGGATCATGTGTTCATATATGGGACACATAGATTACTTCTATGTTTTATCTTTGTAATTTGTGGCTACAGTAAGGTCTCATTTGCCCTCATGTTATCCAGCGTGTTGCGCGGAGGGAGGGAGGCGTGGTGGCGAGCGCTGCGTGTTGCGTCCCACAGCGAACACATGGCCGGTTTGTTTACATCCCGGCCATGTGACTCGCAGACGCCAGGACCAGAGGGGGCGGTGGCTTGGCCTCGCTCTCACAGTCATAGAGGTTCCCCATCAGGTCCGCCGCTTGAGGGGGCGTGGCCTGATGACGGTGTCCAGCTCCTCATGGCTGAGTGGTCGGCGTTTTGTGGAGGCGAGCCGGGCGTTGCTGGCACTCTCCTCCCCCGTTACTGCACATCACTGGCTGCTGTGTGTCTGCGCACATTTGAATGTTAGTGACATCGTTTCCCATCAGGTCCGCCCAAGGAGGTGGTAAGCGATTGGCTGCCATAGGCAGACTTCAAATGTGATTGGTTGTTTCCATGTTTCTAGATATATATAAACCTGTGATTTAGACTATTCATTTAGACACTGACTTTGGCTTGAGAAAGGAGGGGGTCCCCTCCGAAACGTTGCTTTCTATGTCTATGTGTCTTTTAAAATAAAAAGCATATTTACAATTGATGGTGCTGGACTCTACGTTCTATATTGCTACTGGAGACGGGAGTGCTACCTATCTTCTTGTCCAGGCACATCACCATAACAACTACAGGAGTGCGATCCACAAGTACTTTTCACGGACAGGTCCTTCGGCCGCACATAGGGCACGGACTACACGTGCGCGCGCCCGGCGGCAGGACCTTTATGCAGCTAGATGGAGAGTCAGCTGACTCGTTGGTCAGCTGACTCCAGCTGGCTGCCGGATTGGCTGGGCAGCTGGGTGGCGCTGCAGAAACGTTTCCAGCATAAAAGGAGCTGGTGGTCAGTTGCTCCTCGTCTGCTGTCGTGAATACCTCGTGTGCTAACGCTCAGACCTTAGAATAGATCCCTGGTGTTGATGCTAAGGATTTCACACCCAGATTAGGATATTACTGATATTGTATTTGATTTCCTGTGTATGATTCTTGGCTACTCTGACTCTGATCCTGCTTTCTGACTCTGTACTTCTGCCTATCTGCCTTACATGTTGCTGAACTTCTTGCCTGATTACCGACTACTCTCTTGCCTTACGACTTTGTACCGATACTTCCCTCTCTGTTGCTGAACCTTCTGCCTGATTACCTACTACTCTCTTGCCTTACGATTTTGTACCGATACTTACCTCTCTGTTGCCGACTCGATTAGCCTGACTTCTCTACTCTCACCAGAGGGCCCTTGTCTCTGGTGAGGGTCTCTGTACTGTTAGGGCCCTCCAGGTCCTCTGGAGAGGTACAGTCAAACCTATCAGTACTACTGTTGCACCAAGCACCAAACACATTGGTAGTCCTGTGCCTGGCTATACTAGTATTATTGGTGATTCTGCAGATCACACATAATAACGTATAGCATCTGTATTATTGGTGATACTGCAGATCACCAATAATCAGAATATCTGTTAGCTAACACCAATCTTTACAGAACAGCAGACCAACATTATGGACGCACTACGCAGCCAGGTGGAGGCCTTAGCCACTTCAGTAAATAACCTCATTGGGGCGGTTAATACGCAACAGACCCAGATCACTCAATTGTCTGGGTCAGTACAGGCCCTCCAAACGGCCTTCAACACAATGCGATCCCCCTCAGTCGTAGACCTTCACATGTCGGTACCTGAGAGATTCTCCACAGTCAAGCCAGCACCATCTGTAGTATTAAAGCTCTTTTATTGTCTTAAAATAGCATGACAAGCATCTTCCACAGCGACAGCAGCGCTGTTTCGATCAACAGATCTTTCTCAAGCTGTATAAAGTTATGTCACACTAGATCAGTAAAACATGCCCTTAAATAGCCCTCTCAGTACACCTTCACCAATCAGAACCAAGCACCTGCAGCCAATCGGAACGCCCAGGCAGCTATGCTACCACAGTGAAAACTACAACCTCTAATTTTTAAATATAAGTATCCCATAATAGTACCTACATAGTCATAGCAACCTGCCTCCTCGAGCGGACTCAGACGAAAACCGCTCATACCATATGTAAATCATATGCGCATTTGCGCACTCACTCACCTAACTCCCCCCCGCAGTGTGCAGAGAGGCGTGCGAGCCCAACGGAAGCCGCTTCCTGAATGCGCTACGTCACTATGACACATGATCACGTGACTCTCATAACGGAGGGCCGTGCATAACGCTCCATTCTTAGCAACCAAGGCAACGTAGCCTTAAAGAAATAGGAATGGCTGCTCCCTGGGAAAAAGCCGTCACAGTGGCGTATAGTCCTGTGACTCACATCACCAGGGGGCGTACCAATAAGGAACGCATAACACGGCAAGAGCCATTTCCTATATAACCTACGTAATCATGTCAAATAGCCATGTGCCTAACCATAACAAAGGGGCGTATGTAACGCTCCCCTATTGGTACCAAAAAATGCTGGACCCTGGCAACCAAGCCAGCGTCACGCATAAACAACAAAGAGAAGCGGCTAAAGTTGATACCTCACCAGCCATCCCACACTGATCTGACTGACGGGGATAAGGGGTAAAGCTGCCTCTGCGTCTTCCAGCTACAGGTATCTTGAACACCTGAAAGTAAAAATAAAAACAAACAGTTTAAGCACAATATTAGAATATAATCTACCCTCTACAGAGAAAAAGCACTTCATATTAAATCACATTCCAATTATATACATGGTAATAAATTGTATTCCCTATTCAGGCCACCCCTCCCCAAAGTTCCCAGTCTATGAATCCATTCCGCCTCCTTCATAAGTAGCGTTCTCTGGCGGTCACCTCTCCTAGGATTTAAAGGGACATGATCAATTACTTGTACCCTCAATTGGGCAACTGAGTGTCCATATTGTTTGAAATGACAGGAGACTGCCTGATCCTCATCCCCCTTTTCTTATTGCACTCTTGTGTGACGAAATCCGATCCCTAAGGGGTTGTGTAGTTTGTCCCACGTACCCCAAACCACAGGGGCACTTGAGAAAATAAATGACAAAAGAGGACTCACAACTATAGTATCCATTAATAAAAAAAAATTCCACTAGAGGGATGAGTAAAGCAGTCTCCTTTGTTGACCGACCCACACATGTGGCAATGCAAACACGGATAGGTGCCCCTCCTAACACTCTTTTCTTTAGATTGTTTATAAGTGCTCATGACCTTATCCCTAGTAGTGGGTGGTCGCCTATAAGACAATAGGGGTGGATGTCTAAACTCCTCAACATAAGGGAAAGCCTCCTGTAGAATTTTCCAGTGTTTCTTAACAGCTATCCCAATGCGATCACTCCAGCTACTATACGTAGTTACTAAAGGAATTCTAGATCCAACCACACTTCTATTTCTAGACTGTTTTGGCCTGGTAAGCACCTCCCTTGGATAACCTCTTATTTCTAATTTAGCCTGCATTTGTTTAACCCTCTCTATTCGCTTATGAGGATCTGCCACTAGTCTTTCCACTCTGGTCTATCCAGCGTTCTCTGGCGGTCACCTCTCCTAGGATTTAAAGGGACATGATCAATTACTTGTACCCTCAATTGGGCAACTGAGTGTCCATATTGTTTGAAATGACAGGAGACTGCCTGATCCTCATCCCCCTTTCTTATTGCACTCTTGTGTTACATAGTTACATAGTTATTTTGGTTGAAAAAAGACATACGTCCATCGAGTTCAACCAGTATAAAGTACAACACCAGCCTGCTCCCTCACATATCCCTGTTGATCCAGAGGAAGGTGAAAAAACCCTTACAAGGCATGGTCCAATTAGCCCCTAAAGGGAAAAATTCCTTCCCGACTCCAGATGGCAATCCGATAAAAAAAAGGAAAGCATCTAAAAAAAAGGAAAGCATCTAAGCCCCCTTTAAATGCAGGTATAGAGTTTGCCATAACAACTTCCTGTGGCAATGCATTCCACATCTTAATCACTCTTACTGTAAAGAACCCTTTCCTAAATAAATAGCTAAAACGTTTTTCCTCCATGCGCAGATCATGTCCTCAACAGGTCAAGCTCGGCAACTGCTCCTCTAGCGTGAGAACCACCAACACGGGGGCACCTCAAGGGTGTGTACTGTCCCCGCTTCTGTTCTCCTTGTACACAAATAACTGCACCTCCTCCTCGGACTCTGTCAAGGTCATTAAATTTGCTGATGACACTACAATCATTGGCCTTATCAGCAGCAACGGAGAACAAGACTACCGCAGTGAGATAGAGAGAATCTGCAATTGGTGCAAGAACAACAACCTTGTCCTAAATGCAACAAAGACGGTCGAGCTGATCGCTGACTTCAGGAAAAACCCTCCCACTCGCCCACCAGTCCACATAGGTGAGACCGAAGTCTCCAGAGTTTCATCGGTCCGGTTCCTTGGCACAACCTTGTCGTCTGACCTAAAATGGAAGCTGAACACCATCAAAATTCAGAAGAAGGCACAGCAGAGGCTATTTTTCCTGCGCCAACTCAAAAAATTTGGCATGCCTCGGGAGCTGCTCACCAGCTTCTACACCGCCACCACTGAATCCATACTTTGCTCCTCAGTCATCGTCTGGTATGCCAGCGCATCAGCTAGTGACAGACATAAACTGCAAAGAGTCATTGGTGAGGCGGAAAGGATCATTGGTTCGCCCCTGCCACCGCTTGAACTCCTTCACAAGGCAAGGATGAAAAAGAGGGCCACCTGGATCTCCCGCGACTCCTCTCACCCTGGCAGCCGCCTCTTTGAGCCCCTCCCATCTGGCCGGCGCTTCCGCACCATCCCATCCAAGACCACCAGGTGCAGGAATTCCTTCTTCCCACAGGCTGTTCTGTTGCTGAACAACACAGACCCCTGACTTTCCACCTTCTAGTCCTCAACCAGCACGTCTGCCTCTGATGCGGCTATTTCACTCTCCTCTGCATCCCTACTCACACTGCCTTTCTACAGCATTACTTTCCGCCTTCTCCCCTGCACTTTCCGCCTCCCTGGCAACTCCGACACTAATACCACTCCGAATGTTATCGTAATGTTATCGTACTGTTTATGCTGCTAGCCTGTTTAAACGTAGTTGTAAATGTACTGTATTGTTAAATGCTGTCAGCATATGTAAATGTAGCCGTGTGTGTAACATGTACAACTGTTGCTGTTGTACGTTGCCTAAGCCATGTGTACCACAAGCAATTCCGAGTACGGCTTCACCGTACTTGGCGAATAAATCCTTCTTGTATCTTGTATCTTGTATCTTGTAGTCCTTTGAGAAGGCCTAGGGACAAAAAGCTCATCCGCCAAGCTATTATATTGCCCTCTGATGTATTTATACATGTTAATTAGATCCCCTCTAAGGCGTCTTTTCTCTAGACTAAATAAACCCAGTTTATCTAACCTTTCTTGATAAGTGAGACCTTCCATCCCACGTATCAATTTTGTTGCTCGTCTCTGCACCTGCTCTAAAACTGCAATATCTTTTTTTGTAATGTGGTGCCCAGAACTGAATTCCATATTCCAGATGTGGCCTTACTAGAAAGTTAAACAGGGGCAATATTATGCTAGCATCTCGAGTTTTTATTTCCCTTTTAATGCATTCCAAAATTTTGTTAGCTTTAGCTGCAGCTGCTTGGCATTGAGTACGATTATTTAACTTGTTGTCAATGAGTACTCCTAAGTCCTTCTCCAAGTTTGATGTCCCCAACTGTATCCCATTTATTTTGTATGGTGCTAGACCATTAGTACGTCCAAAATGCATGACTTTACATTTGTCAACATTGAATTTCATCTGCCATGTATGTGCCCATATAGCCATCCTATCCAGATCCTGTTGCAATATGACACTATCTTCCTGAGAGTTGATGATTCTGCACAATTTTGTATCATCTGCAAAAATAGCAACATTGCTCACTACTGCATCTACTAGGTCATTAACCTCCTTGCCGTTATAAAAAATCCGGCAAAGAGGCAGCGCCGCACTTTTTTTTAATCTTTTTTTTTTTAAATCATGTAGCGAGCCCAGGGCTCGCTACATGATAGCCTCTAAGCGGCGGCATCCCCCCACCCACTCCGATCGCCTTCGGTGATCAGAGTATGCAGGGAATCCCGTTGAGAACGGGATTTCCTGCAGGGCTTCCCCGGTCGCCATGGCGACCGGGCGGGATGACATCACCGATGTCATAGACGTCGTGACGTCAGAGGGAACCCCGATCCGCCCCTTAGCGCTGCCTGGCACTGATTGGCCAGGCTGTGCAGGGGTCTGGGGCGGGGGGGGGGCGGCTCGGCTCGGCGGGTAGCGGCGAATCGGCGGCGAGCGGCGGCGATCGCGTACTACATGCAGCTAGCAAAGTGCTAGCTGCGTGTAGGAAAAAAAAATTATGCAAATCGGCCAAGCGGGGCCTGAGAAATCCTCCTGCGCAGGTTACCCCGAGCTGAGCTCGGGATAACCGGCAAGGAGGTTAATAAATAAATTGAAGAGCACTGGACCCAGAACAGACCCCTGTGAGACCCCACTGCTAACAGTCTCCCATTTTGAGTACGATCCATTGACCACAACTCTTTGTTTTCTGTCCATTAGCCAGTTCCCTATCCATAAACACAGACTCTTCCCCAGTCCTTGCATCCTCAACTTTTGCACCAGACTTTTGTGGGGAACAGTGTCGAAGGCCTTTGCAAAGTCCAAGTATATCACATCTACAGCATTCCCAATATCCATATTAGCATTCACTACCTCATAAAAGCTGAGCATGTTAGTCAAACAGGACCTGTCTTTAGTAAACCCATGTTGATGCTGAGAAATAAGAGTATTTTCTACTATGAAGTCATGTATAGTATCTCTTAGTAACCCCTCAAATAGTTTGCATACAACTGATGTTAAGCTTACAGGTCTATAATTTCCTGGATCTGATTTTTTGCCCTTCTTAAATAATGGGAAAACGTGGGCTGTACGCCAATCCACTGGGACTCTGCCAGTTGCAAGAGAGTCACAAAAGATAAGATAAAGGGGTTTATCTATAACTGAACTTAATTCCCTTAGGACCCGAGGATGCATGCCATCCAGGCCAGGTGCCTTGTCTATTTTTAATTTATTTAGTCTTGCCTTCACATCTTCCTGCGTTAAGTATTTAATATTACAGTTAGAAGATTGAGACTCTTCCGCCTCTGTAGTTTGCAACAGTGTTGTTTCTTTTGTGAAGACAGAAGCAAAGAAAGCATTTAATAACTCTGCCTTACCTTGGTCATCCACCATTGAGTTCCCACCCTCATCCTTTAGGAGTCCTATACAGTCAACCTTTCTTTTTTTAGAGTTAATGTACTTGTAAAACTTTTTTGGGTTAGATTTGATATCCTTAGCGATTTGTTTTTCAGCTTCAATCTTTGCCTGCCTAATTTCTTTTTTACAATTTTTATTGCACTCCTTATAATTGCTTAGTGCAGCCTCGGTCCCCTCCTGTTTTAAGACCTTATAGGCATTCTTTTTCCTCTTCATTTTATCTTTAACCTTTCTATTCATCCATAGAGGCCTTTTTTTATTCCTAGACATTTTGTTTCCATATGGGATATACATACTACAATATTGATTGAGTATAAGTTTAAAAGCTTGCCATTTCCCTTCAGTGTCTTCCCCTTGTAGTACATTATCCCAGTTCACCAAACTTAGTGCCTGCCTAATTTGATTAAACTTTGCTTTTCTAAAATTCATAGCTTTAGTGGTCCCGCTGCCCCGTGGCCTATCAGTCACCAGATCAAACGTTATCATGTTGTGATCACTATTTCCCAAATGTTCTTGAACCTGCACATTTGATACATTATCTGGTCTATTAGAAATGATCAGATCCAGTAACGCATTCCCCCTAGTTGGTTTAGTTACTATTTGAGTCAAGTAATTGTCCTGTAGTGCTGCCAGAAATCTGCTGCTTTTACCAGAATGGGTAGCCTCAATACTCCAGTCAATGTCTGGAAAGTTGAAGTCGCCCATAATTATGACCTCATTTTTACTTGCAGTTTTTTCAATCTGCTGTAGTAATCGCAGTTCTGCAGCTTCATTAATAAGAGGTGGCCTGTAGCACCATGAATATTTACCCAAACAGACTCCACATCTTCGCAATCTTCCTCTATCTCATCGTTGAGGACAGCTGTAAGAGAATTCTTAACAAAGAGACAAACCCCTCCACCTTTTTTCCCTGTTCTATCCCTTCTAAACACATTGTATCCTTTTAAATTAGCTATCCAGCCATGGCTTTCATCCATCCATGTCTCGGTTATTCCCACAATGTCATAGCCTTTGTCATTCAGAATGAACTCTAGTTCGTCTATTTTATTTGCAAGGCTCCGATCATTGGTTACCATGCACTTTATATTTTTACCACCACATTTACCAATTTTGTTTACATGAAATGGGCTACTTAAATTTTTACCAACCTCCTTAATCTTTACACTGTCCCCACCCCCCTCTCCACCCTCCATAATGATAGGTTCCCACTGTCTTTTTACCTCATCTTGTCTGACGAAATCCGATCCCTAATGGGTTGTGTAGTTAGTCCATATTGTTTGAAATGACAGGAGACTGCCTGATCCTCATCCCCCTTTTCTTATTGCACTCTTGTGTGACGAAATCCGATCCCTAAGGGGTTGCGTAGTTTGTCCCAGGTACCCCAAACCACAGGGGCACTTGAGAAAATAAATGACAAAAGAGGACTCACAACTATAGTATCCATTAATAAAAAAAAATATTCCACTAGAGGGATGAGTAAAGCAGTCTCCTTTGTTGACCGACCCACACATGTGGCAATGCAAACACGGATAGGTGCCCCTCCTAACACTCTTTTCTTTAGATTGTTTATAAGTGCTCATGATCTTATCCCTAATAGTGGGTGGTCGCCTATAAGACAATAGGGGTGGATGTCTAAACTCCTCAACATAAGGGAAAGCCTCCTGTAGAATTTTCCAGTGTTTCTTAACAGCTATCCCAATGCGATCACTCCAGCTACTATACGTAGTTACTAAAGGAATTCTAGATCCAACCACACTTCTATTTCTAGACTGTTTTGGCCTGGTAAGCACCTCCCCTGGATAACCTATTTTTTCAAACTTAGCCTGCATTTGTTTAACCCTCTCTATTCACTTATGAGGATCTGCCACTAGTCTTTCCACTCTGGCTATCTGTCCAGCAGGTATATTATCACTAATATGTCTAGGATGAAAGCTGTCGTATTCAAGCAAAGAATTCCGATCTGTCGGTTTGGTGTACAGGTCCGTGAGTAACCGATCACCAGACCTGTACACCAAAGTATCCAGGAAAGACACCTGGAGGAGCTGTGGAGGAGCTGTTGGAACGTCTGGAGTGCAGAGACGCTGCAAGCCTGAGCACATCTATTTCCTTTCCCCTCCTTGGGTGCTTGCTTTACACTGATCTATGTCGCATTGCACTGCACTAGGGGCAGATAGCAACATGGAGGTGGAACATCAATGCACAAGTGAGATCTACTCATTCTCAGAGGAGGACACTAATCTAATTTTATCAGCAGCTACCAGGAGTAGTTCCTTTCTACAGAAACCCGATGAGAAACTAATTAAGAGAGATCTGGAAATCTGGAGCAAGACGCTGATTAATTATGAATTGTATGCCGCAACATTGGCGGAATATCATCAGCAAAAAAAGATTCCAAGATCGCTGAGAGCACAAGTGGCGCCTATGATGTTTTCTCGAGAAAAGGACTTCTGTGGCGTCTGGGAACGAATATGGAACCGGGCATCATTTGATGCGATGCTACACATGATAGATCGCATACAATGAGAAATCCCTAGAATCAAAGAGAGGATAGATGGGTTCGATAAACAGCTTAGGGGTTTACTTTCTCCAGCAGCAGCCCAAGACTATACTGATAATCTGAAAGAGAGAATGGAAAAATATAGAAATAATGTGGAGGATACAAAGAGATCTAAATATCACCGGGATCTATCCGACTACACTGATGGCTATGTGTATGTGTGGCAGAAAGAGGGATTTAGTATCAAAAAGAGGGGACGTAATCCAATTCCCAGACGCGGAAAGGGACCCCGACAACCTGCTGCTGATAATACATCTTCATCTGATTTTTTACCTTCGTCGAGGGATTCCTCCCCAAACCCAGCAAAAGGCCCAGAAGGAGAGGAGGAAAAAGGTACAAACAAAAAAGGCAGAAACAGGCCCGACAACACGAGGGTGAACAAGATGAATTTGCGACACAGGACACAATGGAACAACAATTAGTTGTCAACTTATCACAATACAAACTTACTGAAGATGAAACACGTGTTTGGGCTTTTGTCCTACTTCTGGACCGGACTTCTTTAAAATCGATGTGGATTTATGTCGCTTCTTTAGAAATATTAAGTTAAAGCAATATTTTGCCTCTATGCCTCCATGGCCTATCTCAAGGGAAGCTAAGGAAGAGCAAGAACTTGCATTAAAACCTTTGGGCTTGCGGAATAAAAGTGTGTTCAATCCCCCAGTCATCCCGTGATAGATCTGTTCATTTCTAAAGTCAACATGGAGATGCATAATTTGGAGGCTGAGTACAATAAGAGGGACTTCCATATGACACCAAATTTGTCAAGTGGAGAGCGAACGGCACTGAAGACACTATATGAAAATACGTCTATTGTTGTGCGACCAACCGACAAAGGGGGAGCAGTTGTGGTGCTAGATGCGGAGTACTATCGGCAAGAAATTCTACACCAACTTGCTCAGGAACAAGTATATAGGAGGGTGGAGATAGATCCTTTGTTCAGGATACAGAAGATCATAAAGGCATTGATTGATAATGCTGTGGAGAAAGAACTTATTGATCAAGAGTGTTCTCGATTTTTGATCAAAACCAATCCTAGGACTCCCATCATATATACTTAACCCAAAATCCATAAGAGTTTGACTGCTCCCCCGGGGAGACCAATCGTTTCGGGAGTGGACTCAGTTTTTGTCCCCTTAGCACAATTCATAGATAGATTATTGCAACCGATAGTCCATTGATTCTTACGTGAGAGACACACGTATGTTCATTGACAAATTAAATAATTTAATGGCAATTCCTTCAGAGTGTTTGCTGGTGACACTCGATGTGGAGAGCCTCTACACCTCCATCCCACATGATGGGGGTGTAGAGGCGGTGGAATGGTACCTGATGACGCATTCAGACTTGTCTAGCCCTCAGAGGGCCTTTGTGGTTTCATTATTGCGGATTATTCTTCAAGAAAACTACTTCCTTTTTGAGGGCCAATTCTATGTACAGTGTAGAGGCACAGCGATGAGGTCGAATGTGGCCCCGTCCTACGCAAACCTTTTTATGGGCCAATTTGAGGAAGCATTTGTATATAATAGTGCCCTTTTCCGCCAACATGCAAAATGCTGGTGGAGGTATATAGATGACGTTTTTTGCGTGTGGGCGGGGCCGCGTTCGACCCTTATCGATTTTGTTCTAGAATTGAGGGACAAATGTCCGAGTATTGTTTTGACTACACATGTGGCAACGGATGAGGTGTCTTTCCTGGATACTTTGGTTGTACAGGTCTAGTGATCGGTTACTCACGGACCTGTACACCAAACCGACAGATCGGAATTCTTTGCTTGAATACGACAGCTTTCATCCTAGATATATTAGGGATAATATACCTGCTGGACAGATAGCCAGAGTGGAAAGACTAGTGGCAGATCCTCATAAGCGAATAGAGAGGGTTAAACAAATGCAGGCTAAATTAGAAAAAAGAGGTTATCCAAGGGAGGTGCTTACCAGGCCAAAACATTCTAGAAATAGAAGTGTGGTTGGATCTAGAATTCCTTTAGTAACTACGTATAGTAGCTGGAGTGATCGCATTGGGATAGCTGTTAAGAAACACTGGAAAATTCTACAGGAGGCTTTCCCTTATGTTGAGGAGTTTAGACATCCACCCCTATTGTCTTATAGGCGACCACCCACTACTAGGGATAAGGTCATGAGCACTTATAAACAATCTAAAGAAAAGAGTGTTAGGAGGGGCACCTATCCGTGTTTGCATTGCCACATGTGTGGGTCGGTCAACAAAGGAGACTGCTTTACTCATCCCTCTAGTGGAATTTTTTTTTATTAATGAGTTGTGAGTCCTCTTTTGTCATTTATTTTCTCAAGTGCCCCTGTGGTTTGGGGTACGTGGGACAAACTACACAACCCCTTAGGGATCGGATTTCGTCACACAAGAGTGCAATAAGAAAAGGGGGATGAGGATCAGGAAGCCTCCTGTCATTTCAAACAATATGGACACTCAGTTGCCCAATTGAGGGTACAAGTAATTGATCATGTCCCTTTAAATCCTAGGAGAGGTGACCGCCAGAGAACGCTACTTATGAAGGAGGCGGAATGGATTCATAGACTGGGAACTTTGGGGAGGGGTGGCCTGAATAGGGAATACAATTTATTACCATGTATATAATTGGAATGTGATTTAATATGAAGTGCTTTTTCTCTGTAGAGGGTAGATTATATTCTAATATTGTGCTTAAACTGTTTGTTTTTATTTTTACTTTCAGGTGTTCAAGATACCTGTAGCTGGAAGACGCAGAGGCAGCTTTACCCCTTATCCCCGTCAGTCAGATCAGTGTGGGATGGCTGGTGAGGTATCAACTTTAGCCGCTTCTCTTTGTTGTTTATGCGTGACGCTGGCTTGGTTGCCAGGGTCCAGCATTTTTTGGTACCAATAGGGGAGCGTTACATACGCCCCTTTGTTATGGTTAGGCACATGGCTATTTGACATGATTACGTAGGTTATATAGGAAATGGCTCTTGCCGTGTTATGCGTTCCTTATTGGTACGCCCCCTGGTGATGTGAGTCACAGGACTATACGTCACTGTGACGGCTTTTTCCCAGGGAGCAGCCTTTCCTATTTCTGTAAGGCTACGTTGCCTTGGTTGCTAAGAAGGGAGCGTTATGCACGGCCCTCCGATTGGCTGCAGGTGCTTGGTTCTGATTGGTGAAGGTGTACTGAGAGGGCTATTTAAGGGCATGTTTTACTGTATAACTTTATACAGCTTGAGAAATATCTGTTGATCGAAACAGCGCTGCTGTCGCTGTGGAAGATGCTTGTCATGCTATTTTAAGACAATAAAAGAGCTTTAATACTACAGATGGTGCTGGCTTGACTGTGGAGGAGCTGTTGGAACGTCTGGAGTGCAGAGACGCTGCAAGCCTGAGCACATCTATTTCCTTTCCCCTCCTTGGGTGCTTGCTTTACACTGATCTATGGTACCTGAGAGATTTTCAGAGCACAGCTCTGATTTTCAAAATTTTCGAAATCGAGTGCTGTCTTATTTCGAGCTAAGGCCTAATTTGTCAGGTTCAGAGCAACAAAGGGTGACTTTTATAAAGACTTTGTTATCAGGAGACTCGCAAACTTGGGCATATAGCCTTCCTCCTGGAAATTTGGCTCTGTCCTCAGTTGAGGAATTCTTCAAAGCAATGGCCATCATATATGATGATCCGGAAGTTTCGATCACTGCTGAGAGAAAACTCAAGGCTCTCAGGCAGGGACGGAATTCTGTAGAGGTTTATGCAGCTGAATTTAGAAGGTGGGTTGTGTCGGCAAGGTGGGGGTCTTATGCTTTTTTAGATTGCTTCCTTTCCGGCCTATCAGATGCAGTCTCTGAGCTAATGTTGGGACACCCTGAACCTAAATCAATCGATGATGCTATTTCGCTGGCTGTGCGGGTTGACCGCCGGCTACGCTATCAGCGACAAACCCGTGGGAAGAATGCATTAAGGTCTGTTTCTTATGTTTCCTCCTCCCCTTCCACATCAACAGATGAGCCGATGCAGATCGGACATTCCCGCTTGTCACAAGCAGAGAAGGATCGCAGACGGTCTGAGAAGCTTTGTCTGTATTGTGCAGAGGAGGGTCACATTGTACAAAATTTCCCCAAAGAAGTCGGGAAACTCTGCCGCCTAGGAGTAGTTGGAGGTAGTACCCTAGGCGAGCAGACTTTACCTCTAACCAATAATCGTTTACTCTTACCTTGTTCGATTTCTTGGGAAGACCGGACCGCGTGTACTGAGGCCTTCGTGGACTCTGGCTCGGCGGCCAATTTTATTGACTACGAGTTCGTAAAAAGATTGGGAATTCCGTTACATTCGTTAGACCGACAAGTAGTAGTCACTGCAGTTGATGACTCTCCATTGCAATACAGACAGCCCCTCTCACAGACCCCGGTATTGTTATGTACTATAGGGGTTCTACATAGGGAAAAATTACAATTCCTCGTACTGCGAATGGCAACCTCTACTTATTCTCGGGATGCACTGGTTGCAACTCCACTCACCTCTGATAGACTGGGCCTCAGGTCAGCTACTGAGCTGGTCAACCCAGTGCCATCATCATTGTTTAGAGAGGGTTGCTATTCATGCCACCAAGGTAGAGGTTAAGGGGGTACCTATGCAATATGCAGAGTTCGCTGACGTGTTCTGTCCCAAGTCCGCGGATAAACTCCCACCTCATCGGAGTTTTGATTGCCCCATAGATTTAAGATCTGGTTGTATGCCCCCCAGAGGTCATCTTTATAATTTCTCAGGACCTGAAAAGCTGGCCATGCAGGAGTACATAAAGGAAAATCTAGCCAAAGGTTTCATCCGTCCTTCCCGGTCACCGGCCGGGGCTGGGTTCTTTTTTGTGCAAAAAAAGGACGGTGGTCTTAGGCCTTCTATTGATTATTGAGGTCTAAACAAGATCACAATCAAAAATCGCTATCCTTTGCCTCTGATAGATGATCTGTTCTCTCAAATAACCAACGCCTGTATTTTTTCCAAGTTAGATTTACGTGGGGCATACAACCTGGTTCGCATCAGGGACGGTGATGAGTGGAAGACGGCCTTCAACACGCCCAACGGGCACTACGAATATCTGGTTATGCCCTTCGGGTTGTGTAACGCCCCGGCTGTCTTCCAGGAATTGATTAACAAGGTTTTTAGGGAGGTATTGGGAAAATTCATCTTGGTTTATCTTGACGACATTTTGATCTTTTCTCCAAACCTTACCGAGCATCGTAAACATGTCAAATCCGTGTTAAGGAAGCTGAGACAGAATTCGCTGTACGCGAAACTTTAGAAATGCCTCTTCGAGGTCACTAAAGTTCCTTTTCTGGGTTACATTATTTCCACTGCTGGTCTCTCGATGGATCCAGAAAAGGTCTCAGCCGTCTTGCAGTGGCCTCAACCTGTAGGTCTAAAGGCAATCCAAAGGTTTCATGGTTTTGCCCACTACTATAGGAAACTTATCAAAGGATTTTCCTCGATAGTAGCTCCCCTTACCAGTCTTACCAAAAAGGGGGCTGATCCACACCTCTGGATGCCGGAGGCACAGGTGGCCTTTGCCACTCTGAAAAAATTATTTTGTTCCGCACCAATCCTGAGACATGTAGATGTCACCCTTCCTTTCATTCTGGAGGTGGATGCATCAGAGTTTGGGGTTGGAGTCTCAGCGTTCAGGTCCGCAGGGTAAACTGCACCCATGTGCCTTTTTCTCCCGTAGATTCTCTCCTGCGGAGAGAAACTACAATATTGGTAACCGGGAGCTGCTGGCTACTAAGTTGGCCTTTGCAGAGTGGCGTCACTGGCTGGAAGGGGCAGAACATACTATCACGGTTTACACAGACCACAAAAACCTAGAGTACATTGAAGGGGCCAAGAGCCTCAGTCCCCGACAGGCCTGCTGGTCTTTATTTTTTTCTAGGTTCAAATTTATTATTACATATACGCCAGGCAGCAAGAACGTCAAGGCTGACGCCTTATCTAGATGCTTCGAACCCGAGATAGTGCAACATACACCTTCAGAGACCATACTACCTCAAAAGGTGGTTTTAGCAGTTACTGATACTTGGGGCAACTGGGCCACTATTCTTACATAGTTACATAGTTATTTTGGTTGAAAAAAGACATGCGTCCATCGAGTTCAACCAGTACAAAGTACAACTCCAGCCTGCTCCCTCACATATCCCTGTTGATCCAGAGGAAGGCGAAAAAACCCTTACAAGGCATGGTCCAATTAGCCCCAAAAGGGAAAAATTTCTTCCAGATTCCAGATGGCAATCAGATAAAAACCCTGGATCAATATCATTAGGCATTACCTAGTAATTGTAGCCATGGATGTCAAGGAAAGTATCTAAGCCCCCTTTAAATGCAGGTATAGAGTTTGCCATAACGACTTCCTGTGGCAATGCATTCCACATCTTAATCACTCTTACTGTAAAGAACCCTTTCCTAAATAAATGGCTAAAACGTTTTTCCTCCATGCGCAGATCATGTCCTCTTGTCCTTTGAGAAGGCCTAGGGACAAAAAGCTCATCCGCCAAGCTATTATATTGCCCTCTGATGTATTTATACATGTTAGTTAGATCTCCTCTAAGGCGTCTTTTCTCTAGACTAAGTAAACCCAGTTTACCTAACCTTTCTTGGTAAGCGAGACCTTCCATCCCACGTATCAATTTTGTTGCTCGTCTCTGCACCTGCTCTAAAACTGCAATTTCTTTTTGTAATGTGGTGCCCAGAACTGAATTCCATATTCCAGATGTGGCCTTACTAGAGAGTTAAACAGGGGAAATATTATGCTAGCCAGGGGTGTTGCTAGCCTTAAAGATCAGTGGCACGTGCCACAAATCTATTCTGGGGTGCCCCAGATGTTGCCTACGCAGAGTCAGAGCTGAGAAGCCTCCATGGGGGCATGCTGGGGAGCTATGGTGCCTCAATGGCAGGCATGCTAGGAGCTGGGGTGCATCAATGGGGGTATACTGTATGCTGTGATGCCTCTATGGGGCAATGTTGGGTGATGTGGTGCCTTTATAGGGGCATGCAAGGAGCTGTGGTTATTCTACGGGTGCATGCTGGGAGTTGTGGTGCCTCAATGGGAGGCCTGTGGGAGCATGGGAGGGGGTCAGGGAATGGTATGGGGGCACTGCCAGAAAACCTGGCAGCCAGGGCCGGGCCGAGGCATAGGCTGGAGAGGCTCCAGCTTCAGGGCGCAGTGTAGGAGTGGGCGCACAATTCATTCAGCTGCCATTCCTAATTGTGTATGAAGCAGAAAGAAATAAGAAAAGGGAATACATAGCAGTGACTGCAAGCCAGATAACTAGATATTAAGGTGTTGGGGAGGCTGTGGGCCCTGTGGCTCTCTTAGTCTAATAGTAATCAGTGTGTGACAGCTGAGGTGGGAGGGATGGAGGGGCGCACTTTGGTGTCTCAGCCTTGGGTGCTGGAGGACCTTGTCCCTGCTCTGCTGGCAGCAGGCCAGTCCACCCATCAGAAAGCCAGGCCAGCCAGTGCAGAAGCCAAGTAACTCTGCCTAGTTATGTTTAAGTGACACTGCCTATTTATGTGATATGCTGCATTTTTGTATTAATGGAGAGGAGGCTTCATCCAACATTTTGCTGGGCAGGCCTACTTAGACCGCTGTTAAAGAGGGACTTCAGCCTAAACAAACATACTGTCATTTAAGTAACATTAGTTATGTTAATTAAAATAGATAGGTAATATAATCTCTTACCCACCCTGTTTTAAAAGAATAGGCAAAGGTTTGTGATTTCATGAGGGCAGCCATCTTTTTGGTTGAAAGGAGGTGACGGGAAGCATGAGACACAGTTCCAACTGTCCTGTGTCCTGATCACAGCTCCCAGTTGCTAGGCAACGTGAATAACAACATAGGAAATCCCATCATGCTTTGCACAGCATCAGGGGAAAAAAGCCTGGGCAGTTTTCTTTAATGGGGCGGAGCTTAGCTAAAACGCAATTAAAAATGAGACTTCTATAATAAAAACAAAGTTCTGATGCTGTGAAACTGTTAAAGAAACATCAAGCCTTTTCAGTTCTGCTGAGTAGATTTTTAGTCTGGAGGTTCACTTTAAGTTTATGTAAATTTGGCTCCCCCCATGACCACACCCACATTCTGGTGCATGACCTTACCCATTCTTCAGCTGGAGTGCCCAAAAGTGCCCCTGATCTCTTAGGATCCTAGCAACGCCCCTGATGCTAGCATCTCGAGTTTTTATTTCCCTTTTAATGCATCCCAAAATTTTGTTAGCTTTAGCTGCAGCGGCTTGGCATTGAGTACGATTATTTAACTTGTTGTCGATGAGTACTCCTAAGTCCTTCTCCAAGTTTGATGTCCCCAACTGTATCCCATTTATTTTGTATGGTGCTAGACCATTGGTACGACCAAAATGCATGACTTTACATTTTTCAACATTGAATTTCATCTGCCATGTATGTGCCCATATAGCCATCCTATCCAGATCCTGTTGCAATATGACACTATCTTCCTGAGAGTTGATGATTCTGCACAATTTTGTATCATCTGCAAAAATAGCAACATTGCTCACTACTACATCTACTAGGTCATTAATAAATAAATTGAAGACCACTGGACCCAGTACAGACCCCTGTGGGACCCCACTGCTAACAGTCTCCCATTTTGAGTACGATCCATTGACCACAACTCTTTGTTTTCTGTCCATTAGCCAGTTCCCTATCCATGAACACAGACTCTTCCCCAGTCCTTGCATCCTCAACTTTTGCACCAGACTTTTGTGGGGAACAGTGTCGAAGGCCTTTGCAAAGTCCAAGTATATCACATCTACAGCATTCCCAATATCCATATTAGCATTCACTACCTCATAAAAGCTGAGCATGTTAGTCAAACAGGACCTGTCTTTAGTAAACCCATGTTGATGCTGAGAAATAAGATTATTTTCTACTATGAAGTCATGTATATATCTCTTAGTAACCCCTCAAATAGTTTGCATACAACTGATGTTAAACTTACAGGTCTATAATTTCCTGGATCAGATTTTTTGCCCTTCTTAAATAATGGGAAAACGTGGGCTGTACGCCAATCCACTGGGACTCTGCCAGTTGCAAGAGAGTCACAAAAGATAAGATAAAGGGGTTTATCTATAACTGAACTTAATTCCCTTCCACACGAGGATGCATGCCATCCGGGCCAGGTGCCTTGTCTATTTTTAATTTATTTAGTCTTGCCTTCACTTCTTCCTGCGTTAAGTATTTAATATTACAGTTAGAAGATTGAGACTCTTCCGCCTCTGTAGTTTGCAACAGTGCTGTTTCTTTTGTGAAGAAAGAAGCAAAGAAAGCATTTAATAACTCTGCCTTACCTTGGTCATCCACCATTGAGTTCCCATCCTCATCCTTTAGGAGTCCTATACAGTCAACCTTTCTTTTTTTAGAGTTAATGTACTTGTAAAACTTTTTTGGGTTAGATTTGATATCCTTAGCGATTTGTTTTTCAGCTTCAATCTTTGCCTGCCTAATTTCTTTTTTACAATTTTTATTGCACTCCTTATAATTGCTTAGTGCAGCCTCGGTCCCCTCCTGTTTTAAGACCTTATAGGCATTCTTTTTCCTCTTCATTTTATCTTTAACCTTTCTATTCATCCATAGAGGCCTTTTTTTATTCCTAGACATTTTGTTTCCATATGCGATATACATACTACAGTATTGATTGAGTATAAGTTTAAAAGCTTGCCATTTCCCTTCAGTGTCTTCCCCTTGTAGTACATTATCCCAGTTCACCAAACTTAGTGCCTGCCTAATTTGAGTGAACTTTGCTTTTCTAAAATTCATAGTTTTAGTGGTCCCGCTGCCCCGTGGCCTATCAGTCACCAGATCAAACGTTATCATGTTGTGATCACTATTTCCCAAATGTTCTTGAACCTGCACATTTGATACATTATCTGGTCTATTAGAAATGATCAGATCCAGTAACGCATTCCCCCTAGTTGGTTCAGTTACCATTTGAGTCAAGTAATTGTCCTGTAGTGCTGCCAGAAATCTGCTGCTTTTACCAGAATGGGTAGCCTCAATACTCCAGTCAATGTCTGGAAAGTTGAAGTCGCCCATAATTATGACCTCATTTTTACCTGCAGCTTTTTCAATCTGCTGTAGTAATCGCAGTTCTGCAGCTTCATTAATAAGAGGTGGCCTGTAGCATACCCCAATAAGCAATTGGCAACTTTTATTTCCACCATGAATATTTACCCAAACGGACTCCACATCTTCGCAATCTTCCTCCATCTCATCGTTGAGGACAGCTGTAAGAGAATTCTTAACAAAGAGACAAACCCCTCCACCTTTTTTCCCTGTTCTATCCCTCCTAAACACATTGTATCCTTTTAAATTAGCTATCCAGTCATGGCTTTCATCCATCCATGTCTCGGTTATTCCCACAATGTCATAGCCTTTGTCATTCAGAATGAACTCTAGTTCGTCTATTTTATTTGCAAGGCTCCGAGCATTGGTTACCATGCACTTTATATTTTTACCACCACATTTACCAATTTTGTTTACATGAAATGGGCTACTTGAATTTTTACCAACCTCCTTAATCTTTACACTGTCCCCACCCCCCTCTCCACCCTCCATAATGATAGGTTCCCACTGTCTTTTTACCTCATCTTGTCTACGTATTGAGACTTTATCCTCCCGCCTCCCCCCAGATCCTAGTTTAAAATCTCCTCCAACCGTTTAGCCATCTTCTCCCCCAATGCAGCTGCACCCTCCCCATTAAGGTGCAGCCCATCCCTGCTGTAGAACCTGTAGCCGACTGCAAAGTCTGCCCAGTTCTCCAGGAACCCAAACCCTTCCTTCCTACACCAATTTCTCAGCCACTTATTTAACTCCCTAAGCTCCCTCTGTCTCTCAGATGTAGCACGTGGCACTGGCAGTATTTCAGAAAACACCACCTTGGAGGTCCTTGCTCTAAGTTTATCTCCAAGTACCTGAAAATCATTTTTGAGGACCTTCCATCTCCCACTAACTTTGTCATTGGTGCCAATGTGTACCATGACAGCCGGGTCTTCCCCAGCCCCACCCAGTAATCTGTCAATTCTTTCCGCTACATGCCGAACCCGAGCACCCGGGAGGCAACAGACTGTACGGCATTCGCGGTTTCTTCGACAGATTACCCTATCTGTGCGCCTAATAATTGAATCCCCTACCACCAGTACCTGTCTAGCCTTAGCTGCACTCCTATTCCCTTTCTCGTTACAGCAGTCTGCCCCTTGGTTGCTAAGGAGCACATCCTGCTGCAGCATTGCTACTCCTGAATCATCCTCCCCAATATTACGCAAACAAGCATACTTATTAGTGAGGGACAACTCGGGACTAGCCTCCCTGCCACTTTTTCACCTACCCCTTCTAACTGTGACCCAACTAGCGGCTGCCTCTGCTTCTTGGTCCGGCTGTACTCCACCCTCCTCATCTTCAACGGTTCCATCCAGTGTCTGGATCGTGAGATCCAAGCTCTTCTCCATGTTGTGTATGCTTCTCAGTGTTGCGAGATGCTTATTTAGCTCTGCGACTTCCGCCTCTAACTGAGCAACACGCACACACCCAGGGCAACAGTAAACACCCTCAATCCGCTGATCAAGGCATGCATACATGTTGCAGGATGTACACTGTACAGCATAGTCCAAAATGATGACTTTTGTGTGGGGAAAAATTTGGAGGGTTTTTTGTCACCAGTTGGGCATGAACCTTTTGTTCTCATCGGGCTACCACCCACAGACCAATGGGCAGACAGAGAGAGTCAACCAGTCCTTGGAGCAATTCCTCAGGTGTTATGTGGCCGACGCTCAGTCAGATTGGGTCAAATTCTTGCCGTTTGTGGAATTTGCACACAATAACCTGAAAAGCTCTTCCACTGCGTTTTCTCCGTTTCAGGTAGTGTCAGGAAAATCTCCTAAGTTTGCTCCACTACCCGTGGTTTCAACTCCTTTCCTGGCCTTGGAAGATTGGCAAAAGGCCTTAAAGGAGATTTGGAGGTTGGTCAAAGCCAACCTGGGTAGGGCATTTCAGACACAAAAGAAACAGGCGGACAAGAAGCGGTCTATAGAGTGGAACTTTTCACCAGGGGACATGGTTTGGGTGTCCACTCGGTATTTAGCCTTGAAGCAACCGTCATCGAAGTTGGGTCCTCGATTTATTGGCCCGTACCCAGTGTCCAGAAAGATCAATGCAGTCACATATGTAATTGACCTCCCTGCTTGTATGAGAGGGGTAAGGTTGTTTCATGTTTCTTTACTGAAACCTGCAGTGCATGTGAGTTCCTCGGTGATGGTCGATGACCAACCACACTACGAGATCGAAAGAATTTTGGATTCTCGTTTTGTACACCATTTCCATGCTGAGGAGTTAAGACAAGACTTTCATAAGGCACATCCCGAGAAACCTTGTAGGAAGTGTCCGGAGTCCACTCCTCAAGGTAGGGGGGTACTGTAACATGCGGCGGGGACGCCGCCGCGACGGAGAGCGGCACGTCAGCCGTCTCCGCATGTCAGCCGGTGGCGGGCCCCGCCTCGCTCGCACGGACAGGTCCTTCAGCCGCACATAAGGCACGGACTACGCGTGCGCGCGTCCGGCGGCAGGACCTTTATGCAGCTAGACGGAGAGTCAGCTGACTCTTTGGTCAGCTGACTCCAGCTGGCTGCCGGATTGGCTGGGCAGCTGGGTGGCGCTGCAGAAGCGCTTCCAGCATAAAAGGAGCTGGTTGTCAGTTGCTCCTCGTCTGCTGTCGTGAATACCTCGTGTGCTAGCGCTCAGACCTTAGAATCGATCCCTGGATTTCACACCCAGATTAGGATATTGCTGATATTGTATTTGATTTCCTGTGTATGATTCTTGGCTACTCTTACTCTGATCCTGCTTTCTGACTCTGTACTTCTGCCTATCTGCCTTACCTGTTGCTGAACTTCTTGCCTGATTACCGACTACTCTCTTGCCTTACGATTTTGTACCGATACTTCCCTCCCTGTTGCTGAACCTTCTGCCTGATTACCTACTACTCTCTTGCCTTACGATTTTGTACCAATACTTACCTCTCTGTTGCCGACTCGATTAGCCTGACTTCTCTACTCTCACCAGAGGGCCCTTGTCTCTGGTGAGGGTCTCTGTACTGTTAGGGCCCTCCAGGTCCTCTGGAGAGGTACAGTCAAACCTATCAGTACTACTGTTGCACCAGGCACCAGACACATTGGTAGTCCTGTGCCTGGCTATACTAGTATTATTGGTGATTCTGCAGATCACACATAATCAAGTATAGCATCTGTATTATTGGTGATACTGCAGATCACCAATAATCAGAATATCTGTTAGCTAACACCAATCGTTACAAGTGTTCTATCTTCTTTCAGGATGTGCCAGTGTTTCCTTACTATTGCCTCCATCTGCCTATGTTGGCAAGAGTATTCCGATACAAAGGGCAAATTATATTTATTATTCCCTTCTACCCTCCCCGCTTTTAACAACATCCCCCTATCTTTCTTCCCCACTTCTATCACCTCACCATATAAGTCTTCCTCCTTATACCCTTTTCCACAAATCTCTCCACCAACTTCTGTGATTGTGCCATATAATCCTCAACCCTCGTGCAATTCCTTTTTACTCTAGTGAATTTTAACCATTTTTTGTGATGGCAGCTGCCTACGGACAGATAACCATTTCTGTCTGTACTCTTAAAAAATGTGCTAGTGATAAATTCACCTCCACCTTTTTCAATCTCTTTATCTAAAAAATGTATGACCTTGTGATCACATACCATCTCCAATCTGATGTTTGAAGTGATTATCATTCAATTGCATTATAAACTCATCCAGTTCCTCCTACGTACCTTCCCGTAAAATAAACAAGTCATCAATAAATCAATGCCACATCACTATGTGTCCTCCCAGTGCTCTCTCCTCTAACACCCGTGCCTCCCATCTTCTTATAAACAAATTTGCGAGTGAGGGTGCGAATCCCACCCCCATAGCACATCCTCTAATTTGAATGTAAAAATCCCCCCTGTACCAGAAGTAATTGCTACTTAACCACCCTGGCGTTCTGATTAAATCGCCAGGGTGGCTGCGGGAGGGTTTTTTTTAAATAAAAAAAAAACTATTTCATGCAGCCAACTGAAAGTTGGCTGCATGAAAGCCCACTAGAGGGCGCTCCGGAGGCGTTCTTCCGATTGCCTCCGGCGCCCAGAATAAACAAGGAAGGCCGCAATGAGCGGCCTTCCTTGTTTTGCTTAGATCGTCGCCATGGCGACGAGCGGAGTGACGTCATGGACGTCAGCCGACGTCCTGACGTCAGCCGCCTCCGATCCAGCCCTTAGCGCTGGCCGGAACTGTTTGTTCCGGCTACGCTGGGCTCGGGCGGCTGGGGGGACCCTCTTTCGCCGCTGCACGCGGCGCCGCGCTGCAGCGGCGATCAGGCAGCACACGCGGCTGGCAAAGTGGCGGCTGCGTGTGCTGCTTTTTATTTGGTGAAAATCGGCCCAGCAGGGCCTGAGCGGCAGCCTCTGGCGGTGTTGGACGAGCTGAGCTCGTCCAGACCGCTCAGCTGGTTAAGGCAAATTTCGATAGATCTATTATGAATTCTACCTGTTGTTTACCCAGCTACCCTTCCTCCCCAAAGAAGTATCGGACGGCATCAATTACAGGTCCATGCAGAATGTTTGTGTACAGGCTTGCCACACCTGCCGTAACTATGAGGCTATCATACTTCACCTTTTTTCTTTCTAGTATATACAACTTATGCTTCGTATCCTTAATTGCATGAGGCAGTTTCCGTACCAGTGGTTGTAAATAGAAGTCGATATATTGCCCCAGCCTATGTGTTATAGATCCGATCCCGCTTATTATAGGTCGGCCAGGGGGGGCAGTGGTGCTCTTATGGATCTTTGGTACCGGATATATAATCGGTATTCTTGGTGCTGACGGTATCAAAAATTCAAACTCCTTATCATTTACTATACCCTTATCCAGGCCACCCCTCAGTATTTTCCTAAGTTCTTCTTTAAATGCCTTGGTGGGGCCCCCCTTTCATTTCTTATAAGTGGCTGTATCTGCCACCAATTTATCCAATTCCTCTCTATATTGTTCCTTATTGAGTAATATCTGTATGATGGTGGGCATGATTTAATATCCCCCCTGGATGACACCTATAGGAGGACCCCATAGAGAATATAAATCATAGGGATATCCATGATGTAAGAAAGACGCATGATCTATATACATAATTAACTACAAATGACAATAATTGATGTCTAATATTGAGGAATATATGATTGTATCATCTTATAAGTTTTAATATTTTATAAGGGTTATGAATTAAATGTGTGACATAATAGAAGTGCTTATTGAATAACAAACTGTAAACGGGATCTCCCTCTACACAAGCAGGAGCTTGCCCTGAGACAGAATAGGAGGCCAATTAGCGCGGAGTGCACTCGCGCTAACTATCCAGACCAGGCTGGCAGATGTCAGCCAATAAGGGAAGAGGTAAGCGACAGATGACCAATTGAAAGGTCCCTAAGCACAACCAATAGGTGAGGAGAACTAAGGCCACATGGGATACCCACGTCATGTTGGAAACTAGGGGAAAGACCAATGAGAGCGCCGCGGCGCAAAGGGAGATGGGAAAGGGGGTGGCGACCAAAGTAGGATACAAATCAGCCCGGTAAAGCGTCCAACCTCCATGCCCCTGATGAGTCACACGACAGTGACGAAATCGATCGGGAGGAGGTGGACGTACTGGGCGACACAAACAACGGACTCCTGGAGCGGCGGCAATTAGTGGGAGAATTGGAAGCCGGTGGGACTACAGATACCATCACGCCCAGCTTAGCGGCGGAGGAGAGCCCGTGTATAAAACTCTGTGCCTGAAACTCATCAAAGGAAATGTGAGTGAATTTTAAAATAAAAACGTGATTTTAGCAAAGCAGTATTACGCTATGTGAAGCTTTTTTTGAGGTGCAAGTGAGGATAAGCTGTTATCGGCAGAGGTGACACCAGGATCCTGAAGGTCGTAGGACTCCTGGGCTTGTGCATAATTGGCCTATCTAATAGAGGTCAATACGTCCGGTGAGTGTGATCTTTATCGGGTGTTTATGGTGGAGGCCACTGCTGACAATACTGCAACAATTTAAGTGATCTGAAGGTTTATGGAAGGATGTGCGCTGAGCAGGAAACATAGTGACTTTGAGAGACTTGCCTAAGTCTGGTGAAAGCGCACTCAATGAACTCTTCCGTACAATAGCTATAGCGCTTTGAAATGTATGTAATATTGATTTTTAAGGTCGTTTGATAAGCTGCATAGCTGGTGTATAGTCTGATTTTATATTATATTGCTCATTTAATTATTGCAACTTGTAGGGGATAGTATTAGTAGGAACGAAATGATGGATGTGTTTGAATATCGTGCGTACAAAACAGTGGATCTGGATGAAATATTTAAAGTTAATAAAATACAAACTGGTAATGAAAATAAAAATCTGGACAGTACATTAAAGAAATTAGAGAAGCTTCTGATAAAAGAGCAAAATACCTGGTGGGACATAGCCACCTTGAATAAATATATTTCCAAGGGGATTACTCCAACAAGATACAGGTGGGTTGTGGTTCCGGATGATGGGGAGGATAATGAGGACAACAACAGAGAATGGGGGGAGTATTTGGAAAAATGTGGGGAGGGTATATTGAAGCTCTTAGTCAGAAGGAAAACAGCAAGGTTGGAAAGGTTGGGTACTGAAGTAGAAACTATAAAAACTGAATTGGAACAATATAAGGATGATGGAGTGTATTCTAAACTGTCACAAAGAACATGCGATTCTTTAATACATCACCAAAAAGGTAGTATACAGGATAAACAAAAACAGTTCAATCGGGACTGGGAAATATATAAGAAAAGGTCAGCCTATAAGTGGTCTATCACAGAAAGAGAAGGAACACCCAGTAGAGGAGGTAAGTATACCACCGAAGGGTCAGGCCCAAATGGAAGGTGTGGGGGGGGAACCCAGTGGGGGGCCCTAAGGATAATCAGACAATCATCCAAAATAGATATAATCTTAGACTGTTGCCAAAAAGACAGCCAGTAGATGATGTGCACGACTCCAGAAGCAGAAGGGGGGTGTATGAGGGGAGAGGTGAAGGGAGGGGCCCACCAAGGATGGAAGGAGAAATGAGTTATCCAAAAGGAGGTAGAGCAGGAGATAGGGTGGAGGAAGGACCCATGTACAACGTGCCCACTAACAATAGATATGAACCTATAGAGCAGGAGTCCCGGTACCAAACTTTTTTAGAGATGGGCCAATATCAATACAGACCGGGGGAGAATCGGTACAGGAGGTACCAACACGAGGAATTCATATCCCCAAGGGACAACAGAAAAAGGGGATAAAGAGGGGGGTACCGGCGGGACAGCGGGTACAAGAGAAGAAAAAACCAGTAGGGGAAGGTATTTTCAACATTAGTGGGGTCCAGTTGAATAGAGAGGAATTAAAACTACTGGATAAGGGTCTCAAGCATGCCCCAAAGAAACCCATTAACAAATTTCAAACATATATAGACCTACAGAAGTACAGCAGAACTCTGAATATTAAAAAATATTTCCTCAACAAAAAAGGACCGATAAGTAGAATTAACCCAGTGGATCAATTTGTATACACTGGAAGGCGAAATAGGTCTATGGAAGGTAAATATTTACCTCTCTGGTGTTGCGGGGTCTTCCAGGGCTGCATCGCTAAAGCTTAGGAGGAAGGGGAAGGCCTGATTAGGATACAGAGCCTTCCCCTCCCAAACTAAGTATCCCGTGGGGATGTTTTACAGATTCGTAAATAAATATGGCAGCCTCTATCATCCTCTCACTTCAGTTGCCCTTGAAAGCCACGTTTGTAAGTGGTTAAATCCAGGGGTCTAGTCCTGGGAAAAGAGGTGAGTGGACTCACCCCAAAACCGATGTTCGAATCCCAGCCAGGGCCCTATCTGCATGGAGTTTGTATACTCTCCGCGTGTAACTGTGGACGGGTTTTCCCCAGAAATTTTTGCTAGCCTGGTGTAATGAAAAAGTAGCCGGGTGGGGCGAGATGACAGAATGCAGGGCCGAAGCTTGTCTGCTTACAGCAGAGGAGGAGGTGAGCCAATGACAGCTGGGTGCTCACCAAAACTAGCCGGGTGCAGCACCCGGCTAAAAGAGCCTGGAGAGAACACTATGTGGGTTTCCTCTGGGCACTCTAGTTTCCTCCCAGATCACAAAAAACATACAGATATGCTAGACAACAACCAACACATTACTATGCTACAGATTAGATGGTGAGCTCCTCTGAGGGATCAGTTAGAGACATGACTACATATACTCTGTAAATTGCTGTGGAAGATGATGTATTAGCAATAATAGTGGGATGGGAGGAAGGCAGCACTAATGCAGCACCAGTTGGTCTCTATACACACGCAGGAGAAGCAGACTGATAAAGCAGACAGCAAGAGGAGGAGATTGACAGAGGTGACAAACATGCAGTCAGTCAGTCATCTCTCTTGTAAACACAAACTACACAAAAGACTTTCCTTTGACAATTTTCAGCACCCCATGGGGGAAAGCAGTTGCTGCACAGATCTTCCCCCTGCTGAAGTATTACTTTCACTATAGCACTTCAGACTATTCCAGCTCAGGGAGGGTTAAATGTTTACTGAAAGGACCATCACCTCCAGAGAAAGAACAGATATGTCTTATCAACAAGATGTGTGTGCTCAGAGGGGAGGGCGGATAGAGAGAGTCCATACCTCTGATCCCCCTTGTCAGCTCCTGCTTCTGTTGTATCGCCCCCTTCCCTCCCAGTAAGTGCCGAGGGAGGAAAGATAAGGAGGTCATGCTGGGAGAATCTGATCTCCTAGCAGGCAGCCGTGGACAGATAATCAGAGAGCTGTCTCTCCTCCTGGCTTTCAAACTTCCTGGGAAGTCCTCTCCCTGCAAGCAGGGGGCCGTACGGGCCACTCGCAGGCAGAACCATAATTCACTGCAGCTAGAGGGGGGATCTGCTGCAGCCAAAAGAGCGAAGGAAGGGGAACATCTGCACTGAGATAGAGTTGGGCCGAACGGTTCGCCTGCGAACGGTTTCATGCGAACTTCAGTGGTTCGCGTTCGCGTCCCGCAGGCGAACCTTTGCGGAAGTTCGGTTCGCCCCATAATGCACATGGAGGGTCAACTTTGACCCTCTACATCACAGTCAGCAGGCCCAGTGTAGCCAATTAGGCTACACTAGCCCCTGGAGCCCCACCCCCCCCTTATATAAGGCAGGCAGCGGCGGCCATTACGGTCACTCGTGTGCTGCCTGCGTTAGTGAGAGTAGGGCGAGCTGCTGCAGACTGTCTCTCAGGGAAAGATTAGTTAGGCTTAACTTGTTCCTGTCTGGCTGCATACCTGTTCTGTGAACCCACCACTGCATACCTGTGCTGTGAACCCACCACTGCATACCTGTGCTGTGAACCCACCACTGCATACCTGTGCTGTGAACCCACCACTGCATACCTGTGCTGTGAACCAACCACTGCATACCTGTTCAGTGAACCCACCACTGCATACCTGTGCTGTGAACCCACCACTGCATACCTGTTCAGTGAACCTGCCACTGCATACCTAATCTGTTCAGTGGACCCGCCACTGTATACCTGTTCATTGAACCCACCACTGCATACCTGTGCTGTGAACCCACCACTGCATACCTGTTCTGTGAACCCACCACTGCATACCTGTTGTGTTCAGTGAACCTGCCACTGCATACCTGTTCTGTGAACCCGCCACTGTATACCTGTTCTGTTTAGTGAACCCGCCACTGTATACCTGTTCTGTTTAGTGAACCCGCCACTGCATACCTGTTCTGTTCAGTGGACCCGCCACTGTATACCTGTTCAGTGAACCCGCCACTGCATACCTGTTCTGTTCAGTGGACCCGCCACTGTATACCTGTTCAGTGAACCCACCACTGCATACCTGTTGTGTTCAGTGAACCTGCCACTGCATACCTGTTCTGTGAACCCGCCACTGTATACCTGTTCTGTTTAGTGAACCCGCCACTGCATACCTGTTCTGTTCAGTGGACCCGCCACTGTATACCTGTTCAGTGAACCCGCCACTGCATACCTGTTCTGTTCAGTGGACCCGCCACTGTATACCTGTTCAGTGAACCCGCCACTGCATACCTGTTGTGTTCAGTGAACCTGCCACTGCATACCTGTTCAGTGGACCCGCCACTGTATACCTGTTCAGTGAACCCGCCACTGCATACCTGTTCTGTTCAGTGGACCCGCCACTGTATACCTGTTCAGTGAACCCGCCACTGCATACCTGTTGTGTTCAGTGAACCTGCCACTGCATACCTGTTCTGTGAACCCGCCACTGTATACCTGTTCTGTTTAGTGAACCCGCCACTGCATACCTGTTCTGTTCAGTGGACCCGCCACTGTATACCTGTTCAGTGAACCTGCCACTGCATACCTGTTCTGTGAACCCGCCACTGTATACCTTTTCTGTTTAGTGAACCCGCCACTGTATACCTGTTCTGTTTAGTGAACCCGCCACTGCATACCTGTTCTGTTCAGTGGACCCGCCACTGTATACCTGTTCAGTGAACCCGCCACTGCATACCTGTTGTGTTCAGTGAACCTGCCACTGCATACCTGTTCTGTGAACCCACCACTGTATACCTGTTCTGTTTAGTGAACCCGCCACTGTATACCTGTTCTGTTTAGTGAACCCGCCACTGCATACCTGTTCTGTTCAGTGGACCCGCCACTGTATACCTGTTCAGTGAACCCGCCACTGCATACCTGTTGTGTTCAGTGAACCTGCCACTGCATACCTGTTCTGTGAACCCGCCACTGTATACCTGTTCTGTTTAGTGAACCCGCCACTGTATACCTGTTCTGTTTAGTGAACCCGCCACTGCATACCTGTTCTGTTCAGTGGACCCGCCACTGTATACCTGTTCAGTGAAGCCGCCACTGCATACCTGTTCTGTTCAGTGGACCCGCCACTGTATACCTGTTCAGTGAACCCGCCACTGCATACCTGTTGTGTTCAGTGAACCTGCCACTGCATACCTGTTCTGTGAACCCGCCACTGTATACCTGTTCTGTTTAGTGAACCCGCCACTGCATACCTGTTCTGTTCAGTGGACCCGCCACTGTATACCTGTTCAGTGAACCCGCCACTGCATACCTGTTCTGTTCAGTGGACCCGCCACTGTATACCTGTTCAGTGAACCCGCCACTGCATACCTGTTGTGTTCAGTGAACCTGCCACTGCATACCTGTTCTGTGAACCCGCCACTGTATACCTGTTCTGTTTAGTGAACCCGCCACTGCATACCTGTTCTGTTCAGTGGACCCGCCACTGTATACCTGTTCAGTGAACCCGCCACTGCATACCTGTTCTGTTCAGTGGACCCGCCACTGTATACCTGTTCAGTGAACCCGCCACTGCATACCTGTTGTGTTCAGTGAACCTGCCACTGCATACCTGTTCTGTGAACCCGCCACTGTATACCTGTTCTGTTTAGTGAACCCGCCACTGCATACCTGTTCTGTTCAGTGGACCCGCCACTGTATACCTGTTCAGTGAACCCGCCACTGCATATCTGTTCTGTTCAGTGGACCCGCCACTGTATACCTGTTCAGTGAACCCGCCACTGCATACCTGTTGTGTTCAGTGAACCTGCCACTGCATACCTGTTCTGTGAACCCACCACTGTATACCTGTTCTGTTTAGTGAACCCGCCACTGTATACCTGTTCTGTTTAGTGAACCCGCCACTGCATACCTGTTCTGTTCAGTGGACCCGCCACTGTATACCTGTTCAGTGAACCCGCCACTGCATACCTGTTGTGTTCAGTGAACCTGCCACTGCATACCTGTTCTGTGAACCCGCCACTGTATACCTGTTCTGTTTAGTGAACCCGCCACTGTATACCTGTTCTGTTTAGTGAACCCGCCACTGCATACCTGTTCTGTTCAGTGGACCCGCCACTGTATACCTGTTCAGTGAACCCGCCACTGCATACCTGTTCTGTTCAGTGGACCCGCCACTGTATACCTGTTCAGTGAACCCGCCACTGCATACCTGTTGTGTTCAGTGAACCTGCCACTGCATACCTGTTCTGTGAACCCACCACTGTATACCTGTTCTGTTTAGTGAACCCGCCACTGTATACCTGTTCTGTTTAGTGAACCCGCCACTGCATACCTGTTCTGTTCAGTGGACCCGCCACTGTATACCTGTTCAGTGAACCCGCCACTGCATACCTGTTGTGTTCAGTGAACCTGCCACTGCATACCTGTTCTGTGAACCCACCACTGTATACCTGTTCTGTTTAGTGAACCCGCCACTGTATACCTGTTCTGTTTAGTGAACCCGCCACTGCATGCCTGTTCTGTTCAGTGGACCCGCCACTGTATACCTGTTCAGTGAACCCGCCACTGCATACCTGTTCTGTTCAGTGGACCCGCCACTGTATACCTGTTCAGTGAACCCGCCACTGCATACCTGTTGTGTTCAGTGAACCTGCCACTGCATACCTGTTCTGTGAACCCGCCACTGTATACCTGTTCTGTTTAGTGAACCCGCCACTGCATACCTGTTCTGTTCAGTGAACCCGCCACTGTATACCTGTTCAGTGAACCCGCCACTTTATACCTGTTCTGTTCAGTGGACCCGCCACTGTATACCTGTTCAGTGAACCCGCCACTGCATACCTGTTGTGTTCAGTGAACCTGCCACTGCATACCTGTTCTGTGAACCCGCCACTGTATACTTGTTCTGTTTAGTGAACCCGCCACTGTATACCTGTTCTGTTTAGTGGACCCGCCACTGTATACCTGTTCAGTGAACCTGCCACTGCATACCTGTTCTGTGAACCCGCCACTGTATACCTGTTCTGTTTAGTGAACCCGCCACTGTATACCTGTTCTGTTTAGTGAACCCACCACTGCATACCTGTTCTGTTCAGTGAACCCGCCACTGTATACCTGTTCAGTGAACCCGCCACTGCATACCTGTTGTGTTCAGTGAACCTGCCACTGCATACCTGTTGTGTTCAGTGAACCTGCCACTGCATACCTGTTCTGTGAACCCGCCACTGTATACCTGTTCTGTTCAGTGAACCCACCGCATCAGTGCGCATACCTGTGCAGTTAAGTGAACCCACCTACCTACGTGAGTGCACGCAGTGTGATATACCACTGCGTGCATACCCGATATGGACAAAACAGGTAGAGGAAGAGGTAGTGCCAGAGCCAGAGGAAGGCCACCCGGCAGGTCTGCGCGAGGTCGTGTAAATGTAATTTCGTGTGGACCTGGCCCACAGTACAGTGCTCGGAAGAAGGCACGTCCCATCACCTCCCAAGATTGTCAGGACGTGGTTGAGTATTTAGCGACACAGAACACCTCATCTTGCTCAGCCACCAGCGCTACTACTAGCACCACTTCCGCTGCATTTGACACTTCGCAAGAATTATTTAGTGTTGAAATCACTGATGCACAGCCATTGTTGTTACAGCCAGATGAATTTTCACCAGCTCATATATTTGAGTTAAATTTTTTAATGTGTGTGCCTCAGATCGGACCAAAGCCATCTGTTCGCTCTGCCAACAAAAATTGAGCCGTGGAAAGGCCAACACTCACGTAGGGACAAGTGCCTTACGAAGGCACCTGGAGAAAAGGCACAAACAGCAATGGGATGGCCACCTGAGCAAAAGCAGCAGCAGCACACAAAAGCAAAGCCACCCTCCTTCTCCTCTTCCTCCTCCATCAGGTGCATTATCTGCTTCTGCAGCTTTCTCCCTTCCACCTTCACAGGCACCCTCCTCCACTCCGCCTCTGCCCTTGAGCGGTTCCTGCTCCTCTGCCCACAGCAGCAGTCAGGTGTCCGTGAAGGAAATGTTTGAGCGGAAGAAGCCAATTTCGGCCAGTCACCCCCTTGCCCGGCGTCTGACAGCTGGCGTGGCGGAACTGTTAGCTCGGCAGCTGTTACCATACCGGCTGGTGGACTCTGAGGCCTTCCGTAATTTGTGGCCATCGGAACACCGCAGTGGAAGATGCCAGGCCACACTTATTTTTCGAGAAAGGCCATACCCCAACTGCACCGTGAAGTTGAGAGGCAAGTGGTGTCATCTCTTGCGAAGAGCGTTGGGTCAAGGGTACACCTGACCACGGATGCCTGGTCTGCCAAGCACGGGCAGGGCCGCTACATTACCTACACAGCCCATTGGGTGAACCTGGTGGTGAACGATGGCAAGCAGGGCGCAGCGGACCAAATTGTGACACCTCCACGGCTTGCAGGCAGGCCTCCTGCCACCTCCTCTCCTCCTGCTACATGCTCTTCGCTGTCCTCCTCCTCCTTGGCTGAGTGGCAGTTCTCCTCTCCAGCTACATAGCCCCAGCTCCGCAGGGCCTATGCTGCATGCCAGGTAAGACGGTGTCACGCCATCTTAGACATGTCTTGTCTCAAAGCGGAGAGTCACACTGGAGCAGCTCTCCTGGCTGCTCTTAAGAAACAGGTGGATGAGTGGCTGACCCTGCACCACCTGGAGATAGGCAACGTGGTGTGCGACAACGGCAGCAATCTGCTTGCCGCTTTGCATATGGGGAAGCTGACACACATACCCTGCATGGCACATGTCATGAATCTAGTGGTTCAAAGATTTGTGGCAAAGTACCCTGGCTTAGCGAATGTCCTGAAGCAGGCCAGGAAGTTCTGTGGGCATTTGAGGCGGTCTTACACAGCCATGGCACGCTTTGCGGAAATTCAGCGCAAAAACAACATGCCGGTGAGACGCCTCATTTGCGATAGCCCGACTCGCTGGAATTCGACCCTGCTCATGTTCTCCCGCCTGCTAGAACAGAAGAAAGCCGTGACCCACTACCTCTACAACTACAGTAGAATGAAACAGTCTGGGAAGATGGGGATGTTCTGGCCCGACAACTGGACACTGATGGAAAATGCATGCAGGCTCATGCGGCCGTTTGAGGAGGTGACCAACCTGGTGAGCCGCAGTGAGGGCACCATCAGCGACTTAATTCCCTACGCTTACTTCTTGGAGCGTGCTGTGCGTAGAGTGGCGGATGAAGCTGTGAATGAGCGTGACCAGGAACCGTTACGGCAGGAACAGGCATGGGACCAATTTTCATCAGACCCAGCTGTTTCCTCAACACCTGCGGCAGCACAGAGGGGGGAGGAGGAGGAAGAAGAGAAGTCGTGTGCAGAAGACGAGACAGACTCAGAGGATGATGAGCAAGGTGTTTCTTTGGGGGAGGAGGAGGAGGAGGAGGGGACAGCGGCAGGAGAACAACCTCAGCAGGCATCGCAAGGGGCTTGTGCTGCTCAACCTTCCCGTGGTATTGTTCGCGGCTGGAGGGAGGAGGTTGACTTACCTGACGTCACTGAGGAAGAACAAGAGGAGATGGAGGGTACTGGATCTGACTTTGTGCAGATGTCGTCTTTTATGCTGTCCTGCCTGTTGAGGGACCCCCGTATAAAAAACCTCAAGGGGAATGACCTGTACTGGGTGGCCACACTACTAGACCCTCAGGCACAAAGTGGCGGACCTGTTACCAACTCACCGGAAGGTGGAAAGGATGCAGCACATGCAGAACCAGCTGTCAACTATGCTTTACAATGCCTTTAAGGGTGATGTGACGGCACAACGCCAGCAAGGTACCACTGCCACTAATCCTCCTCCCGTGTCAACGCAGTCAAAGACAGGACGCTCCAGCGATCTCATGGTGATGTCGGACATGCGGACGTTCTTTAGTCCATCGCCTCGCCGTAGCCCTTCCGGATCCACCCTCCACCAACGCCTGGAACGGCAGGTAGCCGACTACCTGGCCTTAAGTGTGGATGTAGACACTGCTGTGAACAGCGATGAGGAACCCTTGAACTACTGGGTGCGCAGGCTTGACCTGTGGCCAGAGCTGTCCCAATTTGCCATCCAACTTCTCTCCTGCCCTGCCGCAAGCGTCCTGTCAGAAAGGACCTTCAGCGCAGCTGGAGGCATTGTCACAGAGAAGAGAAGTCGCCTAAGTCACAAAAGTGTTAAGTACCTCACCTTTATCAAAATGAATGAGGCATGGATCCCGGAGGGCTGCTGCCCGCCCCAAGACTAAGTCAGTCCCCGCACACACAGCATCTTTGCCTGCACGCCGTGTGACTGGCTGCCTGGCCTGCCCCAAGAAGACTAAGTCGCTCCCAGTCCCTCCACACAGCATGTCTGCCTGCAGGTCGCTTGACTACCTTCTCCGCCACCACCAACAGGGTCCGGGACTCCAGGCGGATTGCTGAATTTTTTAGGCCGCTGCTAATTTTTCTGGTGCGTGTACATGACTGCCTAATTTTTCTGGCTGCACTGCGGGCAGCTGCAACAACAAAAGAAAAGGCATGTACATGCGCCCATTCCCCTTCGTGATCATTACCTTGCCGTGGTGAAGGGGCTTGCGTATCACAATGAAGCAATGACCGGCGCCTAGATGAGTGTCTCGGGGGGCACACCCACGATAATAAGGTCGTTGCCTCATTGTGGTCAGACCAAATTTGATCAGCTGGACAGTCATTGTTCTGTCATTCAGCTACATCAGCCAGGCGACCATATGGGCTGTAAAGCCACCAAAACCTGCACTCTCGCCATGGTGCGCACCAGTCACTACACAAACAGCTGTTTGCGGTGCGTTACACGGTGAGTTTGGTGTGTCAGTGTGAAGCAGTACCTTAATTACACTACCTGATTGATGTATACACATGCAAGATGTTTGAAAGCACTTTAGGCCTGTCATTTAGCATTCAATGTGATTTCTGCCCTTAAAACGCTGCTTTGCGTCAAATCCAGATTTTTCCCCGGGACTTTTGGCATGTATCCCACTCCGCCATGCCCCCCTCCAGGTGTTAGACCCCTTGAAACATCTTTTCCATCACTTTTGTGGCCAGCATAACTATTTTTTTTTTCAAAGTTCGCATCCCCATTGAAGTCTATTGCGGTTCGCGAACTTTAACGCGAACCGAACCTTCCGCGGAAGTTCGCGAACCAGGTTCGCGAACCTAAAATCGGAGGTTCGGCCCAACTCTACACTGAGACTGAGATAGAGATCCATGGACTCAGGACAGCAAGACAAATATACGGACTGTACAGACAGGCAGATTTTGCACTGTTTTTAAATGACAGTGTAAAAATCCAAACGTTTGGCAACCCTGTAGAAACCCTCTAAAAGAAGTGGGTGGACATCGTCCACCAGCGTTTACACAGGACTCAACCACTGGTTAAATCATTTATACAGCTTTAAATAAACAGTATTATGCTATGGGAAGCAGAAGTAGAAGCAGTTCCGCACAATGCCAAAAATGCCATAACATCTTTATTTATGGACGTATCCAATCACAGCAGTACATAGCACAAAGCTGATATTTTTCAGACTGTACTAGTCATTAATCTATAGCTATTGTACAAAGGCCAAACCTCTACTTAAATAGGTGTGTTGTGCGATTCCTCAAACAACTCCCACAGATAGCGCAGCCATTTGTGATACCCAACCACCAAGGGTGCCAGAGGGTTAATCCTGACAACCAGACTGACCATGTTGATACACAAATATATCATATAATAGTACATCATGGTGCAAAAACTTAAAATATGTGGAAAAAAAAAAAAGAAAGACTTTAAAAGAGAGAGAAAAACAAACCTCAAAACGTGAAAAGGGGGTAGAGGGTAGGTCAAATGCTGGCACAAAGATAAGAATACTAGTAAAAATACTAATAGCAAAGAAAGAGGGATTCTTTATGTGGCAAGGACTGAGTCCCATCTGGCATTTAGACCCTGGGATACTCTGTTTCCCAAATGGAAAATCCACAGGGTCTCCCTCGTGAGAAGGATTTTGGCATTGTGCGGACCTGCTCTACTTCTGTACCCACTGGAGTGGTTGTCTTTGGTAGTGGTACTCTACCCTACGTTACATGATGCTGCACAAGCAGTGTGAAAATCTATTAGAAACTGTTCCCTGGGAAATGGTGCATGAAAAGGTTATGAGGCAGGTGGGGAGCTAGATCCCCTCAAGGTACATCTAGACCTCTGTAATATAGGTCTACGACTTAAGTGAATGTTGGGGGAGACCTTATGAGTTGGCGGAGGACCATAATATCCAGAGTGTGAACACACTGCACTGCCATATGTTTGAACATTGATGTGAAACACTTTGATTCTTTGTTGCACACTTTGTAGTGGGATGGAAATAGTGGATTATTTCACTTTTTACTTATTGATAAAATTATTGGGAACATCACTGAAATGGGAAAATTGCTTTGATCCATAATGGGAACAAAACCTGTAGTGGTCAAGTAGTTAAAAGGGATTTTATTGATAAGGTGTGAGCATATCACCACCAATGTCTGTTCCTCAACCCTGTCATCAAGGCCCACCAACAGTGTATGTTTTGTGGAAAGCCACAGAGGTAGGTAATCAGCTCTGCTGAGACACTAATTACCTCACCTGTGCATGTTTGTGGTTTTCTGCAAAACATGTACTGTTGGTGAGCCTTGAGGGTAGTTTTGGGGAACGCTGACCTAAGAGACAATTCAGAAGAAAAGAAAGAGTAAATTGCATAAGGGTCAGTGATCTTTAAACAGTAGCACACCCCGGACTGATATTGTATTTCGACCTACAAGTTCATGTCATATTGCTTGTGATATTTCATTATTGTAACTATTTCTTGGTATTTGCATATTTGGGATTTTAAGTATAGCTGTTAGTGGAAAAAAGTTGTTGCTTGGCTGTACTGCTGATCTCTTTGGCTATGGGAGTGTTTGAATCACACACATGACACAAGCATGCATCTAGTAGGGATAGTCAATGAGATGCAAATATTGCTGAGTTGATGCAGGATTTGGCAAATTCTGTATGCAAATGTATGCATCTTGAAAATGGATCAATAAAATATTGCCATGGTAGAATTGATCTATTTCAAGATAAGTACATTTCTATGCAAAATTTCTATAATCCTGCAAAAATCTGAATTATTGGCATCTAATTGATCATCCCTAGTAACTAATGTGACCACACTTTAGGCAGAGCACCTGGTCTGTAGTCATAGTGGTTCTGAATCAGTGACTTAAAGAATGACAGGCAGAAGATAAGCAGGACAGTACTCTTCAAAAGGAAATAATATAGCAGCATCCATATTCCTCTCACTTTTAGGTCACTTTCAAGTCTCCATTGAAAGAAATCAGCCAGGCAAGACTGCAACAGATCTGCTTTTAAAGAAAATGGCAACTACTGCTCCCTCCATTAGCTTCTTATGAGTCAAATTTGAGAGGACATAACACATAGGGGGCTGTAACGATCGGTGTCAGCACACAGAGAGAATCTGATTATTGGTGATCTGCAGTATCACCAAGAATGCAGATATACACCTGATTATGGATGATCTGCAGAATCACCAATAATACAGATATATCACTAACCTCTGGACACCTATATAGTGTGAGTGTTTGGTGCAACAGTAATAACTTTGAGTGAGGACCACCCGAGGAGCAGGTGGTCCTTGGCAGTATGAGAAATACCTCCCTTTGGAAGTGCAGAGATCTTGCAGCAGCCTGAGACATACAAGGGGGCGGAGTCCCAGGCTGAGTAGCAAGAAGACCCGGTGGCTAGTGACCCCTGGAAGATGGAAGATGGAAGAAAAATACAGCAGCTATACATTAACATGCAATGACAGATTTCAAAGCAGATAAACTGTACTTTGGGAGCTTGTCATTTGTAAGCAGACAATATTACATGTGCACAAAAGCAAATATGGTAACTGAATTGGTAATAAAAAGTAGGAAAACACAATTTTATCAAATGTTATGTCACAGTTTTATACCACTGTAAGTAAGCAGTGGTACCCAATGGAAAATACGGTATGTTTACTACAGTATTTTTGCACTGTAATTTTGAAAATTGGGGCTAACATTTTTCAAAATTCCCTAAGAAGATAGAAAAATACAATTGCCAACTTTATTACTTACATTAATTGGAACCTCTGTTACGGTCATATCTACAAGTATAAAATGATATATAGCTTAGCTGTTATTTCTTGATATTCAAATGCTAAACTAAATAAATATATGAGTGAGTTATAACATCATATAAAGTCAGAATTACTCCTAAGATTCAGTTTGTCTTTATAAATTGGTTCATATTCACACATGAACAGTATGCAAGATCCAGTGTAGGTGGAATATTTGTAAGGAATTGTGCCCTTACAATTCTAATGTGTCTTCAGTCTCCAGTTTGGTTCAGAGCCAAGGCAAACAGCTGCTCATTGTTTTGTTCTATACATGTGAAAGCACATTTCTTAACACTATTGTATATTTAGTAACTTTGAAAAACATTACATTTTTTTATAGTCATGGTGTGACTGAAATAGAAAAGAAAGTAGTGGCTACATATTTACACTTGATTCCCAGGATATTTGAATATAATGTCATTTATCATGTTAATTGATGTGAGCATAAATATTGTTAAAGCATTGCAGGTTATAGTAAACTACAACTTTGCCTTAAAGTGTACCAGATCTCACTAAAAGAAAAAGATTTATACATACCTGGGGCTTCCTCCAGCCCCATCCACTGGGATAGCTCCCACGCCGCTGTCCTCGGCTGGGCACAGCTCCGGTACTGGTTCTCCACACTTACGTCAGTCGGAGCCAGTCTGACGTAAGAGAAGTGCGCTCCTGTGTAGACTGGCAATGACTGACGGAAGCGCAGGGACCAGGTACCGAAGCTGTGCCCAGCGGAGGACAGCAGCGTGGGAGTGATCCAAGTGGATGGGGCTGGAGGAAGCCCCAGGTATGTATAAATCTTTTTCTTTTAGTGAGTTCTGGTTTCCTTTAACCATGTAAGGATGATGCTAATTGAAATCTACACCCTGTTTTGATGCTGATCTGGCTGCCAGGGAGTAGATTTCATTTCACCGACGCGGTGCGTTCTTGCCGCTTTCGCCGCTCCCGTGATCTTGCCGCTGTCTCCCCACCGCAGCTCACTCGTTCTGCCATCTCTATAATGGGATTTGCTTACGTTGATAGACAGGGTCAGGAGTCAATCCATTGGCTCCTGACCCTGTCTATCAACGTAAGCAAATCCCATTAGCTTATATTGATAGACAGGATCAGGAGCCAATGAAAGCAGCTCCTGACTAGCGCACAGGAACTCTGCTGTCATAGAGATGGCAGAGCGGGTGGCTGAGCTTCCCAGCGTGTGGCGTGGATCGTGGTTGAGGCAGGTATGTGCAGAGATTTGTCGGTATTCGTTGGTGTTCCACTGTTTCTGGTACCAGCAGTCTCTGGTCCTTAGGGGGGCAGAGACGGCTGGTGCTTACGTGGTTAAAGAGCTGCTTTTAAAAACAAAATGTGCACTTTCCTTGGGCTTCCTACTGCCCACCATAGGTCTTCCAGCATCCTCCTGGCTCCTCTTCAGGTCCCGCTGGCAGTTCCGTTATTTGGTGACTTCGACCTAAAGTTGCCAGTACGAGTCTCTGCCGTGCATGTTACACGTCATCACGTCAGCCTCTTGAGAGTCCTGCGCATGCGCGGTTCTCTTACTCTGAACCACACATGCACAGGACTCTCTCGCCGGCCGGCATGATGACACGTAGTGGCCTGCATGAAGACATGTAACGTGCGCGGCGGGGACTTGTACTAGCGGCTTCAGGCCAAAGTAACCAAATAACAGAGCCACCAGCGGGACTGGAAGAGGAGTCAGGAGGACGTCAGGGGACCTCGCGGACTACGGTGGGCTGGAGGAAGCCCCAGGTAAGTGCACATTTTGTTTTTAAAAGCAGCTCAGTATCAATCTAAAATAAAATCAAGAAAAGTATTTATCATCATGTTTTTAATGTGTACATCCAATGTTTTTTTAACTGAAGTATACAATTCCAATCATTTACAGTTCTCAAATTTTACAGTAGCTATGTCTGTGACCTCAGAGCTCTTCGGAAGTTCAGAGTTTAGTAACGTTTTTTAATTATTCTTTGAAATGCTAAAAGGGTCCCTTGGACCCCTTTACAGTTTACTAAATTTAATTTATGTCCCAATCTATTTTTTTTTTTTTTTGAAAGCAAGTCAAGTTTATTGAACAAGATGAATCATACATAGTCCAAAAATTTGCAAAAAATATATGTGAGGACAGTATCAGTGAGACTTATAGAGGAGTACAGTAATACAATCAGGATAAGTGCTTAACCAGATCTGCTTTCAGAACTTAAATTCCAACAGAGAAAAAAAAAACATTAACAACGATAACAGTTAACATAGCCTGTTACTTGAGATTAAGTATCAAGATCTTAGAAGGGTAGTAGTTGAACCAGTGTGGGGGGGGGGGGGGGGGGGAGCAGGGAGAGGACCCAAAAAGGAGGAAGGTCTTTTTTTTTTTTTTTTTGTTGAGGTCATAAGTTGCTGTATGAAAAAGGGATTAACCCTGGGAGATGTATTTCATTAAGTTATTTGTAGTGGCTATGTAGTTTACCTGCGGGTGCGTGGGGAGTCTATCCATGCTTTCCAGATGTTATTGAATTTGGTTAGAGTGCCTCTCTTTTCATAGATGGCCTTTCGAAGTGGGATAACTTTGTTAACACTGCTGATCCATTCAGAACGGGTAGGGATTGTAGGGAGTATCCAATATCGGGTAAGGAGCTTTCGGGCTATATGTAGGACTTCTAGAGTAAAGCGTTGGGTATTTTTATCCAAAATTGTATTTGGAAAAATATGAAGTAGGCAAATTTTTGGATCACATGTAATCGGACAGCCCATATAATCATTTAAGAATTTGACAATTTGAGCCCAATATGTGTTTATTTCTGGGCAGGACCAGACCATGTGAAAAAAGGTGCCTCTGTCTATCATACATTTGGGGCAGTTTGGAGAGACTCCAGGTTTAAATTTGGAAAGGCGGACTGGGGTAAGAAATGCTCTGTGCAGGACGTATAGATAAATTAACCTGTCAGGAGCATGCGGGGATACCATCAAGACTCTATCGAGAGAGTCTTCCCATTCCTGATCATCTATCGTGCCGACATCTACTTCCCATATTAGTTTGCGTGTGTTAGCTTTGACGCTGGCCTCAGGGGAGATAATTGCATTGTATAACATAGTTATTAGGTGTTTAGAGATGCTGTCACCCAGTATGTCATAAATGATTGTGTCTTTCAATTCAGTTGGGAGGAGATCAAACTGTTTGTAGAGGGCGTGAGTTAGTTGCATATATTTATAGAAGGCAGTGCTTTGCAACTGAAATTCCTCAGCCACCTGAGCAAACGATTTAACCATATTTCCCTGCATCAATTGAAAGAGAAACTTTATCCCTTTGCTTATCCAGAAGATACTGTCAGTTAGTTTACATAATTCCTTTAGGCTTTGATTTTCCCACAGCGGGAGATGTTTGATCGTGTTAGTATGAAGTGACTTTTGATGAGCCTTATCCCAGACAATAAACATTTGCTTAAGTGTTGGAGGGAGCTTTCGGAAGTGTGGGACACCCCTTTTGCCCTTTAGCAAATTATAGAGTGGATCAGTGTACCGTACCCCCAGTTCGTCAAAAAGAAGAGACTGCAGAGTTCCCCTACCTTCCCTGAACCCATCATAAAGTAGGGACAACTGAGCTGCTAAGTAATATGAATGACAGTCAGGTAGTGCTATTCCGCCCAGATCTTTGGGACGTTGCAGTATCGATAGGGATAACCTATGCCTTTGGTTAGACCAAATGAATTGTGTGAGTTGTGCGTTTAATTTCGCGAATTTAGCTGGTGGGAGGTATTCAGGAGAGTGCCAGGTGACGTACAATATCTTGGGGAGCAATATCATTTTAAATAAGTTGGCACGGCCCAGAGTTGACAATGGTAGTTTTTCCCATGACCGAAGTTTTGTGATCATAAACTGCAATAGGGGAGCCAAGTTGAGGCTATCATATTCTGTTATTGATCTTGATATATTTATACCGAGGTATCGGAATACGCTAACCCATTGTAAAGGAGATTCCAGCTGGTCTCTCGTTGGAGCAAATGTATCTACTGGTAGGATGGAGGATTTGGACCAGTTTATACGCAGCCCTGAGAAGAGACCAAACGTAGAAATAGCAGCTAGAGCCATCTTCAGGGAGCCCCCCGGGTCTGACAGATATAGGAGCATATCATCCGCGTATAGGCTGACTTTTTCTATAATATCTCCCTTTTCCCATCCCCCAATTCTATCTTCATTTCTGATTAGTGCTGCCAGTGGCTCTATGGCCAGGTCAAAGAGCAAGGGGGATAAGGGACATCCTTGGCGTGTTCCACGTTGTAGTAAAAAAGAGGGTGACAGCCAACCATTCACTTTGACCCTGGCCACAGGGCCACTGTAGAGCAGGCGAACCCAGGAGGAGAATTTATTTCCAAAACCAAATTTATTTAACACTGCAAAGAGAAAGTCCCATTCTATTGTATCAAAAGCTTTTTCTGTGTCTAATGACACTAGGACACGGGTACCAACATTACTATGTTTAGCTTGCAGATTGATATATAAGCGACGCAGATTCAAAGCCGTGGATCTATTAGAGATAAATCCAGATTGATTCCTATGGACGAGATCCACTATTACAGTATTTAGTCTATTTGCTACTATTTTAGCTAGAATTTTAATGTCTGTCTGTAGTAATGATATTGGACGATATGAGCTGCATTCTTGAGGATTTTTCCCGGGTTTTAAAATAAGGGATATAATTGCTTCTCGCATTGAGTAGGGCAGTTCACCTTGTTCTAATGCTTCATTATATAATTTTAACAAAATAGGGCTGAGTGTGGTTGCTAGCTCTTTATATAGTTCTGCCGGAAGGCCATCAGAGCCAGGGGACTTAGAAGAAGGAAGGGACGCTATGGCGTCATTGATCTCTGTCATAGTGATGGGTCTATCTAATAATAGAATCTGAGCTTCCGTAAGGGTAGGTAGATTTATCTGTGCAAGGTATTCATCAATTTCAGTGGGTGATTTGGATATCTGCTTAGCGTACAGGGTAGTATAGTAGAGTTCAAATCGTTTTAGTATTTCAGCAGGTTCTGTTAAAATTTGGCCACTTGTCTCAGCAATATGGGTGATCACCTGTGGTGTCTCCCGCTGTCTAGATATCTTGGCTAGCAGGGCTCCGCATTGGTCACCTGATTCGTACCATCCCTGTTTTGCAAAAAGTAATTTACGATTGGTCTTTTCCACCAATATGTGTTCGTATGTAGTTAATTTAGATTTATAATTCTGTTCCGTTATGAGAGTAGGGGAGGCAGTGTATGCCTGTTCTGCATTAGCTAAGTCAGTTTTGGCAGACTGTTCCTGCTGTGCAGTTGCTACTTTGCATTTCTTAATTTCTTTACAAAAGATATACTTAATATGCAATTTTAACACGCTCCAAATTGAAGCATAGGAGGCCTCCTCTCCCTGGGCATCCACATACTCCCGTATGAGTTTTTCCATCGATATCGTGGGCAGAATTTTAGTTATCCAAAATGAATTCAATTTCCATAGATCAGCTCGTGGCGGAAAGATCCAAGAAAAAACTGCTCTACATGGAGAGTGGTCTGACAATACTGCAGGCAAGTATTCTATAGATTTACAATTAGGTAGAAGTGAGTCACTAGTCAGAATATAATCAATGCGTGAGCGTGAATGATGAGACGCTGAGTAACAGGAGTATGCTGATGCCCCAGGAAAGAACTTATGCCATACATCAGTTACGGATACAATCTGCAGCATTTGCAGCAGCTTAGTAGGTGCAGTGGAGGTGTTAGCTTTGGGATATTTATCAAGAGAGGGAAACAAAACGTAGTTGAAGTCTCCTAGCCATACAGCAGGCAAGTGTGGAAATTTAGCCATATAGGTAAATGCTTTTTTAATTACATCATATTGAAAAGGTGGAGGTATATATATTGCAATTATGAGAATTGGCACGTTATAAAGAATGCAGTTTAGAAAGATAAATCTGCCATCACTGTCAATTTTACTATCGCAATGTTGAAAGTGGGCTCTGCGTGTGATTAAGATAGAGACTCCACGGGAGTGAGAGGTGTGCAGAGAGTGATAGCTCCACCCTATCCAGGGCCTAGATACTGCTCTGGTTAATGAATCATCTAAATGAGTCTCCTGTATAGCTATCACGTCCACTGCATATTTCCTTAAAGTGTTCAAAATCACAGATCTTTTAATTTTATCTCTTATACCACGTACATTCCAGGTTATAAAAGAAACTTTAGCCTCCATGAGATAGTATTAACATTTGGTCCTCCCGTCCACCCCCAATCCCCCCGTCCCCCACACAAACAGCATAGTATACAGGCTTGTACCAGAAAACTAAATAAACTCCCAGCTCCTTGCCATTAAAACGTGACCGGAGCATTACTCCCAATGCAACATAGTCTCTGAGGTGATGACTCTTCCTTAACCAATCTGCCGGGTGCAGGGCTTCATAGCAGAAGTATGGCATTATATTAGTGAAGTCAATCACCCCAGGGGGGGTAAGAACAAGTTCCAACGCAGACATGTGGTAAGCAGGGCGGCCCAATCTCGCCCCGGCAATAAGAGAAAATAAAGTGTAGCATCAGTGACATCCTACCATGCTGCGTGGTAGATGAGAAAATAATATTGAACAGAATATAATTTACTTCACGATAGCTAGACTGTGAGGTAGTACTTACAGCATGGAGAGATGATCGTAGGGACACTTAAAGGAAACAAAATAGTCCTTGTAGGTACTGCAAGCATAGATCCTAGGAATCTCGCGGCGGAGATGCTGTTGTTGTAGGCTGTTTATCAAGCCAGGAGAAGACTTCAGAGGCAGTGGTAAAGAAATGTGTTTCCCCATCAGCGATTACCCGTAGGCGGGCAGGGAATAGCATGGCATACTGTATCCCACGTTGTCGGAGCTTTCGTTTCGCCTCGATGAAACTGGCGCGCATTTTTTGCGTCTCCACTCCGAAATCAGGAAAAATTGAGATGGTGACATTTTCCATTTGTATGTCTCCCTTCTCTCGAGACAGACGCAGTACCGTGTCGCGATCTCTGAAGTGAAGTAACCGCCCGATGAAGGTGCGGGGTTTGGCGCCAACAGGTTGAGGCCTAGAGGGGATCCGATGAGCCCGTTCCACAGAGAAGCACGTAGTGAAGGCATCACGGCCGAAATGTTCAGTAAGAAACCGCTCTAGGAATTCCTCGGCGTTATCTCCCTCTGCCTTCTCCGGCAGGCCTATAAGGCGGATGTTGTTCCGTCGAAGACGGTTTTCCATGTCTTCTTGCCGGAGAAGCATGGTTCTCACCTGAGATTGTGTAGTAGTCATTTCACGTGGAAGATGCCTCGTGTCGTCCTCCAGGGCGGAGATACGTCTCTCCGTTTCTCTTACTCTCTCTCGTAGGTTCCCCATATCAGCGCGGATTAACTGAATATCAGCTTTAACTTCGTTTACCTTCGTTGTGAAGGTTTCTGTTAGTGAGGCATGCATTGCGTTGATAGCTTCCAGTATTTGTGCAGTGTCTGGTGGGGAGACGTCCTCAGCCTCTGGAGGGGGGTCCGGCGCCACGCCATTTTGGGTCGGCTGCCTGTATTTGTCAAGCGGGCCTACTGTCTTCTCTGCGCCCTTTTCTCTGTTTTTTGGAGGCATGGTTATGCTGCGGATTCTTAGGCGTTCCTCCCAGGTAGTATAAAGTGTTTTTTTCCTTCAATAGTGAGCAGGATGGAGAAGGATTAAAGTTGCCGGAGAGCAGAGCTCAGGAACACACGTCTGCTCACATGCCCGCGCTAGCCACGCCCGCCCCCCCAATCTATTTTTAAAGGATACATGAGACAAAAAAAAGATGGAATATGTTGGCGCTGTAAATCAATAATAACAAATAATAATAAATAATTAATTCATTTTTTTTTCCGCCTCATGTTTACTTTAAGACTAGCACATAGTGATGTCGTGAACCTCCGATTTCGGTTCGCGAACCTTCACGGAAGGTTCGGTTCACGGAAAAGTTTGCGAACCGCAATAGACTTCAATGGGGATGTGAACTTTAAAAAATAGAAAAAATTATGCTGGCCACAAAAGTGGTGGAAAAGATGTTTCAAGGGGTCTAACACCTGGAGGGGGGCATGGCGGAGTGGGATACCTGCCCAAAGTCCCGGGGAAAAATCTGGATGTGACGCAAAGCAGCGTTTTAAGGGCAGAAATCACATTGAATGCTAAATTGCAGGCCTAAAGTGCTTTAAAACATCTTGCATGTGTATACATCAATCAGGGAGTGTAATTAGAGTTCTGCTTCACACTGACACACTAAACTCACTGTGTAACGCACCGCAAACAGCTGTTTGTGTAGTGATGGCCGTGCTGGACTGGTGTGCACCGTGGCGAGAGTGTAGGCCGTGGCAGTTTTCAAGCCCATATGGTCGCCGGGCTGTGGTAGCTCAATGATAGAACAAAAGTGACTGTCCAGCTGATCAAATTTGGTCTGACAACAATGAAGCAACGACCTTATTATCTTTTGTGTCCCACCCCCACCCGAGACACTCAAATAGCTGGCGGTCATTGCTTTATTGAGATACGCAAGCCCCTTCACCGCGGCAAGGTAATTATCACGAAGGGGGATGGGCACATGTACATGCCTTTTGTTTTTTTGTTGCAGCCGCCCGCAGTGCAGCCAGAAAAATTAGGCAGGCATGTACACGCACCAGAAAAATTAGTGTAGCGGCCGCTGCTAGCAGCGGCCTTAAAAATTCAGGAATCCGCCTTGAGTCCTGGACCCTGTTGGTGGTGGCGGAGAAGGCAAGTGGCCTGCAGGCAGAGTTGCTGTGTGTGGGTACTGACTTAGTCTTCGGTCGTGCAGTAGCCCTCCGTGATCTATTCCTCATTCATTTTGATAAAGGTCAGGTACTGAACACTGTCGTGACTAGGGCGACTTCGCTTCTCACTGACAATGCCTCCAGCTGCACTGAAGGTCCTTTCTGACAGGACGCTTGTGGCAGGGCAAGAGAGAAGTTGTATGGCAAATTGGGACAGCTCTGGCCACAGGTCAAGCCTGCGCAACCAGTAGTCCAAGGGTTCATCGTCGCTGCTCGCAGTGTCTACATCCACACTCAAGGCCAGGTAGTCGGCTACCTGCCGGTCCAGGCGTTGGTGGAGGGTGGATCCGGAAGGACTATGGCGAGGAGTTGGACTAAAGAATGTCCGCATGTCTGACATCACCCTGAGATCGGTGGAGCGTCCTGTCCTTGCCTGCGTGGAGGAGGGTTACTGCCAGTGGTACCTTGATTGCGTTGTGCAGCCACATCACCCTTAAACGCATTGTAAAGCATCATCGACAGCTTGTTCTGCAAGTGCTGCATCCTTTCCGCCTTGTGTTGAGTTGGTAACAGGTCCGCCACTTTGTGCCTATACCGAGGGTCTAGTAGCGTGGCTACCCAGTACAGGTCATTCGCCTTGAGTTTTTTGATACGGGGGTCCCTCAACAGGCTGGACAACATGAAAGAGGCCATCTGCACAAAGCTGGATGCAGACATACTCTCCATCTCCTCTTGCTCTTCCTCAGTGATGGGACGCAACTTCTCTTCCTCCCCCCAGCCACGAACAATACCATGGGAACGTGGAGCAGCAGAAGCCCCTGTGACGGCTGCCGCGGTTGTTCTTCTTCCGCCGCCTCTTCCTCCTCCACAGAAACACCTTCCTCATCATCATCATCAGAGTCTGTCTCCTCTCCTTCCCCACACGACTCCTCTTCTTCCTCCTCCCCCCTCTGTGCTGCTGCAGGTGTTGTGGAAACATCGGGTTCGGATGTAAATCGCTTCCTACGACTCCTGCTGTTGTAACTGTTCTCGTTCACGCTCCTCCACAGCTGTATCCACCACTCTACGCACGGCACGCTCCAGGAAGTAGGCGTAGGGGATCAAGTCGCTGATGGTGCCCTCAGCGCGACTCACCAGTTTGGTCACCTCCTCAAAGGGCTCCATGACCCTGCATGCATTTCGCATCAGTGTCCAGTTGTTGGGCCACAACATCCCCATCCTCCCAGATTGTGTCCTTGTACTGTAATGATACAGGTACTGGGTGACGGCTTTCTCCTGGTCTAGCAGGCGAGAGAACATCAGCAGAATGGAATTCCAGCGAGTCGGGCTATCGCAAATCAGGCGTCTCACCGGCAACTTGTTTCTACGCTGAATGTCCACAAAGCGTGCCATGGCCGTGTAAGAGCGCCTGAAATGCCCACACAACTTCCTGGCCTGCTTCAGGACGTCCTCTAAGCCTGGGTACTTGGACACAAATCTTTGCACGACCAGATTCAGCACATGTGCCATGCAGGGTACATGTGTCAGCTTTCCTAAATGCAACGCGGAAATGAGATTGCTGCCGTTGTCACACACCACGTTGCCGATCTCAAGCTTGTGCGGGGTCAGCCATTGCTCCACCTGTTTGATAAGAGCAGCCAGGAGAGCTGCTCCAGTGTGACTCTCCGCTTTGAGGCAAGACATGTCTAACACTGCGTGACACCGTCATAACTGGCATGCAGCATAGGCCCTGGGGTGCGGGGGCTGTGTAGCTGGAGAGGAGATCGCGGCACCAGCCAAGGAGGAGGAGGAGGATGACGACAGCGAAGAGGTGGTAGCAGGCGGAGAGGAGGTGGCTGGAGGCCTGCCTGCAAGCCCTGGAGGTGTGACAAGTCAGTCCGCTGCGCAGCCACGTACTCCCTGCTTGCTGCCATCGGTCACCAGGTTGACCCAATGGGCTGTGTACGTAATGTAGTGGCCCTGCCCGTGCTTGGCAGACCAGGCATCGATGGTCAGGTGGACCCTTGACCCAATGCTCTTCGCAATAGATGACACCACTTAAAAAATCCTATGTCTTGTGCGCTCACTCAATCTAGTATCGTAATTAAATCAATGTGCCAATGCTATCACTTGTAAATAACATAATAATGATAATTTTTAGTGCAAAAGTCCTTTCAAATAGTCCAGTGACTTATTTACGTGTCCATGGATTGCTGCACCAGTCATCAAGCATTGATGTATGCAACAGTTCTCCTTTAAGATGCTGCGCTCACATGTGCTTGTAATCTTCTTATAGTTGTATCACTCAAAGAAAAAAATATATAAGACCATAGCGTGATACTGTATTATCAGCTGTACACAGGTAGCCCACCCATCACAGGCAGACCAGGCAGCATCACCGCAGGGAAGGGTAGAAGGTACACGACACCGCCCCAGGGACAGCGACAAGAGAAAAGACGTTGGGAAACATCAGTCGCCGCTGAAAGAGTTCCATCTGGAGAACTGGATTCAGCCAACGCCTTTCAGTTAATAGGCTGATGTGAAGCTTCTGTACATGTGGAGTTCTATCTGCGGCTGTGAGAGACCCGCTGGGAGTTTGAGCGCAGTTGCTGTCTTATAACTTGGGCAGCAGAGCAGAAGGTGAGAGGCCACGTATGATTCCCTGTGAGCCACCTATAAGCACTGGGGAGAGTGTGGTATGTTCCTGAGTTTGGAGGTGTTACTGTTGCTGTCTGTGGCCAGCAGCGACATCACATGGTGAGGACCTGTGTAACCTGGTGATTTGTGGTGAATGCACGTGCAGTTTTGTTTATAGCACCGGGTGTTGAGGGACTGCGGCACTGCTATAATACAGTATCACGCTATGGTCTTATATATTTTTTTCTTTGAGTGATACAACTATAAGAAGATTACAAGCACATGTGAGCGCAGCATCTTAAAGGAGAACTGATGACACCAATTGCCTCTCAACTGTACGGTACAGTTTAGGTATTGCCTTTTGTGAAAAATAATTGCGGTCTGGTATCTTCCACTGCGGTGTACCAATGGCCACAAACTTACGGAAAGCCTCCGACTCCACCAGCTTGTATGGTAATAGCTGGCGAGCTAATAGATCTGCCACACCAGCTGTCAGACGCCGGGCAAGAGGGTGACTGGAAGACATTTGCTTCTTACGCTCAACTACTTCCTTCATGGACAGCTGGGTACTGCTGTGGGCAGAGAAGGAACCGCTCAAGGGAAGAGGCGGAGTGGAGGAGGGTGGCTGTGAAGGTGCAAGGGAGAAAGTGGATGAAGACGATGCACCTGAAGGAGTAAGAGGAGAAGGAGGGTGGCTTGTCTTTTGGGTGCTGCTTTTCCTCAGGTGTTCTTGCCATAGCTGTTTGTGCCTTTTCTCCAGGTGCCTTCGTAAGGCACTTGTCCCTACGTGAGGGTTGACCTTTCCACGGCTCAATTTTTGCTGGCAGAGAGAACAGATGGCTTTGCTCCGATCTGAGACACACATGTTAAAAAATGTCCAAACCGCTGAGCCCCCCTGGAGTGATGGCGCTACGGTGGCATCAGCAGCTGACGTTGAAGGGCATGTTGGCTGGCTGTCCATAGCTGGCGATACATGGCGCTGGACACTGCCCCCAGCTGTTTCTGAGGATGAGCTCCCTCTGCTTCTATCATGGAGTCGTCTCCTCCTACTCCTCTCTGACTCCCCCTCTGAACTGTCCCCCTGGTCATCTCCTCTACTGGGAACATACGTGGCATCCGTATAATCGTCATCATAATCCTCCTGCCCAGCTTCGCTTTCCTCAGACACCTCCTCAACTGCACCAACTTCAGGTGGTTCATCATCCCCCTCCTCACACATTACATCCATACTATCGCCACCTAACTCAGGCGTATGAGGTGGTGTACCTGCGCCTTCTTCTTGTTTTTGCAGTAGTGGCTGTGAATCAGTGATTTCACCACCACCAAATAACTCCTGCGAAGTGTCAAATGCAGCGGATGTGGTGCTTGTTGTAGTGCTGGTGGCTGCGGGAGATGAGGTGTTCTGTGTTAAATACTCAAGCACGTCCTTACAATTTTGGGAAGTGATGGCACGTGCCTTCTTCTGAGCACTGTATTTTGGGCCAGGTCCGCACAAAATCACAGCAACACCACCTCGCACAGACCTGCCGTTGCCAGGTGGCCTTTCTCTGGGTCTGCCTCTACCTCTTCCTCTACCTGATTTGTCCATTTTGTCCATCTCGGGGGATGCTAGGTATATGCAGTGAGCTGGGTTCACTCAACACAACAGGTAGTTATATGCAGTGAGCTGGGTTCACTGAACAGTAAAGGTAGTTAGATGCAGTGAGGTGGGTTCACTGAACAGTAAAGGTACTTAGATGCAGTGAGCTGGGTTCACTGAACACAACAGGTAGTTAGATGCAGTGAGCTGGGTTCACTGAACACAACAGGTAGCTAGATGCAGTGAGGTGGGTTCACTCAACAGTAAAGGTAGTTATATGCAGTGAGGTGGGTTCACTGAACACAATAGGTAGTTAGATGCAGTGAGCTGGGTTCACTCAACACAACAGGTAGTTAGATGCAGTGAGGTGGGTTCACTCAACAGTAAAGGTAGTTATATGCAGTGAGGTGGGTTCACTCAACACAACAGGTAGTTATATGCAGTGAGGTGGGTTCACAGAACACAACAGGTAGTTAGTTATATGCAGTGAGGTGGGTTCACTGAACAGTAAAGGTAGTTAGATGCAGTGAGCTGGGTTCACTGAACACAATAGGTAGTTAGATGCAGTGAGCTGGGTTCACTGAACACAACAGGTAGTTAGATGCAGTGAGCTGGGTTCACTCAACACAACAGGTAGTTAGATGAAGTGAGCTGGGTTCACTTAAATATAAAGGTAGTTATATGCAGTGAGGTGGGTTCACTCAACACAACAGGTAGTTATATGCAGTGAGGTGGGTTCACAGAACACAACAGGTAGTTAGTTATATGCAGTGAGGTGGGTTCACTGAACAGTAAAGGTAGTTAGATGCAGTGAGCTGGGTTCACTGAACACAATAGGTAGTTAGATGCAGTGAGCTGGGTTCACTGAACACAACAGGTAGTTAGATGCAGTGAGCTGGGTTCACTCAACACAACAGGTAGTTAGATGAAGTGAGCTGGGTTCACTTAAATATAAAGGTAGTTATATGCAGTGAGGTGGGTTCACTCAACACAACAGGTAGTTAGATGAAGTGAGCTGGGTTCACTCAACACAACAGGTAGTTAGATGCAGTGAGGTGGGTTCACTGAACAGTAAAGGTAGTTATATGCAGTGAGGTGGGTTCACTCAACACAACAGGTAGTTATATGCAGTGAGGTGGGTTCACTGAACAGTAAAGGTAGTTATATGCAGTGAGGTGGGTTCACTCAACACAACAGGTAGTTAGATGCAGTGAGGTGGGTTCACTCAACACAACAGGTAGTTAGATGCAGTGAGCTGGGTTCACTGAACAATAAAGGTAGTTATATGCAGTGAGGTGGGTTCACTCAACACAACAGGTAGTTAGATGCAGTGAGCTGGATTCACTCAACACAACAGGTAGTTAGATGCAGTGAGGTGGGTTCACTGAACAGTAAAGGTAGTTATATGCAGTGAGGTGGGTTCACGCAACACAACAGGTAGTTATATGCAGTGAGGTGGGTTCACTGAACAGTAAAGGTAGTTATATGCAGTGAGGTGGGTTCACTCAACACAACAGGTAGTTAGATGCAGTGAGCTGGGTTCACTCAACACAACAGGTAGTTAGATGCAGTGAGCTAGGTTCACTCAACACAAAGCTAGGTATATGCAGTGATGAGGTGGGTTAAGTAAACACAACAGGTACTGGGTATATTCAGTACTGGGTAGTACAATGTGCAGCTCCCTGTCACACACACAGGTAGTCACTGAATGTGCTGGGCTGCTGGCAGTGGCACACACACTATGAATTAGCAAGGCTGTGCATGCAACAAAAGTGTCAGTTTGACACACAGAAAAAAAAAAGTACAGGATTAGCTCTGAAAAGAGCTGTTGAGGGGTGCTATAAAAGCAATAATAATCAGCCAGGAGCAAGCTAAGCAGCCAAGAACCTAACTAATCTGTCCCTAGGAGAACAAGTCTGCAGCAGCTGTCCCTAGTTTGTCTCTAGCAGGCACACGAGTGAGTGTAATGGCCAGCGAGCCTGCCTTATATAAGGGGGGGGGGGGGTGGGGCTCCAGGGCTTAGTGTAGCCTGAATGGCTACAATGTGCCTGCTGACTGTGATGCAGAGGGTCAAAGTTGACCCTCATAGTGCATTATGGTGTGAATCGAACTTCCGCAAAAGTTCGCCTGGTGCAGGCAAACGCGAACCACCAAAGTTCGCCTAGAACCGTTCGCCGGCGAACTGTTCACTACATCTCTACTTCTCTACTAGCACACACTTTTAATTATGATTGGCCCATCGTTGACCAATTTTACCACTTCCATGTAGTATGAGAGCTTGCCTACACAATCTTTTCATAGTATTCAAAATTTGTAGACCCTCATACTACATGGAGGTGGTAAAATTGCCCAATCAAAATTGGATGTGTGTACCAGGATTCCCCTGAAATCAATACTTCCTCTTTAAGGAAACCAGAGACGATCTGATATTAAAATTTTATACATACCTGCGGCTTCCTCCAGTCCCATGTGCACGGATCACGCCTTCTATATTGCCGGTACCAATCTTGAATGGTTTTGGGGGAGGGTTCATTGGAATGACTGACTGTAGACATCTGTAGAAGCCAATAGTCAACTTAATGGAACCAAAAGCTGTTGCAAAGAGAAGCCAGGTACACACCTCCAATAATGAGTGGCCAATTTTACCACCACCATGTAGTATTAATTATACGCAACTTGAAATTAGACCAAGCAGAATAACTTCCTGTCACTTTTCATTGGTCCCATTTCAAGCTGCATAACATTTACAAGAAATCTGAATGCAGCTAATACTCACTGGGCGGGAACTCGTGGGTTCTCTGCTTCACTGAAACCTGGCTAAATGACTACATACCGGACAACTCCCTCCACCTACCAGGCTTCAACCTCTTTCGAGCAGACCGCAACCACACTTGGCGAATAAATGATTCTGATTCTGAAGGAAAAATTATTCCTTAACAAGAGTTCTGCCAATATAAAATAATTAATTGATACATACTGTATAAATGATGATCACACATTAGCATTACACAGAGAACAAAAACATATAAAACAAAATTTGTAAAAACTGACTGGATGGTATAATACAATGTGCAGTCACACAGATGCAGTGAAATGTATGCACTGACTGCTGGTATAATACAATGTGCAGTCACGGAGATGCAGTAAAAGGTATGCACTGACTGGTATTATAATACAATGTGCAGTCACAGAGATGCAGTGAAAGGTATGCACTGACTGGTATAATAATACAATGTGCAGTCACACAGATGCAGTGAAAGGTATGCACTGACTGCTGGTATAATACAATATGCAGTCACACAGATGCAGTGAAAGGTATGCACTGACTGCTGGTATAATACAATGTGCAGTCACAGAGATGCAGTGAAAGGTATGCACTGACTGGTATTATAATACAATGTGCAGTCACAGAGGTGCAGTAAAAGGTATGCACTGACTGGTGTAATAATACAATGTGCAGTCACACAGATGCAGTGAAAGTTATGCACTGACTGCTGGTATAATACAATGTGCAGTCACACAGATGCAGTGAAAGGTATGTATTGACTGCTGGTATAATACAATCTGCAGTCACACAGATGCACTGAAAGGTATGCACTGACTGCTGGTATAATACAATGTGCAGTCACGGAGATGCAGTAAAAGGTATGCACTGACTGGTATTAAAATACAATGTGCAGTCACAGAGATGCAGTGAAAGGTATGCACTGACTGCTGGTATAATACAATGTGCAGTCACAGAGATGCAGTGAAATGTATGCACTGACTGGTATAATAATACAATGCGCAATCACACAGATGCAGTGAAAGGTATGCACTGACTGCTGGTATAATACAATGTGCAGTCACAGAGATGCAGTGAAAGGTATGCACTGACTGCTGGTATAATACAATGTGCAGTCACACAGATGCACTGAAAGGTATGCACTGACTGTGCTGGGCCTGGCACAGTATAGCAATTAGCAAGGGTCACCTGTGACATATGCAGTGTCAGTGGCACACACACAAGAACATTATCTCTCAAAAGAGCTTTTTTTTTGTGGTGCTTTTCAGCAACAAATATCAGCAAGGAGCAAGCTAACAAGAGCTAACTAACACTTTCCCGATCTCTCCAGCAATCTCTCTCTTCTCTCACTAAAGCAGGCAGCAGACAGAGTGAGTAAATGGCCAACAAAGCAGCGTTTTTATAGGGGGGGTCCAGAAGGGAGTGCAGCCTGATTGGCTGCCATGCGTCTGCTGACTGTGATGTAGTGGGTCAAAGTTTAGCCCAATGATGTGGTATAGGGGGCGGGTCGAACTCGCTATGTGTTTACGGTTCGCCGCGAACGTGAACCCCTTGGGTTCGTGCGAACAAGTTCACTGGTGAACCATTCGGGCGATCTCTAGTGCAGTCACACAGATGCAGTGGAAAGATATACATTGCTCTAATACAGTGTGCAGTCACACAGTGCAGTGGAACGATATGCACTAGTCTAATACAGTGTGCTGTCACACAGATGCAGTGCAAAGATATGCACTGGTCTAATACAGTGTGCAGTCACACAGATGCAGTGGAAAGATATGCACTGGTCTAATACAGTGTGCAGTTACACAGATGCAGTGAAATGATATGCACTGTTCTAATACAGTGTGCAGTCACACAGATGCAGTGGAAAGATATGCACTGGTCTAATACAGTGTGCAGTCACACAGATGCAGTGGAAAGATATGCACTGGTCTAATACAGTGTGCTGTCACACAGATGCAGTGGAAAGATATGCACTGGTCTAATACAGTGTGCAGTCACACAGATGCAGTGGAAAGATATGCACTAGTCTAATACAGTGTGCAGTCACACAGATGCAGTGGAAATATATGCACTGGTCTAATACAGTGTGCAGTCACACAGATGCAGTGGAAAGATATGCACTGCTCTAATACAGTGTGCAGTCACACAGATGCAGTGGAAATATATGCACTGGTCTAATACCGTGTGCAGTCACAAAGATGCGGTGGAAAGATATGCACTGCTCTAATACAGTGTGCAGTCACACAGATGTAGTGGAAATATATGCTCTGCTCTAATACAGTGTGCAGTCACACAGATGCAGTGGAAAGATGTGCACTGCTCTAATACAGTGTGCAGTCACACAAATGCAGTGGAAATATATGCACTGGTCTAATACCGTGTGCAGTCACAAAGATACAGTGGAAAGATATGCACTGCTCTAATACAGTGTGCAGTCACACAGATGCAGTGGAAATATATGCTCTGCTCTAATACAGTGTGCAGTCACACAGATGCAGTGGAAAGATATGCACTAGTCTAATACAGTGTGCAGTCATACAGATGCAGTGGAAAGATATGTACTGTGCCACTTGTCTAATACAGTGTGCTGTCAGACAGTGCGACTACAAATACCAAGCAGGCACCAACTGTCTGTGGGCTGTATCTATGCAGTGTCACTCACAAAGAGAGCTATGCTTTAGTAAGTTAATTCACACAAATAGAGTGGGAAGAAATGCATTTATCTAATACAGTGTGTCAGCAAGCAAGGGCTCAGCTGCAACAGGGCTTATCTATGCAATGTCAGTGTCACATACACTGCAGGTGGGGGGCAGCGGCAGATACACATACCTGCAAAATTATATTATATAGGAGCGCAGGTGATAGATAATATGCACAAATGAATTAAATATGGTAAATATAATAATATTGTATTTCAACAAAAGAGAGAAACAATTCTCACATTCTCTGCCCACACAATTGACACACTTCACATACACACATGGGAGTTATGTGGTGTCCTACTTCAAAACAGATCATAAAGAAGTATGCAAAAAAAAAGGGGGGGGGTTTAATGCGAGCTAATGGCTCCACATATATTAGAGTCAGTCAATTCCACCTTCGCTCTTCTCATATGAGCGCGCAAACTTCAAAAATATGAAAGATGTAAAGTTCATTACATATGCTGATACTCCAGTGGATAATAAAATAGATATCACCTGTATCTCCCAGCCTCCAGTAACTCAGTCCACGGTGCGCCCGAGATGTTACCTCCCGGGGATCGGAGTGGGATCCGCGACCAGTTCCACTGCGTCTCCGTACTAGTTCCAGGCAGCGTCTACACTCCGGCTGCTCTGAGATCTCGCGAGAGCTCGGCCCGCTGCTCAACTTCACCGCTCTGAGAGTTCCTCTGCGGTGATGTCACACCTCGGGCTACAGTGTGACCTTCGCAGTAACCAGCCTAGCTGTGCGTTTCCCCTTGGAGCAGGAATCCGTTTTTTTCCTGCATTCCACAGCAGCCTGCAGCTCTTCCTGGTTCTCCAGAGATTGTACCAGATAATACTAGCCGTAAAAGAGTACTTTACATGATTCAAACCTCCCGGTTAGGTACTTCAGAAGTCCATGGGGCGCTCCTCCAGACTCAAATTGATTGCCATGTTTCGACAACTTCGATTGTCTTCATCAGAATCAGTACCTAATGATCCTTGGTGGTCTCCAACTTTAACTATCATGCAGGCTCCTCCTCTTCCACATCTCTCATCTCTCCTACTGTTCCCAATCTCATCCTTGAAAAATATATATATTTTCAGTTATCCTGATTCCATAGAAGATACATATGTATCAAGGAAAACTAATCCAAAAACATGGCCTGACATACCACTGCTATGCAGTTGACACCCAACTATATCTTTCCTTCAAGCCTGGTGTGACAGAACCAACTCTAACTATAAACGCCTGCTTACGTGAACTACAGCAATGGATGAATGACAACTGGCTGAAACTAAATGCAGACAAAACTAAAGTCCTTCTGAATGGAGGGCAGAGCATGATAACAAAACAACTTAACTTGCAGTCTGCATCACTGGGAATATGAGGCACGGATCTACGCAGCTCTGATCATGTGCGTAGCCTGGGAGTTCTAATTGATGGGAATTTAAACTTCAGAACTCAAATCTCTGCTGTAGTGAAATCATCCTATTTTCACCTGAAGAACATTTTAAAAATCAAGCACCTCATCCCCCCAGAAGATCTGCCAACCTTAGTCCATGCCTTCATCACATCCCGACTGGACTACTGTAATGCTCTCTACACTGGCCTTCCAAAAAAGGTCTTGTACCGCCTACAGCTGATACAGAATACTGCTGCCAGACTGCTAACCAACCAACCCCGTCACTGCCACATAACGCCAGTCCTGCACTCCCTTCACTGGCTACCTATAGAATGGAGGGTCCTATTCAAGATCGGCCTACTGACATTTAAATCCCTGAATAATCTGGGCCCTGGATACATGAAAGATATGTTGCAGCTGCGTAGCAATCCCCACATTCTCAGATCCACAGGTTCTAATAATCTAGTCATACCCAGAGTCCACTTGGAAACTTTTGGTCCCAGAGCCTTCTGTCATGCTGCCCCTACGTTTTGGAACTCCCTTCCTCAACAGATCAGGACAGCTCTATCCCTGGCTGTGTTTAAATCCAGACTGAAAACCCACCTGTTCAGTTTGGCATTTGCAGAATTATAACTTTTGTTGTGTGAATACTTCATCCTACTACCAATTACTGAATCTGAGAGAGCCTAAGCGCTTTGCGTCCTATGGGAGAAAAGCGCTATAGAAATGTTATTGTATTGTATTGTAAGGATCTTTATCTAAAATGGATATACTAAAAAATATTAAAAAAAATATATATGTGTGTGCATCAAAAATATATACATAAAAAATGTAAAAAAATTATTTTATTAAAAAACAGGACACCAGTACTCCCTAGGTACACCACAAAGACTCCCTATACATTCCATATAGAATTAAGAGTTAATATTCCACCTCCTCACAGAAACCCAAAAATCTCCATTTCCTCATTAAGTCCCTTTGGGGCCAAGGTCTCGAGGTTAAAGATCCATCTGCTTTCCCCTCTTGACATCTTGGCTATATAATCCCCCCCCCCCCCCCCCCTCGGGTCCCATTCAATCACTTCAATTCCCAAAAATATAGTGTTATATACACTGCAGGCATGGTATCTCTTATAATGTTTAGATAAGGGATGTTCCTCTCAACCCTTTCGTATGTTATTAAAATGCTCCCCTATTCTTTTATGGAGCTCTCTTTTAGTACGTCCTATATACTTTTTCCCACAGGGACAAATTAAACAGTATATAACCCCCTTGCTATCACAGGTCATCAACTGTCTTATTTCATGTTCCCCTTGTGGTCCTTCCACCATTTTTATTTTGTATAACCCCTAGTGCTACGGCAATTCTTGCATCTGCCGCACCTCACAAATTCTTCACCAGACCACACTTTAGCTTTACCATTTTGATTCGCAGCTGCCGTTGCCACCCTTAACCACTTGAGGACCTAGGGCTTTCTACCCCTTAAGGACCGGCCACTTTTTTTCCATTCAGACCACTGCAGCTTTCACGGTTTATTGCTCGCTCATACAACCTACCACCTAAATGAATTTTGGCTCCTTTTCTTGTCACTAATAAAGCTTTCTTTTGGTGCTATTTGATTGCTCCTGCGATTTTTACTTTTTATTATATTCAGCAAAAAAGACATGAATTTTGGCAAAAAAATGATTTTTTTAACTTTCTGTGCTGACAGTTTTCAAATAAAGTAAAATTTCTGTATACATGCAGCGCGAAAAATGTGGACAAACATGTTTTTGATAAAAAAAACCCCATTCAGTGTATATTTATTGGTTTGGGTAAAAGTTATAGCGTTTGCAAACTATGGTGCAAATAGTGAATTTTCCCATTTTCAAGCATCTCTGACTTTTCTGACCCTCTGTCATGTTTCATGAGGGGCTAGAATTCCAGGATAGTATAAATACCCCCAAATGACCCCATTTTGGAAAGAAGACATCCTAAAGTATTCACTGAGAGGCATAGTGAGTTCATAGAAGATATTATTTTTTGTCACAAGTAAGCGGAAAATGACACTTTGGGAAAAAAAAAAAAAAAGTTTCCATTTCTTCTAACTTGCGACAAAAAAAAATGAAATCTGCCACGGACTCACCATGCCCCTCTCTGAATACCTTGAAGGGTCTACTTTCCAAAATAGGGGCATTTGTGGGGTGTGTTTACTGTCCTGACATTTTGGGGGTTGCTAAATTGTAAGCACCCCTGTAAAGCCTAAAGGTGCTCATTGGACTTTGGACCCCTTAGCGCAGTTAGGCTGCAAAAAAGTGCCACACATGTGGTATTGCCGTACTCAGGAGAAGTAGTATAATGTGTTTTGGGGTGTATTTTTACACATACCCATGCTGGGTGGGAGAAATATCTCTGTAAATGACAATTTGTTAATTTTTTTTACACACAATTGTCCATTTACAGAGATCTTTCTCCCACTCAGCATGGGTATGTGTAAAAATACACCACAAAACACATTATACTACTTCTCCTGAGTACGGCAATACCACATGTGTGGCACTTTTTTGCACCCTAACTGCGCTAAAGGGCCCAAAGTCCAATGAGTACCTTTAGAATTTCACAGGTCATTTTGAGAAATTTCGTTTCAAGACTACTCCTCACGGTTTAGGGCCCCTAAAATGCCAGGGCAGTATAGGAACCCCACAAATGACCCCATTTTAGAAAGAAGACACCCCAAGGTATTCCGTTAGGAGTATGGTGAGTTCATAGAAGATTTTATTTTTTGTCAAAAGTTAGCGGAAAATGACACTTTGTGAAAAAACACAATTAAAATCAATTTCCGCTAACTTTTGACAAAAAATAAAATCTTCTATGAACTCACCATACTCCTAACGGAATACCTTGGGGTGTCTTCTTTCTAAAATGGGGTCATTTGTGGGGTTCCTATACTGCCCTGGCATTTTAGGGGCCCTAAACCGTGAGGAGTAGTCTTGAAACGAAATTTCTCAAAATGACCTGTGAAATTCTAAAGGTACTCATTGGACTTTGGGCCCTTTAGCGCAGTTAGGGTGCAAAAAAGTGCCACACATGTGGTATCGCCATACTCGGGAGAAGTAGTACACTGTGTTTTGGGGTGTATTTTTACACATACCCATGCTGGGTGGGAGAAATACCTCTGTAAATGGACAATTGTGTGTAAAAAAATCAAAAGATTGTCATTTACAGAGGTATTTCTCCCACCCAGCATGGGTATGTGTAAAAACACACCCCAAAACACATTATACTACTTCTCCCGAGTACGGCAATACCACATCTGTGGCACTTTTTTGCACCCTAACTGCACTAAGGGGCCCAAAGTCCAATGAGTACCTTTAGGATTTCACAGGTCATTTTTGTTTCAAGACTACTCCTCACGGTTTAGGGCCCCTAAAATGCCAGGGCAGTATAGGAACCCCACTAATGACCCCATTTTAGAAAGAAGACACCCCAAGGTATTCCGTTAGGAGTATGGTGAGTTCATAGAAGTTTTTATGTTTTTGTCACAAGTTAGCGGAAATTGATTTTAATAGTTTTTTTTCACAAAGTGTCATTTTCCGCTAACTTGTGACAAAAAATAAAATCTTCTATGAACTCACCATACTCCGTACGGAATACCTTTGGGTGTCTTCTTTCTAGAATGGGGTCATTTGTGGGGTTCCTATACTGCCCTGGCATTTTAGGGGCCCTAAACCGTGAGGAGTAGTCTTGAAACCAAATGTCGCAAAATGACCTGTGAAATCCTAAAGGTACTCATTGGACTTTGGGCCCCTTAGCGTACTTAGGGTGTAAAAAAGTGCCACACATGTGGTACCGCCGTACTCAGGAGAAGTAGTATAATGCGTTTTGGGGTGTATTTTTACACATACCCATGCTAAGTGGGAGAAATATCTCTGTAAATGACAATTGTTTGATTTTTTTACACACAATTGTCCATTTACATAGAAATTTCTCCCATCCAGCATGGGTATGTGTAAAAATACACCCCAAAACACATTATACTACTTTTCCTGAGTACGGCGGTACCACATGTGTGACAATTTTTTGCAGCCTAGGTGCGCTAAGGGGCCCAACGTCCTATTCACAGGTCATTTTGAAGCATTTGTTTTCTAGACTACTCCTCGCGGTTTAGGGCCCCTAAAATGCCAGGGCAGTATAGGAACCCCACAAGTGACCCCATTTTAGAAAGAAGACACCCCAAGGTATTCTGTTAGGTGTATGGCGAATTCATAGAAGATTTTATTTTTTGTCACAAGTTAGTGAAAAATGACACTTTGTGAAAAAAAACCAATAAAAATTAATTTCCGCTAACTTTTGACAAAAAATAAAATCTTCTATGAACTCGTCATACACCTAACAGAATACCTTGGGGTGTCTTTTTTTCTAAAATGGGGTCACTTGTGGGGTTCCTATACCGCCCTGGCATTTTACAGGCCCAAAACCGTGAGTAGTCTGGAAACCAAATGTCTCAAAATGACTGTTCAGGGGTATAAGCATCTGCAAATTTTGATGACAGGTGGTCTATGAGGGGGCGAAGTTTGTGGAACCGGTCATAAGCAGGGTGGCCTTTTAGATGACAGGTTGTATTGGGCCTGATCTGATGGATAGGAGTGCTAGGGGGGTGACAGGAGGTGATTGATGGGTGTCTCAGGGGGTGGTTAGAGGGGAAAATAGATGCAATCAATGCACTGGGGAGGTGATCGGAAGGGGGTCTGAGGGGGATCTGAGGGATTGGCCGAGTGATCAGGAGCCCACACGGGGCAAATTGGGGCCTGATCTGATGGGTAGGTGTGCTAGGGGGTGACAGGAGGTGATTGATGGGTGTCTCAAGGTGTGATTAGAGGGGGGAATAGATGCAAGCAATGCACTGGCGAGGTGATCAGGGCTGGGGTCTGAGGGCATTCTGAGGGTGTGGGCGGGTGATTGAGTGCCCTAGGGGCAGATAGGGGTCTAATCTGATAGGTAGCAGTGACAGGGGGTGATTGATGGGTAATTAGTGGGTGTTTAGGGTAGAGAATAGATGGAAACACTGCGCTTGGGTGGTGATCTGATGTCGGATCTGCGGGCGATCTATTGGTGTGGGTGGGTGATCAGTTTGCCCGCGAGGGGCAGGTTAGGGGCTGATTAATGGGTGGCAGTGACAGCGGGTGATTGATGGGTGGCAGTGACAGGGGGTGATTGATGGGTGGCAGTGACAGGGGGTGATTGATGGGTGATTGATAGGTGATTGACAGGTAATCAGTGGGTTATTACAGGGGAGAACAGATGTAAATATTGCACTGGCGAATTGATAAGGGGGGGTCTGAGGGCAATCTGAGCGTGTAGGCGGGCGATTGGGTGCCCGCAAGGGGCAGATTAGGGTCTGATCTGATGGGTAACAGTGACAGGTGGTGATAGGTGGTGATAGGGGGTGATTGATGGGTAATTAGTGGGTGTTGAGAGGAGAGAATAGATGTAAACGCTGCGCTTGGGTGGTGATCTGATGTCGGATCTGCGGGCGATCTATTGGTGTGGGTGGGTGATCAGATTGCCCGCAAGGGGCAGGTTAGGGGCTGATTGTTGGGTGGCAGTGACAGGGGGTGATTGATGGGTGATAGGTGATTGGCAGGTGATTGACAGGTGATCAGTGGGTTATTACAGGGAAGGACAGATGTAATTAATGCACTGGCGAATTGATAAGGGGGGGTCTGAGGGCAATCTGAGCGTGTGGGCGGGTGATTGGGTGCCCGCAAGGGGCAGATTAGGGTCTGATCTGATAGGTAACAGTGACAGGTGGTGATAGGGGGTGATTGATGGGTGATTGATGGGTAATTAGTGGGTGTTTAGAGAAGATAACAGATGTAAACAATACATTTGGGAGGTAATCTGACGGCGGGTTTGCGGGCGATCTAATGGTGTGGGTGGGTGATCAGATTGCCCGCAAGGGGCAGGTTAGGGGCTGATTGATGGGTGGCAGTGACAGGGGGTGACAGGGGGTGATTGATGGGTGATAGGTGATTGGCAGGTGATTGACAGGTGATCAGTGGGTTATTACAGGGAAGAACAGATGTAATTAATGCACTGGTGAATTGATAAGGGGGGGTCAGAGGGCAATCTGAGCGTGTGGGCGGGTGATTGGGTGCCCGCAAGGGGCAGATTAGGGTCTGATCTGATAGGTAAAAGTGACAGGTGGTGATAGGGGGTGATTGATGGGTGATTGATGGGTAATTAGTGGGTGTTTAGAGGAGAGAATTGATGTAAACAATGGATTTGGGAGGTGATCTGATGTCGGATCTGCGGGCGATCTATTGGTGTGGGGGGGTGATCAGATTGCCCGCAAGGGGCAGGTTAGGGGCTGGCTGATGGGTGGCAGTGACAGGGGGTGATTGACGGGTGATTGATGGGTGATTGATGGGTGATTGACAGGTGAATGACAGGTGATTGACAGGTGATCAGGGGGATAGATGCATACAGTAAACAGGGGGGGTGGTCTGGGGGGGGGGGGTTTGGGGAGAATCTGAGGGGTGGGGGGTGATCAGGAGGGGGCAGGGAGCAGGGTGGGGGATAAAAAAAAAAAGCGTTGACAGATAGTGACAGGGAGTGATTGATGGGTGATTAGGGGGGTGATTGGGTGCAAACAGGGGTCTGGGGGGTGGGCAGGGGGGGGTCTGATGGGTGCTGTGGGCGATCTGGGGCAGGGGGGGGAGAAATCAGTGTGCTTTGGTGCAGACTAGGGTGGCTGCAGCCTGCCCTGGTGGTCCCTCGGACACTGGGACCACCAGGGCAGGAGGCAGCCTGTATAATACACTTTGTAAACATTACAAAGTGTATTATACACTTTGTATGCGGCGATCGCGGGGTTAACATCCCGCCGGCGCTTCCGTATAGCCGGCGGGATGTTGCGGCGGGTGAGCGGCGCCAGGCGGAGGCGGAGGATCGCGTCACTGATGACGCAATCGCTCCGCCCATGCCCCTACAAGGACCGCCGCCAATTGTCAATACGGCGGTCCTTGCGGGGTGCACTTCCCGGCCGCCAATTGTACATACGGCGGTCGGGAAGTGGTTAAACCTACATTCCCTGGTTTCCTATAGATAGACTCTGGGTGTTCAGACAATAGTTAATTTAATATCTTATCTTCTTGCAATATATGCCAGTGTCTGGCGATCAATTTTTTAACCACATGACTTTGTGCACAATACTTAAGATTTATTTTTAAAGTATGATCTTCAGTTGTATCTTTACATCAGAAAAGAAAAAGCCATCCATACGGCAAATAAATATATATAATCAATGAAACAATTATTTAAAAATATATAAATGTTTATTATTATTTAATGGAGAACGATCATATAAAAACAATTAAAAACATACAGTACAGCACATGAGGACGTGAAAGATGAATTATCATAAATATATTATGGTTACATAGATTTTCCAGTGAAAAATGTCTATAAACCTGGGGTCTGACGGAAAGACAAATATAAATATGATTGCCTGAGCCACAAAATACAATATCCACACTTAGCCAAAATCCACAGAAAAATAGTGATCCAAACAAAGTAGATAGTCTATATATGTATATAGGTATACTGAATACACGTGGACAAGGAGATTGGGCACAAGGACCCCCGCAAGAGTGAAAAAGATAAAAGGTGTCTTACCAGAAGAGTACCCCAGGCACAGGTACTCTTCTGGTAAGACACCTTTTATCTCTTTTACTCTTGCGGGGGTCCTTGTGCCCAATCTCCTTGTCCACGCGTATTCAGTATACCTATATACATATATAGACTATCTACTTTGTTTGGATCACTATTTTTCTGTGGATTTTGGCTAAGTGTGGATATTGTATTTTGTGGCTCAGGCAATCATATGTATATTTGTCTTTCCGTCAGACCCCAGGTTCATAGACATTTTTCACTGGAAAATCTATGTAACCATAATATATTTATGATAATTAGAGTTGGGCCGAATGGTTCGCCTGCGAACGGTTCCATGCGAACTTCCGTGGTTCGCGTTCGCGTCCCGCAGGCGAACCTTTGCGGAAGTTCGGTTCGCCCCATAATGCACATGGAGGGTCGACTTTGACCCTCTACATCACAGTCAGCAGGCCCAGTGTAGCCAATTAGGCTACACTAGCCCCTGGAGCCCCACCCCCCTTATATAAGGCAGGCAGCGGCGGCCATTACGGTCACTCGTGTGCCTGCATTAGTGAGAGTAGGGCGAGCTGCTGCAGACTGTCTCTCATAGGGAAAGATTAGTTAGCCTTAGCTTGTTCCTGGCTGCATACCTGTTCTGTGAACCCACCACTGCATACCGGTACTGTGAACCCACCACTGCATACCTGTTCAGTGAACCCACCACTGCATACCTGTTCTGTGAACCCACCACTGCATACCTGTACTGTGAACCCACCACTGCATACCTGTTCAGTGAACCCACCACTGCATACCTGTTCAGTGAACCCACCACTGCATACCTGCTCAGTGAACCTGCCACTGCATACCTGTTCTGCGAACCCGCCACTGCATACCTGTTCTGTTCAGTGGACCCGCCACTGTATACCTGTTCTGTTCAGTGAACCCACCACTGTATACCTGTTCTGTTAAGTGAACCCGCCACTGTATACCTGTTCAGTGAACCCGCCACTGCATACCTGTTCTGTTCAGTGAACCTGCCACTGCATACCTGTTCTGTACAGTGGACCCGCTACTGTATACCTGTTCTGTTCAGTGAACCCGCCACTGTATACCTGTACTGTTCAGTGAACCCGCCACTGTATACCTGTTGTGTTCAGTGAACCTGCCACTGCATACCTGTTCTGTGAACCCGCCACTGCATACCTGTTCTGTTCAGTGGATCCGCCACTGTATACCTGTTCTGTTCAGTGAACCCGCCACTGTATACCTGTTGTGTTCAGTGAACCCGCCACTGCATACCTGTTCTGTTCAGTGGACCCCCTACTGTATACCTGTTCTGTTAAGTGAACCCGCCACTGCATACCTGTTCTGTTCAGTGAACCTGCCACTGTATACCTGTTCTGTTCAGTGGACCCGCTACTGTATACCTGTTCTGTTCAGTGAACCCGCCACTGCATACCTGTTGTGTTCAGTGAACCCGCCACTGTATACCTGTACTGTTCAGTGAACCCGCCACTGCATACCTGTTCTGTTCAGTGAACCTGCCACTGCATACCTGTTGTGTTCAGTGAACCTGCCACTGCATACCTGTTCTGTTCAGTGAACCTGCCACTGCATACCTGTTGTGTTCAGTGAACCTGCCACTGCATACCTGTTCTGTTCAGTGGACCCGCCACTGTATACCTGTTCAGTGAACCCGCCACTGCATACCTGTTGTGTACAGTGAACCTGCCACTGCATACCTGTTCTGTGAACCCGCCACTGCATACCTGTTCTGTTCAGTGGACCCGCCACTGTATACCTGTTCTGTTCAGTGAACCCGCCACTGTATACCTGTTCTGTTCAGTGAACCCGCCACTGCATACCTGTTGTGTTCAGTGAACCCGCCACTGTATACCTGTTCTGTTCAGTGAACCCGCCACTGTATACCTGTTCAGTGAACCCGCCACTGCATACCTGTTGTGTTCAGTGAACCCGCCACTGTATACCTGTACTGTTCAGTGAACCCGCCACTGCATACCTGTTCTGTTCAGTGAACCTGCCACTGCATACCTGTTGTGTTCAGTGAACCTGCCACTGCATACCTGTTCTGTTCAGTGAACCTGCCACTGCATACCTGTTGTGTTCAGTGAACCTGCCACTGCATACCTGTTCTGTTCAGTGGACCCGCCACTGTATACCTGTTCAGTGAACCCGCCACTGCATACCTGTTGTGTTCAGTGAACCTGCCACTGCATACCTGTTCAGTGAACCCGCCACTGCATACCTGTTCTGTTCAGTGGACCCGCCACTGTATACCTGTTCTGTTCAGTGAACCCGCCACTGTATACCTGTTCTGTTCAGTGAACCCGCCACTGCATACCTGTTGTGTTCAGTGAACCCGCCACTGTATACCTGTACTGTTCAGTGAACCCGCCACTGCATACCTGTTCTGTTCAGTGAACCTGCCACTGTATACCTGTTCTGTTCAGTGAACCCGCCACTGTATACCTGTTGTGTTCAGTGAACCCGCCACTGTATACCTGTTCTGTTCAGTGGACCTGCTACTGTATACCTGTTCTGTTCAGTGAACCCGCCACTGCATACCTGTTGTGTTCAGTGAACCCGCCACTGTATACCTGTACTGTTCAGTGAACCCGCCACTGCATACCTGTTCTGTTCAGTGAACCTGCCACTGCATACCTGTTCTGTGAACCCGCCACTGTATACCTGTTCAGTTCAGTGAACCCACCGCATCAGTGCGCATACCTGTGCAGTTAAGTGAACCCACCTACCTACGTGAGTGCACGCAGTGTGATATACAACTCCGTGCATACCCGATATGGACAAAACAGGTAGAGGAAGAGTAGTGCCAGAGCCAGAGGAAGGCCACCCGGCAGGTCTGCGCGAGGTCGTGTAAATGTAATTTCGTGTGGACCTGGCCCACAGTACAGTGCTCGGAAGAAGGCACGTCCCATCACCTCCCAAGATTGTCAGGACGTGGTTGAGTATTTAGCGACACAGAACACCTCATCTTGCTCAGCCACCAGCGCTACTACTAGCACCACTTCCGCTGCATTTGACACTTCGCAAGAATTATTTAGTGGTGGTGAAATCACTGATGCACAGCCATTGTTGTTACAGCCAGATGAATTTTCACCAGCTCATATGTCTGAATTACGCGGCAACACTATGGATGTAACGTGTAAGGAGGATGAAGGACCTACTGATGGTGCATGTTTGGATTTGTCTGAGGCAAGCGAAGCTGGGCAGGATGATTACGATGATGACGATGATAGGGATCCTCTGTATGTTCCCAATAGAGGAGATGAAGAGGGGGACAGTTCAGAGGGGGAGTCAGAGAGTAGTAGGAGGAGAGAAGTTGCTGAAAGAAGCTGGGGCAGCTCTTCGTCAGAAACAGCTGGTGGCAGTGTCCGGCACCATGTATTGCCACCTATGTACAGCCAGCCAACTTGCCCTTCAGCATCAGCTGCTGAGGTCCCCATAGTGCCCACATCCCAGGGTGGCTCAGCGTTGTGGAAATGTTTTAATGTGTGTGCCTCAGATCGGACCAAAGCCATCTGTTCGCTCTGCCAACAAAAATTGAGTCGTGGAAAGGCCAACACTCACGTAGGGACAAGTGCCTTACGAAGGCACCTGGAGAAAAGGCACAAACAGCAATGGGATGGCCACCTGAGCAAAAGCAGCAGCAGCACACAAAAGAAAAGTCACCCTCCTTCTCCTCTTCCTCCTTTAGGTGCATCATCTGCTTCTGCCGCTTTCTCCCTTCCACCTTCACAGGCACCCTCCTCCACTCCGCCTCTGCCCTTGAGCGCTTCCTGCTCCTCTGCCCACAGCAGCAGTCAGGTGTCCGCGAAGAAAATGTTTGAGTGGAAGAAGCCAATTTTGGCCAGTCACCCCCTTGCCCGGCGTCTGACAGCTGGCGTGGCGGAACTGTTAGCTCGCCAGCTGTTACCATACCGGCTGGTGGACTCTGAGACCTTCCGTAAATTTGTGGCCATCGGAACACCGCAGTGGAAGATGCCAGGCAGCACTTATTTTTCGAGAAAGGCCATACCCCAACTGCACTGTGAAGTTGAGAGGCAAGTGGTGTCATCTCTTGCGAAGAGCGTTGGGTCAAGGGTACACCTGACCACGGATGCCTGGTCTGCCAAGCACGGGCAGGGCCGCTACATTACGTACACAGCCCATTGGGTCAACCTGGTGGTGAACGATGGCAAGCAGGGCGCAGCGGACCAAATTGTGACACCTCCACGGCTTGCAGGCAGGCCTCCTGCCACCTCCTCTCCTCCTGCTACATGCTCTTCGCTGTCCTCCTCCTCCTTGGCTGAGTGGCAGTTCTCCTCTCCAGCTACACAGCACCAGCTCCGCAGGGCCTGTGCTGCATGCCAGGTACAACGGTGTCACGCCATCTTAGACATGTCTTGTCTCAAAGCGGAGAGTCACACTGGAGCAGCTCTCCTGGCTGCTCTTAAGAAACAGGTGGATGAGTGGCTGACCCCGCACCACCTGGAGATAGGCAACGTGATGTGCGACAACGGCAGCAATCTGCTTGCCGCTTTGCATATGGGGAAGCTGACACACATACCCTGCATGGCACATGTCATGAATCTAGTTGTTCAAAGATTTGTGGCAAAGTACCCTGGCTTAGCGGATGTCCTGAAGCAGGCCAGGAAGTCCTGTGGGCATTTGAGGCGGTCTTACACAGCCATGGCACGCTTTGCGGAAATTCAGCGGAAAAACAACATGCCGGTGAGACGCCTCATTTGCGATAGCCCGACTCGCTGGAATTCGACCCTGCTTATGTTCTCCCGCCTGCTAGAACAGAAGAAAGCCGTCACCCAGTACCTCTACAACTACAGTAGAATGAAACAGTCTGGGAAGATGGGGATGTTCTGGCCCGACGACTGGACACTGATGAAAAATGCATGCAGGCTCATGCGGCCATTTGAGGAGGTGACCAACCTGGTGAGCCGCAGTGAGGGCACCATCAGCGACTTAATTCCCTACGCTTACTTCTTGGAGCGTGCTGTGCGTAGAGTGGCAGATGAAGCTGCGAATGAGCGTGACCAGGAACCGTTACGGCAGGAACAGGCATGGGACCAATTTTCATCAGACCCAGCTGTTTCCTCAACACCTGCGGCAGCACAGAGGGGGGAGGAGGAGGAAGAAGAGAAGTCGTGTGCAGAAGATGAGTCAGACTCAGAGGATGATGAGCAAGGTGTTTCTTTGGGGGGGGAGGAGGAGGAGGAGGGGACGGTGGCAGGAGAACACCCGCAGCAGGCGTCGCAGGGGGCTTGTGCTGCTCAACCTTCCCGTGGTATTGTTCGCGGCTGGGGGGAGGAGGTTGACTTACGTGACGTCACTGAGGAAGAGCAAGAGGAGATGGAGGGTACTGGATCCGACTTTGTGCAGATGTCGTCTTTTATGCTGTCCTGCCTGTTGAGGGACCCCCGTATAAAAAACCTCAAGGGGAATGAGCTGTACTGGGTGGCCACACTACTAGACACTCGGTACAGGGTGATGTGACAGCACAACGCCAGCAAGGTACCACTGCCACTAATCCTCCTCCCGTGTCCACGCAGTCAAAGACAGGACGCTCCAGCGATCTCATGGTGATGTCGGACATGCGGACGTTCTTTAGTCCAACGCCTCGCCGTAGCCCTTCCGGATCCACCCTCCACCAACGCCTGGAACGGCAGGTAGCCGACTACCTGGCCTTAAGTGTGGATGTAGACACTGCTGTGAACAGCGATGAGGAACCCTTGAACTACTGGGTGCGCAGGCTTGACCTGTGGCCAGAGCTGTCCCAATTTGCCATCCAACTTCTCTCCTGCCCTGCCGCAAGCGTCCTGTCAGAAAGGACCTTCAGCGCAGCTGGAGGCATTGTCACTGAGAAGAGAGGTCGCCTAAGTCACAAAAGTGTTAAGTACCTCACCTTTATCAAAATGAATGAGGCATGGATCCCGGAGGGCTACTGCTCGCCCCAAGACTAAGTCAGTCCCCGCACACACAGCATCTCTGCCTGCACGCCGTGTGACTGGCTGCCTGGCCTGCCCCAAGAAGACTAAGTCGCTCCCAGTCCCTCCACACAGCATGTCTGCCTGCAGGCCGCTTGACTACCTTCTCCGCCACCACCAACAGGGTCCGGGACTCCAGGCGGATTGCTGAATTTTTTAGGCCGCTGCTAGCAGCGGCCGCTGTAATAATTTTTCTTGTGCGTGTACATGACTGCCTAATTTTTCTGGCTGCACTGCGGGCAGCTGCAACAACAAAAGAAAAGGCATGTACATGCGCCCATTCCCCTTCGTGATCATTACCTTGCCGTGGTGAAGGGGCTTGCGTATCACAATGAAGCAATGACCGGCGCCTAGATGAGTGTCTCGGGGGGCACACAAAAGATAATAAGGTTGTTGCTTTATTGTGGTCAGACCAAATTTGATCAGCTGGACAGTCACTGTTCTGTCATTCAGCTACATCAGCCAGGCGACCATATGGGCTGTAAAGCCACCAAAACCTGCACTCTCGCCATGGTGCGCACCAGTCCAGCATGGCCGTCACTACACAAACAGCTGTTTGCGGTGCGTTACACGGTGAGTTTGGTGTGTCAGTGGGAAGCAGTACCTTAATTACACTCCCTGATTGATGTATACACATGCAAGATGTTTTAAAGCACTTTAGGCCTGTCATTTAGCATTCAATGTGATTTCTGCCCTTAAAACGCTGCTTTGCGTCACATCCAGATTTTTCCCCGGGACTTTGGGCATGTATCCCACTCCGCCATGCCCCCCTCCAGGTGTTAGACCCCTTGAAACATCTTTTCCATCACTTTTGTGGCCAGCATAATTTTTTTTTTCCAAAGTTCGCATCCCCATTGAAGTCTATTGCGGTTCGCGAACTTTAACGCGAACGTTCGCGAACCGCAATAGACTTCAATGGGGATGCGAACTTTGGAAATCGGAGGTTCGGCTCATCTTTCACGTCCTCATGTGCTGTACTGTATGTTTTTAATTGTTTTTATATGATCGTTCTCCATTAAATAATAATAAACATTTATATATTTTGAGATAATTGTTTCATTGATTATTTATATTTATTTGCCGTATGGATGGCTTTTTCTTTTCTGATGTATTAGTGGTTTATCACATCTTAGGCAAATGCTATTCAGGTGGCTCTTTTGTTGTATATCTTCAGTTGTATCTTTACATCTTTTAAAAAGGAGGTCTTTTCGCTCAAGCTGGTCTTTGGCATGTTTTGCACCTTCAATTATGTTTTCTCCATACCCTTTTTCTTTAAATTTCTTACTCAGTTCGTCTCTCTCCAACTTATAGTCTTTTTGATCAGTACAATTGCGTTTGAGTCTAATAAAATGTCCCTTTCAGGTTTTATTGAGCCATGCAGGTAGGTGGCAACTTAAAGTGAGGATGTAACCATTTACATCAGTCTTTTTTTTATAAGTACAGGTCCTTATCTGAGAATCCTCCACATACATTTTTAGGTCTAGAAAATTAACCGATTCCTGACTGGCGGTAACAGTAAAATGAATATTTCTATCGTTTGTATTAATACCCATCAAAAAACCATGAGAGAGTCCTCTGAGCCCCTCCAGATGAATAGGACGTCGTCTATGAATCTCTTCCAGAGGTCCAGGCTCCCCTCGGGGCCACACGGGCCAAATATGTTGGCCATCTCCCAGTGAGCCATGAATAAGTTAGCATAACCCGGGGCAAACCTGGTCCTCATCGCCGTCCCACTCGTCTGGAGGAACCACTCCCCCTCATATTGAAAAAAATTGTGACCAAGTATAAATTGAAGTGCTTCCTCAATAAATTGTTTTTGTTCCGCCTTCAAACTTAGATCCTAAGCGAGATAATACTCAACAGCCTGGACCCTTTGATCATGTCAAATGATGGTGTGCAATGCTGTGACATCCAAAGTACCCAATATTCATCCCTCCTCCCACTTAATCTCATTCAGGAGGTTAAGAACATGCCTGGAATCCTCCAGGTAGGTCGGGGTGTCCCTGACATATCTTTGAAGAAATGTATCCACATACCTTGACAAATCAGAGGTCAAGGATCCAATACCTGACACGATCGGCCTACCCGGAGGATCCACTAGGGACATGTGGACCTTTGGTAAATGATAAAAAATCGCTGCCCTGTGGTGTGCAACATTAATGAACTCAAATTCTTTCAAATTTAGTGTTCCCTCCTGTTTCCCCGCCTTTAATAAGGTCTCCAATTGTTTACCAATTAGGATACTTGGGTTGCTCTTTAGTCGCTTGTATGTTGTATCGTCCTCTAACAATCTGTGAGCCTCTCAATTGTAATCGCTTGTATTCTGTACAACGACTCCCCCCCCCCCCTTATCTGCCGGTCTTATGGTCACCTATTTATTATTCTGTAGGTCCCGTAGTGCCTGGTTTTCTTTCACAGATAGATTATTCAAAGAGGGTGGTTGGGGTCTCACTTTCCTCAAATCATGTTCTACATTTCTCTCAAAGAGCAACATTTCCTTGCTCATTTCATTTGCAGGGTGAAAACGAGAGGTATTTTTTAAAGTGGTATGTTGAAAATAACTAGAAGAGCGAAAGTGGAATTGACTGACTCTAATATATCATTAGCTCGCATTAAACCCCCCTTTTTTTTGCATACCGTATATACTCGCATACAGGCCAAATTTTTGACCCCCAAAAAGTGGGTCAAAAGTTGGGGGGTCGGCTTGTATGCGAGTCTGGTGCTGGTGATGGTGGTCCGAGCCCCCCGCACTAACCATCCCGCCAACCCCCCCCCCCTTCCCCCCGCGGCCGCCGCTACTGCTGCAATTACCTTGCCCGGCGCCGCTTCTTCTATTCCCCTCCTGTCCGGCTCCGTAATTCACTGCAGCGCTCTTCACGGCGGCTGCAGTAGAGAGAGAGAGCAGTTCCCATAGCAACCACCGCTACAGGAACCCTAGCTCTCCGCTGCTTCCTGTCTGATCACAACAGCCGCCGTGAAGAGTGCTGCTGTCCTACGGAGCCGGAGAGGGGGGGAATAGAAGAAGCGGCGCCTGCTAAGGTAAAAGCAGCGGCGGCCGCGGTAGAGAGGGGGGGGCTATAATAGCGATACTGGGGCACTATAATATCGATACTGGGGCACTATAATATCGATACTGGGGCACTATACTAGCGATACTGGGGCACTAGACTAGCGATACTGGGGCATTATACTAGCGATACTGGGGCACTATACTAGCGATACTGGGGCACTATACTAGCTATAATGGGCACTATACTAGTTATACTGGGCACTATACTAGCTATACTGGGGCACTATACTAGCTACACTGAGCACTATACTAGCTATAATGGGCACTATACTAGTTATACTGGGCACTATACTAGTTATACTGGGCACTATACTAGCTATACTGGGGCACTATACTAGCTATACTGGGGCACTATACTATCTATACTGGGGCACTATACTAGCTATACTGGGCACTATACTAGCTATACTGGGCACTATACTAGCTATACTGGGGCACTATACTAGCTATACTGGGGCACTTTACTAGCTATACTGGGCACTATACTAGCTATACTGGGCACTATACTAGCTATACTGGGGCACTATACTAGCGATACTGGGCACTATACTAGCGATACTGGGCACTATACTAGCGATACTGGGACACACTAGGGGAATAAGGCGGCCAGCATTTCCTACCCCTGGCTTATATGGGGGTCAATCATTTTTACTGTTTTTTTAAGTAAAAGTGGGGGGTCGGCTTATATGCGGGTCGGCTAATATGCGAGTATATGCGGTACTTCTTTATGATCTGTTTTGAAGTAGGACACCACATAACTCCCATGTGTGTATGTGAAGTGTGTCAATTGTGTGGGCAGAAAAAGTGAGAATTGTCTATCTCTTTTTTGAAATAAAATATTATTATATTTACCATATTTAATTCATTTGTGCATATTATCTATCACCTGCGCTCCTATATAATATAATTTTGCAGAGCTTATAATTAGTGGGGGTAGGGGTTTACCCACTATAATTGAGGTAGCAGCAGGTGGGAAGTGCAATTTACGGAGCTCATATTGTATCACCATTACAAGGCAACGCCATCTAGCTATTGTTTTTAGAGATACACATACCTTCCTTGCATTCCACCACAGATGTTCCTCGCTCTAGTGTCTGACACTAATTCTTAGTTATACAGCCTGAGCCCGAGGTGAGGGGAGGGACCATCCCCCCTCCCCACCGATGTGTGGCTAAGCTCTGCTCTCCCTGAGCTGCATCCCCTATTGTTAGCCCCTGTGTCTACGGCCTTCTTCTAAGGTGTGGCAGGTATAAGACCTACCACTGTGCTGAAAGTTGAGAGAGAATGGGAAGCCCCACCTGTACCTCAAGTGGTAAGATTCCTTGTCAGAATTCTAGAGGTTTATTTATGCAGGAAACGCTGTCATATGTGTATGTTTTAAGTTTTTAACTTTGTAAGATATTGCTCTGAGACATTCTCAGCATATTCCAGACAGTGAAACTCATAATTATATTATTTTAGTTACAGAAGCTAAAACATTCTTGTTTATGTTAGAATCATCTTTCAAATGCCAAGGTTATAGTTAAGCGTACTGTGTGAAGACTGGAAAGAAGTTAAAAGTCACATTACTGCAGCAATAATATATGTATATTTTCTCAGTTATTACATATAAATATTAATAATCAATATAGTTCTTCTAAAGAAGGAAATAATTATTGTTAAACCTATAATTACACATAATATAATTTATTACTTTGAATTACTTTTAATGCTGGATTCTGTCAGTGATAGTTAGAGAAAGTAAAACTTTTATAAGATTATTTTAACTTGTAAGCTAGAAAATTGTTGACGTACTTGTTACAAGTGTAAAATGATAAAAAGCGCTCGCTCCACAAATGATGGCAATCAATATGCTCATACAAACAGACAATCTGATATCTACCAGACTGTGCTCAATCAGCTCATAAAGAGCGAATGTCAATAATGTCCACAGAATATGCCACACATGAACAGTCTAAAATTGCCAAATGTCAAGTGCTGCAGCTCAGTCTCTGGGTTATAGCCAGCAGTGCAATCAAAATGTAAGAAGGAAAGTTGCGCTCTTGACATAAAGACGTGCATGTAACATGCCCCCCTTCATTAATCCACTCACCGGAAGTTGGGGTCTATATTAGACCACTCAGTGCATTCGGGGTAAATGGCCCCCCGTCGCCTTCCAGGCAATCAGCTTCCTCTGTAGGCATCTCCATTCCACTCCAGAATTGGACCTAAGTCCGGCATCCTCTCGGGGCTGTATTAGTTAAACAAAAAACACACAGGAAGACCGACTTCCAATAGTGTGATTCTGTATTTTATTGGTATAAAAAAATTTAAAAGCAATCAATGACATGCAGGTAACACCTTAGAGGTAAGTGGAGTCAGCTCCCGTGAGGCAGCCAGATCCACCAGTGCTATATCTACCATGCGTCTAGTCAGCGTCTATGCGTAATGACGTCACTCCGTGGCTCCGCCCTACGCGTTTCGTCGCTTAGCAACTCATCAGGTGTTCCCTGCGTGTCATTGATTGCTTTTAAACTTTTTTATACGCAAACACTAGCCGAAAAAAGGGGTGTACCAGGGAAATAAACTTTGACACTAAAGTCCAGAAGGACATAGCCCTATCAGTACATACATAAAAACCTGATAATTTTTATTAATCAATAAACATATAAAAAGGGGAGAAACCTCCACAGATTAGGAAGGTTCTCTTGTGTATATCTCAAATGAGAAGTTTGTAAATAGTGTGGGGGTCTTTGCTAATCCCCCTCTGTCCCAGCAGTTTATTAACTGGAGCGAGGTGTAGCTATCCCACACATACAATACACAAAAGTGTTCAGTAGGTGATATGGTGAGTTGCTACCAAAAGGATCAGATGTAAGATCAAAATTTGGTGCAACACCAGAAGTGAACTATCACCTAACAGAATCACAGAAAAGATGGGTAGGTTTTGACAACCAAATAGTGCAGGTGCTGTACAAAACTTTTACATGCTCATGTTTCACCTAAGTGGCTTCCTCAGAAAGTGTGCTATACATATTTACAGTAGTCCTATAACAACCTAAATCACATATTTACAATTGTACACTGTGCCGTGGATCGGTCCCTCATAAAAAACACGCCAGATTAAAGTCCTCATTTAGACCTCTCGGTGCGATTGTATCCAGTCTAAAGATCCACTGGGATTCTATCTGGGTCAATTTCAGATCAAAGTCCCCGCCCCTCACATTTTTCTTCCAGCATTGGATGCCCCAAAACGAGATGTTGAATCTGTCAGACCCATGTATCTCGTTCATATGTTTAGATATCGACGTATCCCTTCTATGTTTGATGTCACCCACGTGTTCAAGAACACGATCCTTCATTTGTCTGGTTGTTTTGCCAACATACCAGAGGTTGCATGTACATTTCGCCGCATACACGACCCCACGTGTGTCGCAATTTATAAACGACCTGATCTCAAAAGTTCGTCCATTGTTAGGAGATGTAAATTGTTTAGTGGTGGGTATATATCTGCACGCTTTGCACTTACCACACCTGAACGACCCATTGGGTCTTTGGGGTAACCAGGTCTGTACTGACCGTGGGTGTCGTGTGAATGTGCTGTGCACAAGCATATCTCTGAGGTTGGGGGATCTCCTATATGTAATTGCTGGATTCTGTGGTAGGATACGTGCCAAATCTCTATCCTTCTGTAAAATTGGCCAGTAATGTCGCACTATTTCAAAGATTGTGTGTGATTGGTCTGTAAACGTGCCAATCAGTCTGGGAATGTTTTTTCCTGACTCTTGTTATGTTCTTTGTTTTTTAATGTTTCACTTCTTGGAGTGTTAATAGCTCTTCTATGTGCTTTTGCGATCACTTGATCCGGGAAACCTCTTTGTTTGAAACGTTTCGTTAGCAACTGACATTCTTTATTAAATGATTGTTCAGAGGAGCAGTTTCGTCTTGCTCTGAGAAATTGGCCCACCGGGATGCTCTGCCTCAGGGACTTTGGATGTAAACTCTCCCATTTTAGTAGGGAATTTGTAGAGGTGGGTTTGCGGTATATTGTCGTGTCTAATTTTCCTCCTTCACCAATAGATATGGTCAAATCGAGGAAGTTTATAGATGATGGATGGATCTCGTATGTGAATTTCATACCAATTGTATTGTCATTGAGGATGGACACAAAGTCCTCAAAAAGTTTGTTTGGGCCCTCCCATAAGATGAAAACATCGTCTATAAAACGTCCCCAGTATAAAATATGGGACGTGAAAAACAGTAGATCCTCAGAGAATACAATTGTATCTTCCCATCAGCCCAGGAAGAGATTTGCATAGGACGGCGCACAGGCCGTCCCCATTGCACTGCCCCTGAGCTGGTGGTACACACATCCGCCGAAGAGAAAAGTGTTGTGTGTCAAAACAAACTCTAAAAGATCTAAAAGAAACCTGCTATGTTCCATAAGATGTTTTCCCCTCATCTGCAGGAAATAGTTAACCGCATTGATCCCCAAATCGTGTTGGATGTTACTATAAAGGGATTCAACATCTAAGCTTGCTAGGAGGGTGTTAGATGGAACTTCCAAATCCTGCAGGCGTGTGAGTACATCTTTAGTGTCCTTAAGATAGGATGGTAAAGCCTCTACGAATGGACGTAAAAATTTGTCAATGTATTGGCTGACCTCGTCAGTCAAATTGTCCCTGCCTGAGACAATCGGTCTACCAGGTAGGGGGCTTATGTTCTTATGTATTTTTGGTAGGGCATAGAACACTGACATAGTGGGGTGTTCTGTAGACTTCTTAAGGCGTGTGTAATCATCAGGATCTAAACAACCTTTCTCCAGACCGTTTTTCAACAAATCTTGGAGTTGTGTGCAATGTGATTTGATTGGATTTGATTTCATAATCACATATTGTTGCTCGTTGTTTAAAATTGTTAGACACATGCGTTCATAATCATCAAGATCCATCACTACCACATTGCCCCCCTTATCTGCTGGTTTTATTATGATATTCTCGTTTTTCTTAAGTGTTTCCAGAGCCAATCTCTCCTCTTTGTTTAGATTGTCATGAATGGGAATCCCTACAGTATCCAATTCCAGTTTCCGCAAGGCCCGCGTTACCATATCAACGAAAGTGTATATTTGTGGGTACTGTGATATAGCCGGACAGAACATACTTTTGATTCTGGTTCCACTCGGGGGTGCAAGGGGGGTCACATATTTTGGATGTTCATTATTTTCATTAGCAAGTTCCTGTAGGGCTGCTAGAGCCTCACGTTCATTTTTAGAGGTATTTTTATCTTTCGCATCTTTACTCTCACATTTTTATTAGTGCTAGTTTTCTGGCAAACAGATTTAAGTCCTTTACCCACTCAAACGCATTATATTTGCTAGTCGGTACAAAAGACAACCCTTTAGTGAGAAGATGCACTTGTGTATCAGTTAGAACATAGGAAGATAGATTGACCACTCTAAGTGTGTCCTGTAGAGCATCCTTCCCTCCATCTATGTCTACCATTGATGCGCTCGCTGTCTGCTCCTTCTCTGTCCCGTGTAGGCCCACTCTCTGCGGTCTCTCAGAGTGTGCTTTGTTTTTCCCATCTGTGTGTCCTCTAAATCTACACATTGTGAAGTTGGTGTATTGGGGGGATGGTCTAAAAAACTGCTCTGTCTCGATTGTTTTTTGTTTGGGTATGTTTTATTCGGTCTCTTGGGTAGGGGTTTCTTTTTTTGTTGTGATTTGGGAGAGGTATATCTGCTGGATGTATTGGATTCACTGCCTGAAGGTGTTTCTGATTCAGATACAGGCTGTTCCTGTTGTGAGGGTGTAGTCGGTCTGGGTTCCTTGTCGGCCCAGCTGTATACTTTATTGGTTTTAAAGTCCTGACTGTCCCTCTGGAACTTTTTCTGTTTCTTATGTTTCAATTCTTCGGTATATGCCTCAACCTTTCTTTGTAATTTAGCCTCAAATTTCTCAAAACCAGGGTGACCAGATAATTCTAATAGTATCTTTTGTTCACCCAATAGTTTAGCTCTCAGTTTCTCTGAATATTTCGATTCGTAATCACATAAATATTGCATTAGTTCCAATGTTTGTTTGGTCTTGAGTTCTTCCCACCCACGTATGAATTGAGTATCCTCTTTGTGGGAATGTACCTTGGTAAGGTTACGTAAACCTCTTACCATAATTTTTTCTTTAAGGTAAATATTAAAGGATGCTACCTCCCAAGTGGACCTTGTAAAATCTTTATAAGTTTTGAAGATGTCTACAAATACTGGTTCCACATCTGTCCCGTAACTTAATTCTTCCCCCTCAGGCGTTCCTTCCCCTATACAGGCCTGAAAAGTCTGCCTCACTTCGTTCGTGAGGGATTCAATAGAGGGAAGGTCTGTGGATAAATAGGTCATTCCCTCAGTATGGTAAGCAGGTGTTCGGCACACCAATGGAGGAATAAATAATCGCAAACACTAGCCGAAAAAAGGGGTGTACCAGGGAAATAAACTTTGACACTAAAGTCCAGAAGGACATAGCCCTATCAGTACATACATAAAAACCTGATAATTTTTATTAATCAATAAACATATAAAAAGGGGAGAAACCTCCACAGATTAGGAAGGTTCTCTTGTGTATATCTCAAATGAGAAGTTTGTAAATAGTGTGGGGGTCTTTGCTAATCCCCCTCTGTCCCAGCAGTTTATTAACTGGAGCGAGGTGTAGCTATCCCACACATACAATACACAAAAGTGTTCAGTAGGTGATATGGTGAGTTGCTACCAAAAGGATCAGATGTAAGATCAAAATTTGGAGCAACACCAGAAGTGAACTATCACCTAACAGAATCACAGAAAAGACGGGTAGGTTTTGACAACCAAATAGTGCAGGTGCTGTACAAAACTTTTACATGCTCATGTTTCACCTAAGTGGCTTCCTCAGAAAGTGTGCTATACATATTTACAGTAGTCCTATAACAACCTAAATCACATATTTACAATTGTACAATAAAACCCCCCCATCATCATAGCCCCAGTCAGAGCTGAAGTGCCCTATTTGGCACGGCCATATATATAGGAGAAGGGGTGGAGAGAAATGATAGAGAGGTGTGGTGGGGGGTGTGCCCCTATCTGCCCACCTGTTGTGGATAATCATGTTGCGGGTTTGCCAGGTATTACCTGTGTATATAGACCCTTTGTCCGGAGCAAGCAGGGGATGCGCAGGGTAACGCCCATACCGGCTGAGGCACGCCCAAATATGATGGTGGCTGGAGGCAGGAGGGGAGGTTCCCACTGAGCCCGTGTGCTGGTTGGGTGGCCCCGCTTTTTCAAACGGGCTTCCCCTCCACCGGTATTTTGATAGTGTGTTTGGCACTTGAGCGGTGACGTCATTTCCGCCCGCGCCATCACTCCTTCCCCATAAGCCTGCGTCTGGAACGCAGCTTGCGTGCCATGCCTCTGTTTAATCACAGTACGCTCTGCAGCCTATAGTATGTGGCCATTCTATATCTCCGCCCACAGGCAGAGCAGAGCGTGTGGTATTGTATGCCGGCGGTTGCTAGGCAACCTATCGTGCATCTATTAGGGGCATGGAGACTGTTTGTATCGCAACATAAACATATATGCATCATAAAAACAACAAAAGGGGGTAGATAAATGTGGGGACAGACAGGCATTACCCGTATAAACATCAGATCTATCTCTCATAGAAGATCATTTGTTGATGTATACTTTATGTATGTGGGAAGTATACACATTCACCCGTAGACCATATGTTTACCGATGCCAAGCCACAAAATCCAAAGGGATGTATATATGTTCAGAGACAACCACATGTGTGCAATTTACATATACATAAACATGTATACAAACATGTACACAAACATGAAAGGTGACATGAAGGGGAGATGTCGGGGGCAGTTGCAGAGTGTATCTGCTGGATACATAAATGTCTAGGTGACAGGGCAAGGGGTTAACTTCAAACCATATGAAATGGCACGAGTAGTCCGTGCCGTGGATCGGTCCCTCATAAAAAACACGCCAGATTAAAGTCCTCATTTAGACCTCTCGGTGCGATTGTATCCAGTCTAAAGATCCACTGGGATTCTATCTGGGTCAATTTCCGATCAAAGTCCCCGCCCCTCACATTTTTCTTCCAGCATTGGATGCCCCAAAACGAGATGTTGAATCTGTCAGACCCATGTATCTCGTTCATATGTTTAGATATTGACGTATCCCTTCTATGTTTGATGTCACCCACGTGTTCAAGAACACGATCCTTCATTTGTCTGGTTGTTTTGCCAACATACCAGAGGTTGCATGTACATTTCGCCGCATACACGACCCCACGTGTGTCGCAATTTATAAACGACCTGATCTCAAAAGTTCGTCCATTGTTAGGAGATGTAAATTGTTTAGTGGTGGGTATATATCTGCACGCTTTGCACTTACCACACCTGAACGACCCATTGGGTCTTTGGGGTAACCAGGTCTGTACTGACCGTGGGTGTCGTGTGAATGTGCTGTGCACAAGCATATCTCTGAGGTTGGGGGATCTCCTATATGTAATTGCTGGATTCTGTGGTAGGATACGTGCCAAATCTCTATCCTTCTGTAAAATTGGCCAGTAATGTCGCACTATTTCAAAGATTGTGTGTGATTGGTCTGTAAACGTGCCAATCAGTCTGGGAATGTTTTTCTCCTGACTCTTGTTATGTTCTTTGTTTTTTAATGTTTCACTTCTTGGAGTGTTAATAGCTCTTCTATGTGCTTTTGCGATCACTTGATCCGGGAAACCTCTTTGTTTGAAACGTTTCGTTAGCAACTGACATTCTTTATTAAATGATTGTTCAGAGGAGCAGTTTCGTCTTGCTCTGAGAAATTGGCCCACCGGGATGCTCTGCCTCAGGGACTTTGGATGTGAACTCTCCCATTTTAGTAGGGAATTTGTAGAGGTGGGTTTGCGGTATATGGTCGTGTCTAATTTTCCTCCTTCACCAATAGATATGGTCAAATCGAGGAAGTTTATAGACGATGGATGGATCTCGTATGTGAATTTCATACCAATTGTATTGTCATTGAGGATGGACACAAAGTCCTCAAAAAGTTTGTTTGGGCCCTCCCATAAGATGATCACATCGTCTATAAAACGTCCCCAGTATAAAATATGGGACGTGAAAAACAGTAGATCCTCAGAGAATACAATTGTATCTTCCCACCAGCCCAGGAAGAGATTTGCATAGGACGGCGCACAGACCGTCCCCATTGCACTGCCCCTGAGCTGGTGGTACGGGTGAATGTGTATACTTCCCACATACATAAAGTATACATCAACAATTGATCTTCTATGAGAGATAGATCTGATGTTTATACGGGTAATGCCTGTCTGTCCCGACGGGTGAATGTGTATACTTCCCACATACATAAAGTATACATCAACAATTGATCTTCTATGAGAGATAGATCTGATGTTTATACGGGTAATGCCTGTCTGTCCCCACATTTATCTACCCCCTTTTGTTGTTTTTATGATGCATATATGTTTATGTTGCGATACAAACAACGATGCAACCGCCGGCATACAATACCACACGCTCTGCTCTGCCTGTGGGCGGAGATATAGAATGGCCACATACTATAGGCTGCAGAGCGTACTGTGATTAAACAGAGGCATGGCACGCAAGCTGCGTTCCAGACGCAGGCTTATGGGGAAGGAGTGATGGCGCGGGCGGAAACGACGTCACCGCTCAAGTGCCAAACACACTATCAAAATACCGGTGGAGGGGAAGCCCGTTTGAAAAAGCGGGGCCACCCAACCAGCACACGGGCTCAGTGGGAACCTCCCCTCCTGCCATCATCATATTTGGGCGTGCCTCAGCTGGTATGGGCGTTACCCTGCGCATCCCCTGCTTCCTCCGGACAAAGGGTCTATATACACAGGTAATACCTGGCAACCCCGCAACATGATTATCCACAACAAGTGGGCAGATAGGGGCACACCCCCCACCACACCTCTCTATCATTTCTCTCCACCCCTTCTCCTATATATATGGCCGTGCCAAATAGGGCACTTCAGCTCTGACTGGGGCTATGATGATGGGGGGGGTTTTATTGTACAATTGTAAATATGTGATTTAGGTTGTTATAGGACTACTGTAAATATGTATAGCACACTTTCTGAGGAAGCCACTTAGGTGAAACATGAGCATGTAAAAGTTTTGTACAGCACCTGCACTATTTGGTTGTCAAAACCTACCCGTCTTTTCTGTGATTCTGTTAGGTGATAGTTCACTTCTGGTGTTGCACCAAATTTTGATCTTACATCTGATCCTTTTGGTAGCAACTCACCATATCACCTACTGAACACTTTTGTGTATTGTATGTGTGGGATAGCTACACCTCGCTCCAGTTAATAAACTGCTGGGACAGAGGGGGATTAGCAAAGACCCCCACACTATTTACAAACTTCTCATTTGAGATATACACAAGAGAACCTTCCTAATCTGTGGAGGTTTCTCCCCTTTTTATATGTTTATTGATTAATAAAAATGATCAGGTTTTTATGTATGTACTGATAGGGCTATGTCCTTCTGGACTTTAGTGTCAAAACTTTTTTATACCAATAAAATACAGAATCACACTATTGGAAGCCGGTCTTTCGTTGTGTTTTTTGTTTAACTAATACAGCCCAGAGAAAACGCCGGACTTAGGTCCAATTCTGGACTAGAACGGAGAGGCCTACAGAGGAAGGGGTATATATATATATATATATATATATATATATATATATATATATATATATATATATACTGTATATACAGTGGTGTGAAAAACTATTTGCCCCCTTCCTGATTTCTTATTCTTTTGCATGTTTGTCACACTTAAATGTTTCTGCTCATCAAAAACCGTTAACCATTAGTTAAAGATAACATAATTGAACACAAAATGCAGTTTTAAATGATGGTTTTTATTATTTAGTGAGAAAAAAAAACTCAAAACCTACATGGCCCTGTGTGAAAAAGAAATTGCCCCCTGAACCTAATAACTGGTTGGGCCACCCTTAGCAGCAATAACTGCAATCAAGCGTTTGCAACAAGTCTTTTACAGCGCTCTGGAGGAATTTTGGCCAACTCATCTTTGCAGAATTGTTGTAATTCAGCTTTATTTGAGGGTTTTCTAGCATGAACTGCCTTTTTAAGGTCATGCCACAACATCTCAATAGGATTCAGGTCAGGGCTTTGATTAGGCCACTCCAAAGTCTTCATTTTGTTTTTCTTCAGCCATTCAGAGAAGAATTTGCTGGTGTCTTTTGGGTCATTGTCCTGCTGCAGCACCCAAGATCGCTTCAGCTTGAGTTGATGAACAGATGGCCGGACATTCTCCTTCAGGATTTTTTGGTAGACAGTAGAATTAATGGTTCCATCTATCAGAGCAAGCCTTTCAGGTCCTGAAGTAGCAAAACAACCCCAGACCATCACACTACCACCACCATATTTTACTGTTGGTATGATGTTCTTTTGCTGAAATGCTGTTTTACTTCTACAACAGATTTAACAGGACACGCACCTTCCAAAAAGTTCAACTTTTGTCTCGGCAGTCCACAAGGTATTTTCCCACAAGTCTTGGCAATCATTGAGATTTTTTTTTTGCAAAATTGAGACGAGCCTTAATGTTCTTTTTGCTTAAAAGTGGTTTGCGCCTTGGATATCTGCCATGCAGGCCGTTTTTGCCCAGTCTCTTTCTTATGGTGGAGTTGTGAACACTGACCTTAATTGAGGCAAGTAAGGCCTGCAAGTCTTTAGATGTTGTCCTGGGGTCTTTTGTGGCCTCTCGGGAGAGTTTTCTCTGCACCCTTTGGGGTAATTTTGGTCGGCCAGCCACTCCTGGGAAGGTTCATCACTGTTCAATGTTTTTGCCATTTGTGGATAATGGCTCTCACTGTGGTTTGCTGGAGTCCCAAAGCTTTAGAAATGGCTTTATAACCTTTACCAGACTGATAGATCTCAATTACAGTACTTTTGTTCTCATTTGTTCCTGAATTTCTTTGGATCTTGGCTTGATGTCTAGCTTTTGAGGTGCTTTTGGTCTACTTCTCTGTGTCAGATAGCTCCTATTTAAGCGATTTCTTGATTGAAACAGGTGTGGCAGTAATCAGGCCTGGGGGTGACTACAGAAATTGAACTCAGGTGTGATAAACCACAGTTAAGTTAGTTTTTAACAAGGGGGGCAATCACTTTTTTACACAGGGCCATGTAGGTTTTGATTTTTTTTTCCTCACTAAAAATAAAAACCATCATTTAAAACTGCATTTTGTGTTCAATTATGTTATCTTTGACTAATAGTTAACGGTTTTTGATGAGCAGAAACATTTAAGTGTGACAAACATGCAAAAGAGTAAGAAATCAGGAAGGGGGCAAATAGTTTTTCACACCACTGTATATATATATATATATATATATATATATATATATATATATATATATATATATGTGTATATACTGTATATATATTTTTTTTATTTTTATATATATATTTTTATATATCCATTTTAGATAAAGATCCTTTATTATTATTATTTATTGTATTTATAAAGCGCCAACATATTACGCAGCGCTGCACAATAGATAAATGGATTAACATACAAGGTAGAACATACGGAAACTCACAACAAAACAAGATCATGCAAATGATTTGATAACAATACAGTGTCATAGGTCAAACTAGAGACTGTTCTAGTCCACAAGAGGGGTGATTGTCAGTAAGATTGCATAATCGAGCTAGAAACACTAGGGAGGAGGGCCCTGCCAGAGTCTTAAAATCTAAAGGGTGGGGGTGGAGACAATAGGTGCATCTTTTGAGAGGTGTCTAACAGGACATATTATGGTGCTGGTGTAGGGGGGTATGCGAGCATAAAGAGGTGAGTCTTGCGAGCTTGTTTGAAGGTATTAAAGGTGGGGGCGAGTCTGACGGCTGGTGGGAGCGAGTTCCAGAGAGTAGGGGCAGCCCTGGTGAAGTCCTGCTATCGTGCATGTGACTGAGTTATGCGTGGTGCGACTAGGCACAGGTCATTGGAGGATCGGAGGGGGCGGGCTGGTATGTGCCTATGGACCAGATCAGAGATGTAGCTCGGGCAAGTCTTGTACACTGATTTGTAGGCCAAGTACAGGATTTTGAAATTGATCCTAAAGCTGATGGGGAGCCAGTGTAAGGCTTTACAGAGCAGAGTTGTAGAGGCGCTGCGGTGAGAAGAATGTATCAGTCTGGCTGCCGCATTCATTACCAATTGAAGTGGGGCAGTATGGTTAGAGGGGAGGCCAGACAAAAGAGAATTGCAGTAGTCTAAGCGGGAGATGACAAGGGCGTGGATAAGGATTTTAGTGGTGTCAGGGGACAGGTAGGAGCGGATCTTGGAGATGTTGCGGAGGTGGAAGTTGCAGGATCTGGCAATACCTTGGATGTGGGGTTTAAAGGAAAGTTCAGAGTCTAGAGTAACGCCTAGACAGCGGGCTTGGGAGGTAGGGCGAATGGTAGTATTTTCAATAGTGACGTGCAGATCAGGGAGGGGTGCAGCTGTGCGGGGTGGGAATATTAGAAGCTCAGTCTTGTCCAAATTAAGCTTCAGGTACCTGCCAGCCATCCAGGAGGAAATGGATGTGAGCCAGGCAGAGACTTTGTCCATGGTAGAGGAGGAGAGATCTGGGGTGTGGAGATATATCTGGGTATCATCGGCATACAGGTGGTAATTCAAACCCATGGAGGAGATGATTTTGCCAATTGAGGCAGTATAGAGTGAGAACAGTAGCGGTCCTAGGACGGAACCTTGAGGAACACCAACTGAGAGGGGTGTAGGAGTGGATAAGGAGCCATTGAAAAATGTTGTGAAGGAGCGGTTGGAGAGGTAGGAGGAGATCCAGGCTAAGGCTAGGTCCTGAATGACCATTAGCTTCAGGGAGTGGAGGAGGATGGAGTGGTCAACAGTGTCAAATGCCGAGGAGAGGTCCAGGAGGAGCAGTATGGAGTATTTACCTTCGGCTTTGGCAAGGGCAAGGTCATTGACCACTTTGGTGAGTGCTGTTTCTGTAGAATGGGCTGTGTGAAAACTAGATTGCAAAGGATCGAGAAGGGAGTTTGAAGAAGTTTAACCACCCTGGCGTTCTATTAAGATCGCCAGGGCGGCTGCGGGAGGGTTTTTTTTAAATTAAAAAAAAACTATTTCATGCAGCCAACTGAAAGTTGGCTGCATGCAAGCCCACTAGATGGCGCTCCGGAGGCGTTCTTCTGATCGCCTCCAGCGGCCAAAAGTAACACGGAAGGGCGCAATGAGCGGCCTTCCGTGTTTTGCTTACTTCGTCGCCATGGCGACGAGCGGAGTGACGTCATGGACGTCAGCCGACGTCCTGACGTCAGCCGCCTCCGATTCAGCCCTTAGCGCTGGCCGGAACTATTTGTTCCGGCTGCGCAGGGCTCAGGCGGCTGGGGGGACCCTCTTTCGCCGCTGCTCGCGGAGGACCGCCGCTGCTCGCGGCGGATCGCTGCAGAGCGGCGGTGATCAGGCAGCACACGCGGCTGGCAAAGTGCCGGCTGCGTGTGCTGCACTTTATTTGATCAAAATCGGCCCATCAGGGCCTGAGCGGCACACTCTGGCGGTAATGGACGAGCTGAGCTCGTCCATACCGCTAAGGTGGTTAAAGAAGTTGGTCAGACGTTCAAGAATTTTCGAGGCAAAAGGGAGGAGAGAGATTGGGCGGTAGTTGGATGGCAGAGCAGAGTCAAGTGAAGATTTCTTTAGCAGGGGAAGCGCAGTGGCCTGTTTGAATATGGAGGGGAAGATGCCGGTGGAGAAGGAGAGGTTGAACAGGTGGGTGAGGACAGGGGACAGAACAGAAAAATGTGGGCGCAGAGAATCAGATGGGACCGGATCTAGGGGGCAGGAAGTGGCAGGGGAAGTTGCCAGCAGCTGGTTGACTTCCTCCATCGTGACAGGATTGAAGGAGGTAAGGGAGGAGAAAGAGGCAGGAGTCGGATGTGGTGGGGAGGCGGGGGCGATAGAGTGGAGGAGAGAAATATCCCTCCGGATGGTTGTAATTTTGTTGATGAAGTAGTTTGATAGGTCAGTGGCTGAGAGCGTGGAGGTTGGAGAAGGAGGTGTGGGGGAGTAGGGCATTGAAGGAGGCAAAAAGACGATGTGGGTTGGAGGCTTGGGTAGCATTTAAGTGAGTGAAGTATATCTGTTTGCTATCAGCGAGGGCAGTATGGTACGTCTGCAACTTGCTCTTGTATCCCAGGAAATCATGGTTGTGGCTGGATTTCCTCGATTTGCTTTCTGCGGCTCGTGTCTCATTTTGTAGTTTTTTTGTGAGGGCAGTGTGCCAAGGTTGGGGCTACTGTTGGTACGAAAGGTCAGGGGAGCAGCATGATCTAGTGCTGTGGGTTAGAGATCCCCAGAATTGGTGAAATTCAGGAAGGCCTCGGATTCTAAGAATGGCCCGGCAGTTACGATTCTCTAAGTTCTCCATTTTAAGTTCCAGGGAGTCTTGCTGGCCTGCTCATTTATCTGCGCCTTGTCTCCCTCCAGTGCTTCCGCAATGGAGACAGCTTGCTGTTCCAGGTGGAATACCCTGCCTCCTAACTCACGCAGCTGAAGGGAGATATCAATGACAGCTTCCTTCAGCTCAACACGGAAGACTTTCTGTATGCTAGCCGCCAGTTCTTCTTGTTAAGTTGTCCATGGAAGGGCACACTCCACATCTTGTAGCTGGGTAAAGATGCAGGGAATCTCCTGATCCGGTGTGGCAGATACTCTCTACAAGGAGTTGTGGGAGCCGTCCACCATCTTGCTCCTCATTGCCTAAACTAATGAAGGGAGAGGGAGCGGTGTATTAGGTGAAGAGGAGCTCGGGGGGTCAACTTTCTTGCTCTTGTTTTTCCTGGTCATGTCACCAGGTCCTGGTGAGAATAGTGGGTCAGTTGGCGCCGGAGAAATTGTATTAATAAAGCGGGTTTTGCAGCCCGGGGATGGAGCAACTGAGGATCACGTCCGCATCAGTCAGCACCACGCATGTGCCTCCATGGAATGAATTTAAATAGATAATCAGATATATACATCAGATATATACAACCCTCATGTTGCTTTGTGCTGTTTTGTAACCGCTCTTGAGAATACAACAATAAATTCTGAATTTATCCATGAAAAGGTGGAGTGTGATAACCACTTTTCTAACCTATGAACTCCCTTCTATAATTGACAAACGCCAGAGGTTACTGGAGGCCGCACCTCACCGCCAAAAACAGGCCATCCGTTTGCCATCTTTTATAATGCAGGTTTTAACACACGTCATCCACAGTCAACTAAGTCTTGGCTTTGGGAATCGCACACGGTGTGCGAAATTATGCTGCAGGCTTGTTTTTCCCTCACATGCAGGAATGGCATTTCAATGGGAACATTGATTAACATAGGTTGTCACGTCTAATGTGATTCTGTATCTCCACTGGGAGGCACTGATCTGTGACCCACAGCACACCAAACTCCAACCTCCCATATCCTGCCATTATGCAAAGCGAGTGGCAGCAGAAGAATGCAGAGCAAGTGGTAGCAGAGTGATACCATTCGCATCCAGAGTGTAATGATAGCCTTGGCAATGCAGCATGATCCATACTTTAAGCTCTAGCTCTTGCATCAGCTGACTGCGCAGCTAACACTTTGCAGCTGTGTGTGCTGTGATTGGATGTGCGGAGTGTGGCCGTCCACTGATTGGATGAAAGTTGTATATAAACTCACAGAGTGCTCCCAGTCATCGCCCGTGATAAGCATAACTGTGGCTTGTTGCTGGGTGCACACTCACATTGTCTGAACTATTGGAATTACCTGAAGTAAGATAGAGACAATCTGCGTGTCGCTAGTAGAGATGGCCCGAACCTCCGATTTTCGGTTCGCGAACTTTTGCAAAACGTTCGGTTCGCACGGACTTCCGCGAACCGCAATAGACTTCAATGGGCAGGCGAACTTGGAAAACTAGAAGGGCCAAAATCACATTGAATGCTAAATTGCAGGCCTAAAGTGCTTTACAACATCTTGCATGTGTATACATCAATCAGGAAGTGTAATTAGAGTACTGTTTCACACTGACACACCAAACTCACTGTGTAACGCATCGCAAAAAGCTGTTTGTGTAGTGACGGCTGTGCTGGACTGGTGCGCATCATGGCCAGAGTGCAGGCGATGGTGGTTTTCAAGCCCATATGGTTGCCAGGCTGAGGTAGCTCAATGACAGAACAACAGTGACTGTACAGCTGATCAAATTTGGTTTGTCCACAATGAAGCAACGACCTTATTATCTTTGGTGTGCCACCCCCGAGACACTCATATAGACATCGGTCATTGATTCATTGTGATACGCAAGCCCCTTCACCGCGTCAAGGTAATGATCACGAAGGGGAATTGCCAAAAGTACATGCCTTTTGTTTTGTTGTTGTAGCTGCAGTGCAGCCAGAAAAATTAGGCAGGCATGTACACTCACAAGAAAAATTATTATAGAGGCCTCTGCTAGCAGCGGCATTAAAAATTCAGGAATCCATCTGGAGTCCTGGACCCTGTGGGTGGTGGCGGAGAAGGCAGTCAAGCAGCATGCAAGCAGAGATGATGTGTGGGGACTGGGGACTGACTTAGTCTTGGGGCAGGCAGTCACACTGCGTGCAGGCAGGGATGCTGTGTGTGGGGACTGACTTAGTCTTCGGGCAGGCCTGAGCGTGCTTTGCAGACCAGGCATCCATGGTCAGATGGACCCTTGACCCAACGCTGTGTGCCAGAGATGTCACCACTTGCCTTTTAACATCATGGTACAGTTTAGGTATCGCCTTTTTTGAGAAAAAATTGCGGCCTGGTATCTTACACTTCGGTGTGTGGCTTTGCCTTTGTGTGCTGATTTTCCTCAGGTGGTCATCCCATTGCAGTTTGTGCTTTGTAATCATGTGCCTTCGTAAGGTAGTTGTCCATACGCAGGTCTTGGTCTTTCCATGGCTCAATTATCGGTGGCAGAGAGTACAGATGGCATTGCTCTCATCTGAGGCAGACACACACAAAAATGTCCACACCGCTGAGCCCTGAGGTGATGGCACTTTGGTGGTGGCGGCCAACTGGGTGTTAAGTGGGGTGCCAGAATCAGAGCAGGAGGAGGAAGATATGTCACGCTTCCGTGCAGAAGCTGAGAAAGATGAGGTGTTCTGTGTTAAATAGTCAACTATGTCCTGACAATATTGGGGGTTGATGGCACGTGCCTTCTTCTGAACACTGTACTTTGGTCGAGGGCCGCACAAAATCATGACAGCGCGACCTCAAACAGATCTGCCAGGTGGCCTGCCTCTGCCTTTTGTTTTGTCTATATTGGGGGGGATGAAGTGAAAGGTATGCACTGACTTGACTAATACAATGTGCAGTCACACAGGCGCCGTTAACAGGTATGCACAGAGTGGTATATCACACTGCGTGTGCTCACATAGGTCGGTGGGTGCACTGTGAACAACAGGTAGGTAGGTATATGTAGTGATGGGTATTAAAATGTGCACCTGTCACACACAGACAGGTAGTGGACAGGCACGTGACACAGCATGCGCTCAACTCATGTAGGTAGGTGGGTGCACTGTGACTAACAGGTAGGTAGGTAGGTATATGCACTAATGGGTATTACAATGTGCACTTGTCACACACAGACAGGTAGCGGACAGGCACAGTGACACTGCATGGTTCAACTCACGTAGGTAGGTGGGTGGGTGCACTGTGAACAACAGGTAGGTAAGTATATGCAATAATGGGTATTACAATGTGCACCTCTCACACACACAGGTAGTCACTGAATGTGCTGGGCATGGCAGTGGCACACACACAGTATGGATTATCAAGGCTGTCTATGCAACACAAGTGTCAGTGGGACACACAGAAAAAAAATAGATCACAAGAACAAGATTAGCTCTCAAAAGAGCTGTTGTGGGGTGCTATTTTAGCAATAAGAATCAGCAAGGAGCTAACAAGCCTACAAGAGCCTAACTAATATTTCCCTATGAGAGAGTCTGCACTGCACCAGCTGTCCCGTCTCGATTTACTGCAGGCACACAAGAGAGTATAATGGCCGGCGGGGCCTTCCTTTTATAAGGGGGGAGTGGCTCCAGGAGGGAGTGTAGCCTGATTGGCTACAATGTGGCTGCTGACTGTGATGTAGAGGTTCAAAGTTGACCCTAATGGTGCACTATGGGGGCGAACCGAACTGCCGGAAAAGTTTGCGGTTCTCCGCGATCGCGAACCCTGAAAGTTTGCCGGGAACCGTTCGGTGGCGAACCATTCGGGCCGTCTGTAGTCGCTAGCCTGGCGCTTTTTATAATGGCGGACAGCAGAGCCGAGGGGGGGGGGGGGGGGAGGGGCTGGAGGCACACTGAAAGGACACAGAGGCAGGTGATTGTATCCAGAACGTGCCTCTGTGTCCTAATATGATTTCACAAACCCAACTCGAGTTCTCTTTAAGAGAGCAGAAGAGGTATCCTACTATCGTAGGGACTCAAGGTAAATGAGTAGCTGCCCATTTAGACCATGAGTCCCAAACAATATCAAATTAAGGTGTTGTCTCTCTGATGACAGAGGTAATCTTTTCTAGAGTATAAGTAAACTGCACCCAGTTAATCAATTCAGATCTCGAAGGGGGAGGATTTTTCCACGTTTTGGCTAAAAGTGCCTTAGAGGCGTTACATATCTGACCCAGAAACTTGTTCTGATGTTTAGATAATTGGGGGAGAGGTTTATGGAAGAGGGCCGACCAGGGATCTGGGGCATCCTGTGTACCCAACACCTTAGAGGTCGGCGAGTGGCTAATTTGCTAATTTAATGTAAATATATGCAACTTGAAAACCGACAAATCCAATGTGGCTATCAATATCATTGTATGGGAAACAGATGCACAATGCAGAAATCTGTAACTTGCCATCCATAATTTATCTGCAACAGAAAAAATGTGTTTAGTGGAAACAGGCCCACAGTCATTCATTGGAATAATTTTTTTCTGCATCCAGAAACTGTGTGTAGTGGAAACATACTAAAAAAATGTTATACTAACATTTTTTCACCAACTCAAATTATTTAAATCTCATTGTCCATCCCTACCCAAACCAGGCAGTGTAGAAGATTTAAAGGGAACCTAAACTGAGAGGGATATGAATGTTTCCTTTTACAGAATACCAGTTGCTTGGCAGTCCTGTTGATCTATCTGGTCAGTACTGTCAGAATTACACACCTGAAACAAGCATGCAGCTAATCCAGTCTGACTTCAGTCAAAGCACCTGATCTGCATGCTTGTTCAGGGGCTGTGGTTGCAATTATTAGAGACACGGGATCAGCAGGAGAGTTAGGCAACTGGTATTATTTTAAAAGGAAAAATCCATATCCTTATCACTTTAGGTTCCCTGTAAGAAAATACACTGGGACTGCATTGAAACTTTTGACAGAATCGTGAAACAAACTGGTGCAGAAGCCCAGATGAAGGATTTATATTAGTTTTTCTGAGCAACTGCTTCACACTCGCAACAATTTTTCTTGTAGTGTGTTTTTGTTTGTTTTCTATAAATGTGCCGCAAGAAGTCTGCTCTAATTACGAATCGTGAGCATGTTTTGAGCAACAAGACACATCATTAGCAGAGAGTATAAGGGCCCGACACAACAGAGAGCATTTTGTTGAAATGCTTCCATTGGCTAATGGTGTCTACACACTTGAAAGATTAATGAAAGATCTTAGACCAATTTTACCACCTTCCATGTAGTATGAGAGCATACTCTGCACAGTCTATTCTATGGAGATGAACTCCCCATCAGATAAAAATCTTTGCAAGATGCTGCACACAAAGATGCTGTACACATTCAAAAGATCAGTATCTGCAAAAGATCTGTTCCTGCAAAAGATCTGTTCCTGCAAAATGCATTCATAGTCTATGATATCTGCAGATCTCATACACACCTTGTTTAACAGACATTCATGTGCAAATCTGACAATCATCTGCAGATCTGAAGATCCATCCTGGTGGATCTGACCTGCAGATGAATGTCTGTTAAACAAGGTGTGTATGAGATCTGCAGATATCATAGACTATGAATGCCTTTTGCAGGAACAGATCTTTTTCAGATACTGATCTTTTGAATGTGTACAGCATCTTTGTGTGCAGCATCTTGCAAAGATTTTTATCTGATGGGGAGTTCAGCTCAATAAAATAGACTGTGTAGGTATGGCTCTCACACTACATGGAAGGTGGTAAAATTGGTCTAAAATATTTCATTAATCTTTCAAGTGTGTACACACCATTACAATAAAATTGCGCTGAAATCATGGCAAAATTGCCAGGATCGTGATTTTTTGAAAAATTGTGATTGTGGCTCTTTTGCCACGATTTTAATGTGAGTCAATGGAAGTGTTTTTTTTTAAACATGAAAATAACCCACAAATGCTCTCCGGTGTGTCAGGGCTCAAATGAGATGCTAATAATTCTGGCTTGCATGCACATTTAATGCAAACTATTCAGCCTGGAATTGGGCTGATAAAAAGTGGCAGAAAACACACAATTCAAAATCACATACAATTTGCATCAATCCATAATTAGTCAATGAGGTGCAAATAATTTCACGCTAATAGGATTATGCAAAATCTGCAGCTTGAGGCTGGGTGCACACATTACAGAGCATGAAAGGTTGCATTTTCTGTAATGTGCTTTTTTTGTGTGCATTTTTTGTGCGTTTGTGTTTTTTTTCCGCATATGCGATTTTCTATCGTTTTACATGCATTTTTACGCATTTGCAGTTCGCATATATGCGTATTCAATGCGTTTTTATATTGAGTTTTATGCAAATTCCTCCGAAGACAACAGGAAGTGGAAATGCATCATTAAATTTTTTTTTTCTTTTTTAAAAAGCATATAAAAACGCATGAAAAACGCATACAAATCACAATACATTGTTTTCCCATTAACTTTTTATTATGTGCGTTTTTGATGCGTTTTTGAATATTATGTAGCAAAACCACGAGTATGTGTTTTTTCATGCGGCCCATAGACTTACATTAGCCGTAAAAAGTCAGCATTTTGCGCAACGCTTGCGTTTCAGTTTATCAGAGATTTTTCTTGGTCTGCCACTTCGAGCCTTAACTTGAAATGAGCCTGTGGTCTTCCATTTCCTCGATATGTCACTGTGGAAACAGACAGCTGAAATTTCTAAGACAGCTCTCTGTAACCTCCCCTAAACCATGATGGTGAACAATCTTTGTCTTCAGGTCATGTGATAGTGGTTTTGACACCCCCATGTTGCTACTCTTCAGAGAAACTTACAATTAACTCACTTAAATACTCTTTCTCATTATTGGATTCACCTGTGTATGTAGGTCAGGGGTCGCTCAGCTTACCAAGCCAATTTGAGTTCCAATAATTAGTTCTAAAGGAATCAATGAAATGACAACAGTGCCCAAATTTATGCACCTGCCGAATTTTATTTAAACAGTTATTGCACACTTTCTGTAAATCCTATAAACTTCATTTCACTTCTCAAATATCATTGTGTGCGTCTCTTACAGGGGTGCTCGGATACCCCTTTTCAAAATCCGGATCGGATCCGGATCCAGATACCCAGATATCCGATCGGATATCCGAGTTCAATATTTTCCAATCCGGATCCGAATCGGATATCCGACCTCAGTATCCAGGGTATCCGGCCGGATTCGGATATCTGGATAGAGAAAACGGAAGTGGCCTTTAAATTGCTTTAAAAAGGGTTTCTAGGGTAAATGAGGCATGTATCATCATTATTTTGTAAAGGGGAACACTAATTGATGATGTGGGGACTTCAAATCCCCCCCCCCCCAAAAAAAGGCTGTCAATTAACATTAGGCCTAGGTTCTAGACAGCGGTCGTGCAGCCCACATTGTGTCCAAAGTCCAAACACACAACTGGGACATGAAAGTTTTCAGCCAAGACACCTCCAAAAAATTACGTAGCAATTGTGTTTTGGGTTAAATATAGGTGTTATCAGTGGCCTGTGGCACCCTGGCCTGGCGGTGGGAGCTGCACAGGCAGCAGGAGCAGGACAATGCAGCAGCAGCAGGTGTAACATGTGCCAGGAGCATGCCAGACATGGCACGTGGCACTTGCCAAGTTTCACTTGCCACGTGGCACTTGCCTCGTGTCACAAACCAACTTGCCACGTGTCACGTGTCACTTGGCACATGTCATGTGGCACTTGGCACATGTCACGTGACACTTGTCAAGTGTCATGTGACACTTGCCACATGTCACATGCCACGTGACACATGCCAAGTGTCATGTGACATGTTACAAGGGCCACGTGACACTTGCCAAGTGACACATGCCACGTGACATGTGCCAAGTGCCACGTGATACGTGCCAAGTGCCACGTGACACTTGGCAAGTGCCCTGTCACACTTGGCAAGTGAGACGTGACACGTGCCAAGTGCCAAGTGTCAGTCAGACAGCAGAGGAGAAGACACTAGTGCACACTAACTGTCACACTGCCACTGCTCACAGCACAGCAGTTCTGTAGAAAGCTAACACAGTAGTACTACTACTCTAACAACTACTAGCACTGACTGCAGTACTACAGTACTAACTACACAATAACACAGTAATCATATCCCCTAATCCCTAACCTAACCTATACCTAAGGGTAATAGCTGACCAGTATGCAGCAGCTGGCCTGGTCTGTGCACTGCACAAACACAGACACATAGCAGCTGCCTGCAGCACACTCTAACTGTCACACTATGACATCAATCAAGCTAATTAACGATTTAACAATAGTGTAATGATTGTAGTGAAGGGGTTAATCACTAATCAGCTTTATGTTTACAATTGTGTACAGTCCCCTTGCTAGGCCACCAGCACTGGAGCATGTCTCTCAGTGAGCATTCAGCAAGCTAAGACGATATGTCTTATCATGGCAGCCTTCCTTATTATACAGGGGGGCTAGCCAGTGTTCCTTTCTGTGATTGGGTGCTGGGGCTTAGGCTGGGAGGCCTCTGATTGGCTCAATGAGGTCAGGTGGGGCTGGCCAAGGTTCCCCTCTGTGATTGGTTGCTAGAGCTCCTTAGTTACAGTATTTCGGATCCGGATATCCGCAGATATCCATGGATATCCGGGTTATGCGGCCAAATATCCACAAATAGCTATTCGGATTTTGGCCCAGGTATCCGGAATCCGAAACCGGTCACATAGCTGAAAAAAGTTCGGATATCCGGGTTACCTGGATATCCGGAATCCGGATGAACATCCCTGGTCTCTTATATCCTAGTTCCCCAACCCTATCCTCAAGGCCCACCAACAGTACATGGCAAGGAAATGAACAGTGCTACTTAAAAACGGACAAGTGCCTACCTGCAAAAGAGTCCAAGCCCCACTTGTGGGATAAAATACACACCTAGCATACACATGACCTGTCTACCACTGGAGGATGTTGGTTTCCTTAACAGCTTGCATGCAACCTATTAAGTACTCGTCCCTCCCACTGCGAAGAAGTCAATCCTCCATGGGAGGGGACCTAACACTATCTAAATCCTAACCTATGTTTCCCAATGCTTAATGTCATCACACCTGGGTAGTTGCCCCGCCCCCTCTACCCCATAGGATCATACTACTATAAATCTTAACTAAGCCGGCCCCCCCCCAGTTTTTTTTCCTCGATCACCTTGCTCCATGGGATCCGGTAGGACGTACGGGCAAGATTTGCCTGCAATTTTTCTTTTTTTTTTTGCCCCTACCTCACTGTATTTACAGTGCTTGTATGAGTTCTGTCCCACTGAAACTATAAATTAGTTTGGGACTCCCCCTGTATCTTATGGTCTGGAGGGGGCCAGGGGGCGCGGTACCTGATAGGTTTAAATAACCTGGGGGAGACGCCTGCCCAAAGATGACTTATGCAGCATTAAATATGCCGCTCTTCTTTTGGAGGGACCCGTTCTCACCTCTCTCTCTCTTCTCGGCGCTTCGGCGGCGGCTGGCGTGCGTGTCACCCGAACTTCCGTCTGCATCATGCATTCCAGCAGGCCGGGCGCTCTGGTTGGTGGAGCGCGCCGACCGGAAGTGATGCAGTACGGATTCCGGAAGTGGCTCCGGAGTGGTGTTTTTAAGCAGTCGGCTCGGAAGCTCTCGCTGGTCGCATGTCCACAGCGTGTGTGGAAGTTCTGACCAGCATGGAGGCGAGCTCCGAGCCGACTAACCCCCCCCCCCCCCGCCCCCGTGGATGCCGCAGCAGGTTAGCGGGGAACGAATTCTCGATGACAGACGGGGGAGGGGGGCTGTATTAGGGCTCCTAGCTTACTATCTTCCTTCCTTCCTTCTTGCAGCTGGCTTAGCTGTTACTCCGGGTTCCTCTACAGCTTCTGCAGACCAACCAGCGGGTTCAAGGTAGGGGCTATAGAGGTAGGTTCTTGAACCCTGTCATCACGAAGGATTCCTAATACAATCCTGCTCTCTCTCTCTCTCTCTCTCTGCTCATCTGTAGGAAGCACAAGGACAAGAAGAAGTCAAAGTCCAAAGACAAGGCGGCAAGATCACCTTCATCTCAAAGAGATAGAAGCAGATACCCGAGGGCACACTCGCATTACCATGAGCAAATAAAGAGGTGTTGGGCCTGTCATAGGGACGCTATGCCGGATAAAAGCGTGTGTAGAAGATGCTTCTCTGAGATGGCGAGAGAGAATGAGCAGACACCTATGGACGTCTCAGAAATGATTAAAACAGCCGTGCAGGAATCAATGAGAGAATACATATCGACATTACCCTCAAAGGATACAGTCACGGAACAGACACAACCTTCAGGAAATATAGAAGACGCCGCGACTGGATTTGATTTCGCACTGGTACAACCATATGTGCGAGCAGTTCGCGAGGCTATCGAGTGGGAGAGTTCAGACGAGGAGCAGGAACCATCATCTAGCACGAGAAAACACAAGGAATATTATACTCACCTGAAGAAGAAAGTGACAACTTTTCCTATGATGATGGAAATATCGGAAGTCATAAAAGAGGAATGGGAGAAGCTGGAGAAAAAGCCCCCACTTAATAACCGTATAATGAAACTATACCCTCTACATTCCGAGGATACGAAGTCTTTAGACAACCCGCCTGTGGTGGACGCGTCAGTAAGCCGCTTAGCCAAACACGTTACCCTTCCGAGAGATAATGCAGCAACGTTTAAAGATGTATTGGAAAAGAGAATAGACTCAGAATTGAGGAAAATCTATATGATTATAGGCAATGCAACAAGACCAGCAGTAGCACTCACGTCCATAGCGAAAGCGATACGTGCATGGTCCACGAACGTTGAAGACGCAGTCCGAGCAGGTGCTGATAAAGACGCCATAATCTCCACTCTTGATACTTTTAATCTGACAGCGGACTTCGTTGGAGAGGCAGCGGTGGACATAATAAGATGTGGGGCCAGAGCAATGGTCTTCTCAGTGGTCGCTAAACGAGCCTTATGGCTTAAGTCTTGGTCGGCGGATCAGTCGTCCAGACAAGAATGGTGTAAGATTCCTTACGATGGAGTAAACCTTTTCGGCAAAGAAATGGACTCTGCAGTCCAGAGAGTGACTGGTGGAAGATCCGGGCTAATCCCGCAAGATAGGAGGCCAAGAAGACCTAATCCCCAGCAGCCTAATCGCTTCCCACAGTCAAGATTTAGGTCGGCCAAGTCCTACCGACCGGGGAAAGAGTTCAGTAGAAATTGGCAAAGCAGCCATAGTAATCTGCAGAAGTTGACGAAGCAGAAGATGACTACCCCTCCGACGAATCAACAGAAGACTTTTTGACGGGCACTCCGCCCAGAGCTGGCCAGTGGGAGGAATACTCCAGAAATTCGGTCAAGTCTGGGTGGAAAACATACTCAACCCATGGGTTCAAAAAACCATCACTGTCGGTCATCGATGGAGCTTCACAAAGAAACCACCCAGGAACCATTTCGTCCCCACCAGAGTTCCAAAGGTTGCTCAAAAGAGACAAATATTGGAGGAATACGTTCAAACCCTATTACAGAAGAACGCTATTGTACAAGTTCCACCAGAAGAAAGGGGGAAGGGGGTTTATTCCTCATTATTCTTTGTACCAAAAAAGACCGGGTCATTGAGACCGGTATTGGACCTAAGATTTCTAAATTGACACATAAAGCTAAAGAAGTTCAGGATGGAGACACTGCAATCAATCAAACAATCAATAAGACCTTACGACTGGATGCTTTCAGTGGATCTGGAAGATGCATACTTGCATATAGCCATACAGCCAAAGTTCCAAAAATTCCTCAGATTTGCAATAGAAGACTCCCACTATCAATTCAAGTGCCTGCCATTCGGGATATCCACGGCACCCAGAACTTTCTCGAAAGTACTACTAGCTCTGGTAGCGACTCTTCGAGTGAAGGGTCTACGTCTATTTCACTACCTGGACGACCTTCTATTACTATCAGCAGACAGGCAGACACTTATCCAACATCGGGACATCTTAATTCACTCTCTAACCCGCTTCGGTTGGAAATTGAACATCCTGAAGAGTCACCTGATTCCAACGCAATCGATGGTGTTTCTAGGGGCTCTTTTCCAGACTACCCAGAACTCAATCAGTCTTCCGCAGGAGAAGAAGGATATGATCATTCAGAGAATACACAATATATCGACAATGACAATCTTATCAGCAAGACAATGTCTGAGTATCTTGGGCACATTAACCTCCACTATACAGATGGTACGGTGGTCCCACTGGCACACCCGAGTCTTTCAATGGGGATTCATGACCCAGTGGGACAAGAAAACCTGGAATCAAAAGATAGACATCACTCCTCTAATGATGAACAGTCTTTCATGGTGGACCAATGTGGACAATTTATCCAGACACCATTTAATACAAACGCAACACGTGATCACGATTACCACGGACGCCAGCCAGAGAGGATGGGGAGCCCACTGTGGGTCAGTGACAGCACAAGGACAATGGACAAATCAACAGATTCACACTCATTGCAACATATTAGAATTGAGAGCAGTATACCAGGCTCTGATCAGCTTCATCGATATAGTCAGAGGACACTCAGTGCTGGTCCAGGTAGACAACAAGACGGCAGTCGCATACCTGAGGAAGCAGGGGGGGACGAGGAGCATGGCTCTACTCCAGGAAACAGCTCCCATCTTACAGTTTGCGGAGGAGAATCTATGGGACTTGAAGTCAGTCTATATTCCGGGCAAGCAGAACATACTGGCAGACTGTCTGAGCAGAACATTCGTCAACAACAACGAGTGGAGCTTGCATACGGAAATATACAGATGGATCTGTCACAGACTGGGAACACCACAACTAGATCTGATGGCCACACCGCAGAATTCCAAATGCACACTCTTCTACTCTCGGACATACTGCAGCCAGGCAATAGGAGTGGATGCTCTATCGGCCAAGTGGGAGTTTCAGATTGCCTATGTTTTTCCCCCAACACCGACAATTTTCAGACTATTAATGAGATTAATCAGGGAGAGGGTGACTTTGATTGCTGTAATTCCCTTTTGGCCGAACCGTCCATGGTTCCCACTGCTGTGGGAAATGAGATTACAGTCTCCTCTACCTCTCCCATACAGGAGAGACATGCTATCACAGGGAGAGATTCTACATCCGAACCCCAGGAAACTGAATCTGAACGCCTGGATTTTGAAGGGGAAAGGCTAAGGAGAGAGGGTCACTCAGTAGAGGTGATTAAGACCATTCTCAGCTCCAGAAGACCAACCACTAACGCAACTTATAGGAGAGTGTGGAATAAATTCAAGGACTTTGCAGCGGAACTTCAGTTTGAACCTTCAAGACCGGAACCTAAACACATACTAGAATTCCTACAGAGGGGACTAGCCAAGGGATTGGGGTACCATACCCTGAAAGTGCATGTGTCAGCCCTCTCGGCAACAACAGGAATTCCCTGGGCTACGCAGCTGCTTCTAAAACAATTCCTAAGAGGAGTGTTGAGAGTAAAACCTCCAAAGAAGGCATTATTCCCCAAGTGGGATTTACCCTTGGTTTTAGATGCACTGAAAAAACAACCCTTCTATCCCGTTCAAGAAGCATCACTCTGGCATGTTACGCTGAGAACAGTGTTCTTGGTAGCAATCGCCTCTGCCCGTAGGGTATCCGAAATGCAAGCGTTAGGGTGTAAAGAACCCTACCTGACCTTATACCCTGATAGGGTTGTGCTGAGATCCATACAACAATTCATCCCTAAGGTAGCCTCCTCCACCTATCACTTAAACCAAGACTGGACACTACCAACCTTCACAGAGGAGGAATCAGGAAGAACACATCCATTGGATGTTGGTCTAGCAATTAAAACCTACCTGGAGAGGACGTCAGAGATAAGAATGACGGAAAGACTATGGGTCATACCGACTGGATATAGAAGGGGGCAGCCCGCTACAGTCAGGACCATAGCCTCATGGATTGTTAAAACCATACAGACTGCCTATAGAACCTTAGGTTTAGAACCCCCTAGTCAGCTAGTGGCACACTCTACACGCAGCATGGCGACCTCATGGGCAGCCTTCAACAAAGTGCCAGCAGAGAAGGTGTGCCAAGCAGCGAACTGGTCATCTATAAATACATTTATGCGCCATTATAGAGTAGATCTATCTACCCAATCCTCAATAATGTTTGGCAAAGCTATTCTGGAGAATGTACAGAATGTGACTAATTAAAAGTTTTTCTTTGTTGCAGCATAATGTGGTCCCACCCTTCTTTTTTCCTAGTTAATTCCCAGGTGTGATGACATTAAGCATTGGGAAAACGGAAAATTGTTACTTACCTATCGGTAATTTTCCTTTCCCGATGCTTATATGTCATCACACCGGTCCCTCCCTCCATGTGAGCTTCGATGATCGAGGTTTACATAGACTGGGGGGGGGGGGGGCCGGCTTAGTTAAGATTTATAGTAGTATGATCCTATGGGGTAGAGGGGGCGGGGCAACTACCCAGGTGTGATGACATATAAGCATCGGGAAAGGAAAATTACCGATAGGTAAGTAACAATTTTCTGTCATATGCATAGCCTGGGTGCGGCTAATCAAGTAAATTCGAAAATTGAAAACTGCGCAAAAGGTGGATCAGCGCATCACCAGGCCGCCTCCAAATGGCCTCGAATCAGAGGTGCACTGAGCCCGCCCAGAAACTGCAAACGCACCTTGAACCCAAATGTAAGCTCTGCATATACACCAAAAGCAAAACTGTTAAGTGGGAGCAGCTGACCAAAAATGAATTAAATTAGTACATGGCAAGGAAATGAACAGCGCTACTTAAAAACAGACAAGTGCCTACCTGCAAAAGAGTGCAAGCCCACTTGTGGGATAAAATACACACCTAGCATACACATGACCTGTCTACCACTGGAGGATGTTGGTTTCCGTAACAGCTTGCATGCAACCTATTAAGTACTCGTCCCTCCCACTGCGAAGAAGTCAATTCTCCATGGGAGGGGACCTAACACTAACTAAATCCTAACCTATGTATATGCATAGCCTGGGTGCGGCTAATCAAGTAAATTCAAAAATTGAAAACTGCGCAAAAGGTGGATCAGCGCATCACCAGGCCGCCTCTGAATGGCCTCGAATCAGAGGTGCGCTGAGCCCCCCCAGAAACTGCAAACGCACCTTGAACCCAAACGGAAGCTCTGCATATACACCAAAAGCAAAGCTGTTAAGTGGGAGCAGCTGACCAAAAATGAATTAAATTAGTACATGGCAAGGAAATGAACAGCGCTACTTAAAAACAGACAAGTGCTTACCTGCAAAAGAGTGCAAGCCCCACTTGTGGGATAAAATACACACCGAGCATACACATGACCTGTCTACCACTGGAGGATGTTGGTTTCCGTAACAGCTTGCATGCAACCTATTAAGTACTCGTCCCTCCCACTGCGAAGAAGTCAATCCTCCATGGGAGGGGACCTAACACTAACTAAATCCTAACCTATGTATATGCATAGCCTGGGTGCGGCTGATCAAGTAAATTCAAAAATTGAAAACTGCGCAAAAGGCGGATCAGCGCATCACCAGGCCACCTCCAAATGGCCTCGAATCAGAGGTGCGCTGAGCCCCCCCAGAAACTGCAAACGCACCTTGAACCCAAACGGAAGCTCTGCATATACATCAAAAGCAAAGCTGTACCAACAGTACATGTTTTGCAGTAAAGCACAAACATTCACAGGTGAGGTAATTAGTGTCTCAGCAGAGCTGATTAACTACCTTTGTGGATTTCCACAAAACATGCACAGTTGGTGGGCCTTGAGGACAGGGTTGGGAAACACTGTCCTATATGATATATTTATCTGACAGTTTTTAGCGTAACAACCAACGATTTATACAGGAAAATCATGACGATTAACAAGGTTGCCAAAACTTTTGCATCCACTGTATGTATTTTGAAAATGTATTGCTTTGTGTGTGGGGGAACTGCTTTTCAGGCTGCTGAGAAAAGTGGTTAACAGGTGGAGGGGATAACTTTTTGGTAGCATAGTATCTGCACATGCTGTGTTGGGGGCATACTATATGTACTACTTGCTGTGTTAGGGGGTATAATATATGTACATGCTGTGTTGGGGGGCATACTATCTTCACATGCTGTGTTGAGGGCATACTGTCCAGGGGCGTAACTAGAAATCACTGGGCCCCCCTGCGAATATTTGGATGGGGCCCCCCCCCCATAGGTGCCAAATAATCGTAATGGGGCAGCGTTTCACTGTAAATTAATTGTAAAGTGGGCAGCATTTTACCAGACAATCGTAATGTGGGCCAGAAAATCGTAATGTGGGCAGAGTTCACCAGAAAATCGTAATGTGGGCCTTTAGAAAATCATAATGTGGGCAGAGTTCACCAGAAAATCGTAATGTGGGCAGAGTTCACCAGAAAATCGTAATGTGGGCACCAGTCACCAGAAAATCGTAACGTGAGCAGCAGTCACCAGAAAATTGTAACGTGGACAGCATTCACCAGACAATCGTAATGTAGGCAGCGTTCACCAGAATATCGTAATGTGGGACAGAAAATCGTAATGTGGGCAGAGTTCACCAGAAAATCGTAATGTGGGCAGCGTTCACCAGAAAATTGTAACATGGACAGCATTCACCAGACTATCGTAACGTGGGCAGTGTTCACCAGAAAATCGTAATGTGGGCCAGAAAATCGTAATGTGGGCAGCGTTCACCAGAAAATCGTAACGTGGACAGCATTCACCAGACAATCGTAACGTGGGCAGTGTTCACCAGAAAATCGTAACATGGACAGCATTCACCAGACAATCGTAACGTGGGCAGTGTTCACCAGAAAATCGTAATGTGGGCCAGAAAATCGTAATGTGGGCAGCAGTCACCAGAAAATCGCAATGTGGGCAGCAGTCACCAGAAAATCGCAATGTGAGCAGCAGTCACCAGAAAATCCTAATGTGGGCAGCAGTCACCAGAATATCGTAATGTGGGCAGTAGTCACCAGAAAATCCTAATGTGGGCAGCAGTCAGTCACCAGAATATCGTAATGTGGGCAGCAGTCACCAGAAAATCCTTATGTGGGCAGCAGTCACCAGAAAATCGCAATGTGGGCAGCAGTCACCAGAAAATCGCAATGTGGGCAGCAGTCACCAGAAAATCGTAATGTGGGCAGCATACACCAGAAAATCGTAATGTGGGCAGCATACACCAGAAAATCGTAATGTGGGCAGCAGACACCAGAAAATCGCAATGTGGGCAGCAGACACCTGAAAATCGTAATGTGGGCAGCAGACACCTGAAAATCGCAATGTGGGCAGCAGACACCTGGAAATCGTAATGTGGGCAGCAGACACCTGAAAATCGTAATGTGGGCAGCAGACACCTGAAAATAGTAATGTGGGCAGCAGACACCTGAAAATCGCAATGTGGGCAGCAGTGACCAGAAAATCGCAATGTGGGCAGCAGACACCAGAAAATCGTAATGTGGGCAGCAGACACCAGAAAATCTCAATGTGGGCAGCAGTGACCAGAAAATCGCAATGTGGGCAGCAGTGACCAGAAAATCGCAATGTGGGCAGCAGTGACCAGAAAATCGTAATGTGGGCAGCAGACACAAGAAAATCGTAATGTGGGCAGCAGTGACCAGAAAATCCTTATGTGGGCAGCAGTCACCAGAAAATCGCAATGTGGGCAGCAGTCACCAGAAAATCGCAATGTGGGCAGCAGTCACCAGAAAATCGAAATGTGGGCAGCATACACCAGAAAATCGTAATGTGGGCAGCAGACACCAGAAAATCACAATGTGGGCAGCAGACACCTGAAAATCGTAATCTGGGCAGCAGACACCTGAAAATCGCAATGTGGGCAGCAGACACCTGAAAATCGTAATGTGGGCAGCAGACACCTGAAAATCGTAATGTGGGCAGCAGACACCTGAAAATAGTAATGTGGGCAGCAGACACCTGAAAATCGCAATGTGGGCAGCAGTGACCAGAAAATCGCAATGTGGGCAGCAGACACCAGAAAATCGTAATGTGGGCAGCAGACACCAGAACATCGCAATGTGGGCAGCAGTGACCAGAAAATCGCAACGTGGGCAGCAGTGACCAGAAAATCGCAATGTGGGCAGCAGTGACCAGAAAATCGTAATGTGGGCAGCAGACACCTGAAAATCGTAATGTGGGCAGCAGTGACCAGAAAATCGCAATGTGGGCAGCAGTGACCAGAAAATCGCAATGTGGGCAGCAGTGACCAGAAAATCGTAATGTGGGCAGCAGACACCTGAAAATCGTAATGTGGGCAGCAGTGACCAGAAAATCCTTATGTGGGCAGCAGTCACCAGAAAATCGCAATGTGGGCAGCAGTCACCAGAAAATCGCAATGTGGGCAGCAGTCACCAGAAAATCGAAATGTGGGCAGCATACACCAGAAAATCGTAATGTGGGCAGCAGACACCAGAAAATCGCAATGTGGGCAGCAGACACCTGAAAATCGTAATCTGGGCAGCAGACACCTGAAAATCGCAATGTGGGCAGCAGACACCTGGAAATCGTAATGTGGGCAGCAGACACCTGAAAATCGTAATGTGGGCAGCAGACACCTGAAAATAGTAATGTGGGCAGCAGACACCTGAAAATCGCAATGTGGGCAGCAGTGACCAGAAAATCGCAATGTGGGCAGCAGACACCAGAAAATCGTAATGTGGGCAGCAGACACCAGAACATCGCAATGTAGGCAGCAGTGACCAGAAAATCGCAACGTGGGCAGCAGTGACCAGAAAATCGCAATGTGGGCAGCAGTGACCAGAAAATCGTAATGTGGGCAGCAGACACCTGAAAATCGTAATGTGGGCAGCAGTGACCAGAAAATCGCAATGTGGGCAGCAGTGACCAGAAAATCGTAATGTGGGCAGCAGACACCTGAAAATCGTAATGTGGGCAGCAGACACCAGAAAATCGCAATGTGGGCAGCAGTGACCAGAAAATCGTAATGTGGGCAGCAGACACCTGAAAATCGCAATGTGGGCAGCAGTGACCAGAAATTCGCAATGTGGGCAGCAGTGACCAGAAAATCGTAATGTGGGCAGCAGACACCAGAAAATCGCAATGTGGGCAGCAGTGACCAGAAAATCGTAATGTGGGCAGCAGACACCTGAAAATCGTAATCTGGGCAGCAGTGACCAGAAAATCGCAATGTGGGCAGCAGTGACCAGAAAATCGTAATGTGGGCAGCAGACACCTGAAAATCATAATGTGGGCAGCAGACACCAGAAAATAGCAATGTGGGCAGCAGTGACCAGAAAATCGTAATGTGGGCAGCAGACACCAGAAAATCACAATGTAGGCAACAGACACAAGAAAAAAAAATGCACCTGTGAAAAAAAACCAATTCACTTACCTGACAGAAGTCTTCTCCTCTCCCGGCATCTGGCTCGCAGCTCCCCGAGTCCTCCTGCAGCACATCTCCCGCGCTGACAGGCAGAGTGCAGGGCTACGGCAAGATGGCTGCCGAAGCCCTGTACTAGAGACACAAATAGTCTCCAGTGTAGGGCTTCTTCAGCGGCCATCTTGCCGTAGCCCTGCTCTGCCTGCCGCAGACTATGCAGGCTGCTGGAGCAGGGCAGCGGGGAATGAACTGGTGCAGCGTCTATTAGACGCTGCGGCCAGTTGAGCACCTTGCTGGGGGGTCCAGAGCAGCGCTCCCCCCACGCACAGTGAGCGGGCCCCAGAGCAGCCCTGGGCCCCCCTGCGGCTGAGGGGGTCGCATCCCCGGTAGGTACGCCGGTGATACTGTCTGCACATGCTGTGTTGGGGGCATACTACCTGCACATGCTGTGTTGGGGGCATACTACCCGCACATGCTGTGTTGGGGGCATAATATCTACACATGCTGTATTGGGGGAATACTATCTGCTTTGGTTAAATGGGAGACTGCACGTGTTAACAGGTAATAGTTTACCCTGCCTAGGTTCAATGTAATGTTTTCTACATCATTTTATGTATACTCCAGCCCCCCAGCAGTCTGAAGTGTGTTGACCCAGCCCTTGATCAAAAAAGTTTGGCGACCCCCTGGTCTAGTTTCAAGCTGCATATATTTGCATACAGAATTTGTAAAATCCTGCATCAACTCAGAATTATTTGCATCAGCTTGACCATCTCTACAAATCACTGGCAGAGATGCAATCTGAAATTTTAATGCTACATACACACTTGCGACTATGGTCGTTTGAAACAGCAGCTTAACGATCGGTCTGGCGATAATCAGGTAAAGAACTTTACCAAACGATCATTAAGTACAATGACGAACGAACGATATCGGCACGATGAGAAAATCCAACAGGGTGGATCGTATTGAACGACAATCGTTACAAAACTATAGTGTGTACAGTTATCTGCCAAGCACGATTGTTACAAGGGCCAAAGCGCCTGCTTTGGATTTTGCCCAGCTTCCGTACTTCCTGTGTAGCGCGTCCCGTAACGATTGTTACATTATAAATTTCAAACAAACTTTGTTTGCAAGTTAACTATCATATATTCTTATCTATTGTAACCTCATGTTTGATTTTTTTTTTTATTTTATATAAATATGTACGCAACATTTCCCTCTGATCGTTCTTTTCTGCGAGAACGATCGTTAATATGTGTATGATGATTGCTGTATCCCATCTGTGCATTCCAATTGTTCCAATATTGTTCGTCTGCTAACTATCGTTTCTTGTAAATGATTGTTATCGCAAGTGTGTAGCATAAGTCTCTCTCTCCCCCCTCAAAATCTATAATTACCAAAATTAGGCCTCTTTTCTTTGGACTGTTGAACTGTGTGCTCAGCAAGCAGATACCAGGCAGCAGCAAGCAGTTGGGAGGGTTTGAGAGGCATTTCACTGCCTCTCAACAGTCAGTGGAAAAGAGTCTTTATGCTGGGAACACACATTTCGCTTTTGCGGCTTAATCGTTCCAATAGATACCTTCGATAGCTAAATTCCGTCATGTTTGATTCTCCGCTTGATAGTTTTCTGCTCGATTTTTCATAGAAGTGAATGGAAAAAAGCGGAAGATAAGAGAATCGAGCAGAGAATCGAGCAGAGAATCGATCGCGTGGAGAATCAACCGCAAAAAAAGTATTGTGTGTTCCCAGCATTAGATGGGGCAGAACCAAGTCTCTAATTGGGACTAATGAGGAAAGCTCATTACTAATTAGGTGTGAAGGTCAAATTGTTTACTTATTTTATAATAATTAACACTGCTATCTGCTTCCCAGTAGAGGAATTTTATCCGTAGGCACAGATAGGTAGAGATGGCTCGAAACTCCGATTTTCGGTTCACGAACTTTGAACACGAACTTCCTCAAAAGTTAGGTTCGCGCGAACTTTCGCGAACCGCAATAGACTTCAATGGGGAGGCGAACTTTGAAAACTAGAAACATTTATGCTGGACACAAAAGTGATGGAAAAGATGTTTCAAGGGGTCTAACACCTGGAGGGGGGCATGACGGAGTGGGATACACGCCAAAAGTCCGGGGGAAAAAAACAGGATTTGAAGCACAGCAGCGTTTTTAAGAGCAGAAATCACATCGCATGCTAAATTGGAGGCCTAAAGTGCTTTAAAACATCTTGCATGTGTATACATCAATCAGGGAGTGTAATTAGAGTACTGCTTCACACTGACAGACCAAACTCACTGCGTAACGCACCGCACACAGCTGTTTGTGTAGTGACGGCCGTGCTGGACTACTGCGCACCATGGCGAGATTGCTCTTCCTCACTCAGTGATGTCAGGTAACGTCTGAATGCCTTATCAACTTTCAATGGTTCTTTCTCTACCATTGTTAAAGCTTACATCTATTTTGAATCTGTTATGGAGGGCAAGTCTACCATTCCTTCAACTGTGTGACTGATAAACTTTCGATATTACTTTCTCAGTACCATGGTGACCACAGGCAATGGCCGGGGAATCAGGGTTCGATTCCGGTCCGGAGTGGAAGCCTGAGAAATGGCTACCACTACCACACATCCAAGGAAGGCAGCAGGCACGCTGTGGGCAAAGAAGCAGGAACGGCTACCACCACACATCCAAGGAATTCACAGGCATGGCATGCAAGTCCCGACTCAGGGAGGTAGTGACGAAAAATAACAATACAGGAGGACTTTCGAGGCCTGCTGTATATGAGACGAATTAACATTAAATCCTTTAACGAGAATCTGTTATGGATGGCAAGTCTGCAATCCATTCAAGTGAAAGGTATGCACTGACTGCCAGATATAATACAATGTGCAGTCACAGATGCAGTGAAAGGTATGCAGTGACTGCAAACAGCTGTTTGTGTAGTGATGGCCATGCTGGACTGGTGTGCACCATGGCGAGATTGCTCTTCCTCAGTGATGTCAGGTAACGTCTAACTGCCTTATCAACTTTCGATGGTTCTTTCTCTACCATTGTTAAAGTTTACATCAATTTTTTTATTAGTTTTTCTGCTGGCTCTACAGTACCTTCAACGTGAATGTTATGGAGGACAAGTCTGCCATTCATTCAACTGTGTAACTGATAAACTTTCCATATTACTTTCTTACTTTTTTTCCTGTCTGGGCAGTTCCTACAACGAGAATCTTATGGAGGGCAAGTCTGCCATTCATTCAAGTGAAAGGTATTCACTGACTGCCATGTATCATACAATGTGCAGTCACAGATCAGAATCAGAATCAGAATCACTTTATTTTGCCAAGTACAACGGGAGTTGTACCCTGAATTATTTTTGGCACATACAGGGTCGGTGATGGTACAGTAAGCATTACAGATTACAGTAAGCATTGCAGGTACAATACAACATAAGAAGGCATTTGCACAGTACCTAACCATCATGAAAGAAGGACCAGAGGGGTAGTCTGAGTGCTATGTGAGCAGAGGTGCCACATAAACCTGCAGCGCTCAACACTCTGCAGCAATTTCAGATGCCCGCTGTGTGTCCTTGGGACAGACAGATAGAAGAAAAGATAGAGAGAGAAAACAGAGAAAGAGAGAAAGGTAGACGAAAAGTGAAGAGAAAGAAGGTAGAGAATGAGAGAAAGAAAACGAGAGAGATGGAAAAGTCATCCTGGAGTTGCGGTGGAGATCTGGTTGGTTACTGGCATCCCCGTCTTGAAGCCTGAGATGGCGTGGTCAGTCGACAGTCGGAGGCATCAGCTGTTGCCCACGCGGTGGGCTTCCGAGTCCTCAGGGCTCCGCAAAGGGTCTCTGGCTGCAGCTAGTGTGGGGCCAGGGGACAGGCACTGGCCTGCAGCTAGTGTGGAGCCAGGATCTGCACTACTGCTCAGTGGGGGGCAACACTGACCTGCCAGCGCAGCGGTGGGCCCTCAGCAGCCTAAAATGATCCAAGGGTGGTGGTGCAGAGTGGATCCTGGCATCCTAAAGTGCTCTGAGGGTGATGGTGCAGAGTGGATCCAGGTGGAGGCTGTCGGCAGTGATGTAGAGCCGGGTTCCCACATGCTGTGCTGTGCTGGTCCGCCGAAGAGCGACTGCATGGTGCACCCAGGCAGTGGAAGTGGAGTGGCGGCAGCTAGGAACCGGGATTCCTCAGAACAACTGGGGCCGGCATCACATTTCCAGCCTGCGTGGTGTCCCAGTCAGCGGCGATGGAGTGCTGGAGCAGCGGCAGGAGGGACCGTGATTCATCTGGAGCGGACGCGTCTTCAGCTAGATGCAGTGAAAGGTATGCATTGACTACAAACATCTGTTTCTGTAGTGGTGGCTGTGCTGGACTGGTGCGCACCATGGCAAGAGTGCAGGTGATGGCGGCTTTCCAGCCCATATGGTCAGGCTGACGTAGCTCAATGACAGAACAACAGTGACTGTACAGTTGATTGCATTTGGTCTGTCCACAATGAAGCAACGACCTTATTATCTTGCGTGTGCCCCTCCCCCCCCCCCGAGACACTTATATAGCCGGCGGTCATTGCTTCATTGTGATACGCAAGCCCCTTCACCGCGGCAAGGTAACGATCATGAAGGGGAATTGACACATGTACATGCCTTTTGTTTTGTTGTTGCAGCTGCAGTGCAGCCAGAAAAATTAGGCAGGCATGTACACGCACCAGAAAAATTATTAAAGAGGCCGCTGCTAGCAGCGGCCTTAAGAATTCAGGAATCTGCCTGGAGTCCTGGACCCTGTTGGTGGTGGCGGAGAAGGCAGTCAAGCGGCCTGCAGGCAGAGATGCTGTGTGGGGACTGACTTACTCTTCAGGCAGGCTTGAGCGTGCTTTGCAGACCAGACATCCATGGTCAGATGAACCCTTGACCCAACGCTGTGTGCCAGAGATGTAACCACTTGCCTTTCAACATCACGGTACAGTTTAGGTATCGCCTTTTTTGAGAAATAATTGCGGCCTGGTATCTTACACTGCGGTGTGTGGCTTTGCTTTTGTGTGCTGCTTTTCCTCAGGTGGTCATTCCATCGCAGTTTGTACTTTGTAATCATGTGCCTTCGTAAGGTAGTTATTAATATTATCGCAAACTGCGCCCACTAAATTTACTCCGCACACTGTATTAAAGATATATATATAAGGAACTCAGAGTATTCGCTATCTATCAAGTCCACATTTGAAAGTCTATAATAAGCGTCTGACGTCACAGGAAGCAAGGAGGACATCGCTCAGAGGAAAGTTGGAGTATACAGCGGAAGAATCACAGCGGGCACGGGACGCCGGTAGCCGCAATAGGAGGAACACCGCTGGGTATTGGACCCGATAGGCGCTTTATAAACTTGGATGACGTGAGTGCGCACTCAGCGCAGAGCAATTGATTTTATGTCAAAGATTTTATGCTATGTTCGATTTTACTGTTTTTTATGAGGTATTGGATTAAAACCTTTGGATTTCATCTGCTGCTGAGTCGTTGGTTGTTAAGCCTAAGCTCTAGATCCACCTGGATTTGAGGTGGTCTGAATCTGGTGAGCGTGCAATTCTTAAGGGGATTTCGTGGATTATTGGCACTTGCAGTGGAGCACTAACGGAGCACTTTGGCACTTTTGGGTGTTTTATTATGTTGTCATTGTATCAGTAATACACTATGTGCAGTTTTGCTTGATTTACAGGTGGCATGCTATGAGAAGAGGAGCGCTGTCTCATTAAAATTATTATTTTCGTAAGGTAGTTGTCCCTACGCGGGTCTTGGTCTTTCCAGGGCTCAATTTTCGGTGGCAGAGAGTACAGATGGCATTGCTCTCATCTGAGGCAGACTCACACAAAAATTTCCACACCGCTGAGCCTTGTGATGATGGCACTTTGGTGATGGCTGCTGACGGGGTGTTAAGTGGGGTGCCAGAATCAGAGCAGGAGGAGGAAGATATGTCATGCTTCCGTGTGGAAGCTGAGGAAGATGAGGTGTTTTGTGTTAAGTAGTCAACTACGTCCTGACAATATTGGGGGTCGATGGCACGTGCCTTCTTCTGAACACTATACTTTGGTCGAGGGCTGCACAAAATCATGGCAGCTCAACCTCGAGCAGACCTGCCAGGTGGCCTGCCTCTGGCTCTGTCTCTTGTTTTGTCCATATTGGGGGGGATGAAGTGAAAGGTATGCACTGACTTGACTAATACAATGTACGGTTACACAGGTTGCATTGACTGCTGGTACAACAATGTGCGGTTACACAGGTGCAGTTAACAGGTATGCACGGACTGGTATATAAAACAGTGTGCGGTCACACAGGTGCAGTAAACAGGTATGCAGTGACTGGTATTACAAATGTGCAGCTGTCACACACACACACACACACACACACATGTACCGTGAACAGGTGCAGTGACACTGCGTGCGTTCACGTAGGTAGGTGCACTGAACAACAACAGGTGGGTATGCAGTGATGGGTATTACAAATGTGCACCTGTGACACACACACACCGGTACCGTGAACAGGTGCAGTGACACTGCGTGCGGTCACGTAGGTAGGTAGGTGCACTAAACAGCAGGTGGGTATGCAGTGATTGGTATTACAAATGTGCAGCTGCCTGTCACACACACAGGTAGTCACTGAATGTGCTGAGCCTGGCAGTGGCACAGTAGGAATTACCAAGGCTGTATATGCAACACGAGTGTCTGTGGGACACACACACAAAAAAATAGATCACAAGAACAACATTAGCTTTCAAAAGAGCTGTTGAGGATGAGGAGTGCTTTTTAGCAATAAGATCAGCAAGAAGGAGCAAGCTAACAAGCCTAACACAAGAGCCTAACTAAGCTATGTCAGCAGCAGCAAGGTTCTCTCCCTTCTCTAATATATGCAGCCACACGAGTGAGGGAAATGGCTGACGCTGCCTGCGTTTTATAAGGGAGGGGGGGGGGGGGGCTCCAGGAGGGAGTGTAGCCTGATTGGCTACCCTGTGCCTGCTGACTGTGATGTAGAGGGTCAAAGTTGACCCTAATGATGTAGTATAGGGGGCAGGTCGAACCGCCATAAAGTTTGCGTTCGATCGCGAACGTGAACCATCGAAATACGCGTGAATAAGTTTGTATGCAAAACATTCGGACCATCTCTACAGATAGGCTACAAATGTGTTTTAATTTAAGGAAATTGAAGATCTTATCCTACTGCAGCAAAAACCCCACGAAAATTACACATCTATAGTTGTTTACAAAATAGCATAACGCGTTACATCCAGCAGCGAGGGGTTAATATCCTTTTCTATTTGCTCCTTGCAAAATGTTGAAAACTTGCTGGTGCTGTGCAGATCAGTCCTGATAAATAAGTGCACACTTGCTAGCATGAAACCAGCAGCATACTGCTGAGCTGTTGATTGCATCTCATTCCTCTTTAAATCAAAACAAAACAGCTTGCCAAGTCTTTTGCGGTTCCTGTTTTTCGCTGTTCTGTGAGGGGTGTGTATGGTTTGTGATTTGTGAACATCGCACTCTGTCGAAGATTCCGTCTGCTCTTCTCAGAGGCTCCCCTGTGCATTTTAGTATTTTCACATTAATTTTTTTTCTTCTCCTCCTATTCAAATGCTTCCTGTGCCCCTATACTGATCGAATTTCAGATCAACTAGGATTTGCAACCTTCAGGGCAGCTACAACAGAGCCTCGCTCACTCATACACATCAAAAGGCTCTCATGCATTCATTATAACGTGTTTTATTTATTTATTTATTTTTCTTTTTTTAAAGCCGCGATAGGAACTCATGGTCATCGATTGCTGAAGTTACCCCTTCTGAAATTTTCTTTAATCAGGCTGTCAAAAAGTACCCGAACCCTCACCGTATTTTAGTTTGCGGACAGTACTCTTCTGCTCCATGTACATCCCTGTTATACCTACACTATTTTACTACAAGGAAGACAATAGGATTTTTAAGATAGCGACGTCAAATTGATTAACCCTACACGTAAACTTTTTATGCACTTTCTTTTTATTAACAGTCCGAGAGCGATTTAGTTCAGTAAACACGGTTAGAATGTGCTTCATAATATCTTATGCACAGCTCTTAACTGTGTGGGAAGAAAAACAAGCAGGGGGTTGGAAATGCTTTGCGCAGCTCTTCAGCACAGCAGACACGCTGAAAGCACAAGAATGTGGAGGAAGGTCACATTCACAACAAATAGTTCCAGACATTCATGTTTGTAAAAGATGTTTATCACCTATTGAAACATTTTACCTACACCATCGTTTAAATCTAGTGTCTAACACTTTTAGATAAGGGATATGACATAACAATCAACAGCATTTGCAAATTTAATTCTGCAGCAAAGCAGAGGGCGGAAGGATACAATGTAATTGCTGTATAAATCATTCCGCTGTGCTGTTCTAACAGGAACGATAGGGATGTAAATCCTGGAGTGGAACCACAGTGAAGGCACATGATTGGGAGCTGCAAACTGGTTTAATCAAATGGCTTCGAGCATTTCTAAAATCTTTGTGCATGGCTGTGTGTTCCATGTCCTAGATTCCTTGATTACATTGCTTCACCTGGCATTATACAGTGACCACATTTAATTTAAAAATCAAGTCTTAAGTAGATAGGTTGGCATGCTGCTGTGCAATTTTGCAACTTTTGGATTATTATTGTTATTATCATCATCATCATCATCATCATCATATGTTTTGTGTTTTTCTAAGCAGTTGTTTTTTAGGCCTTGCATCACAAAATGTGAAAGCAATGCATTCTTCAACATTTATCAACTTTTTTTTACATTTGAGGAAAAAGTGTCCAGTCCAAAATTATTCATACCCTTCACAAAATGTCAGTCTGTGGGGAAATCTAAAGTTCTATACCATTCCAAATAGTCCAAGCTGTTCTAACGCATCCTAATTACCCTGATTAATTGGGAACAGCTGTTTTAGGACAAAGGAGCTCAGTGCGGCTGCACGTTGTGGCTGCTCACAAGTCAGGAACAGGCTGCAAGGCCATTTCTAAATGTTTTCAAGCTGCAAGGGCTACAGTGCAACCTATTATTAAAAAATACAAAGATGTGCTGCAGTTTAGAGATGTCGACGAACGGTTCGGGAACCGTTCGCCGTCGAACCCCTCACCCTGTACTACATCCGGGACGCTATGACCCGGAGTAGTACGGCTGCGCTGGTCCGGCGGTGTGTGTCCTTGATCGCGCGCCTGGTTGCCGGGCACTATCTGCGCATGTGCGTGACGTCATACTCATGCGCAGAGAGTGTCCGGCAACAGCCGCGCAATCAAAGACACGCACCGCCGACCCAGCGCAGCCGTACTACTCCGGGTCATAGCGACCCGGAAGTAGTAGCAGCCCATAGAGATTCGCTGGCGAACGGTTCGCCAGCATCTCTAGTGCAGTTTACACACTACACAGCATTCTAAATGTTTTTACAGAACAGGCAGTGAACTTTTGACCTGTCCGGAACTGTTCTCTGCAAAAGAAAAAGTAAAAAATTCCAATACGCCACTGTCTACTAAACATATTCACTTTATTCCAAATAGCTTGTACAAAATACCCCACAACCCATTAAAAAGAGCAGATCTGCAGTATCCCTCCTAAGCTGACTCACAGCCGGCTGTGCCACACATTCAATTCCCACTGCACCCCCGCACACACACATGTGAGGAAGTCCTTTAAACTCCCGGGAGTAACACACACTGTCTGTTAATAGCAAACAATTCTCATTGATGCTCCGGTATTGCAAGTTCCCACATGTGGTTGCAGTATACTGTATTGATACACTTGGGGACAATGTTCATCCTGCTGGCAGGTTGCGTTTTGGACTTGCTCAGTAAGCACTTGTGGTTAGTGACATACACAGCGTTAGCACATGCAAAGCAACAAGCAAAGATTTCCGCTGAGGGCTCTCACCACCTCATCTGCGTAAGCCTCACTCAGCTTGGGTCTGTGTCACAGTCCTTTCGTTATGATCCCCGCTCGTGCTCCATGCACTCCGCGCTACAACGTCCCGACTGCCCGCAAACCTGCCGCTCGATTACTCCATTCCCGGCATGTATCCAAGTCAGCCGTCGGGGAACTGGAAGTGACGTCACCGCTTTGCTCTGCGCATCACTAGTATCGGCCGCCCACCGGCCTTCGTCCGATGATAGTGGGCGGCTGTTCAAACTTTCATTGAAATAGTCCCAGCATTCCTTTTACATTTGCATGCTCCTCCCTTTGCTGATTTAAGGCCAGGCCATATACAATTATTAGCGAGATCTTCATGATTAAAATCTTTCTATTAGGTTAATATAGGCAGAGGAGTATTCCACTATTGATTGATCTTATATTTCATCTAATCATATCAGATTACCCCCATTTCAGGGCACTTTAATCGTCCAATCGGATTGTTACCATTCATGCGCATATCGTGCAACCAATTCCCATACACCAGAGGCGTCTGAGCCATTAGGCAGCTATAAATTCTTGCCTAGGGCGACAGGAGGAGGGAAGGGCGACAGGAGGAGGGAAGGGCCCTGCTGAACTGAGTAGTGAGAGAAGAAATGCCTCTCAACTCACTCAGGTATCAGGTAACACAGCAGCAGCAGCAGCGCCTGACTGACTGATTTACTGACCGATTTATTCATTTCCTTCAGCTCAATGATTCAAAGAACCACAGTAATGAATGAGTCAGTGAGAGAAGGCACTCATCCTGGTCAGGGATCCGAGTACAGCATCAGCTCCCGAGATTCATTCAGTCCCTCTCTCTGCTACTGGTAACTGCGTTGAAGTAGAGACTGTAGCAGCCAGGCATTAACTGCCCCCCAGGCCACCTTTCATTCAGTGATTTAGGGTTGGTCCTGTGTCTGCTGTATTCAGGTTTGTTGTTGTAAGGCATTGTAAAACACTGGGCTAGCTGATAAAAGTGCAATTAGAGGGCAGGCAAGCTGGTAAATATACACAGCATGATGCAGAGGAGGGTCCATGGGAAAAAATCTGTCTGGTCTCTCCCCATTGTTAAAATGACTGCATGTGTAGATAAGGTGTTAAACAGGTTGAAAAGTTTTGACAGTCCCTAGACTCCAGGAGGGTTGCTTTCTGACTTGTGTGGGAGACTGGCAGGGACAGCAGTCCTATTACCAGCAACTAGCCTCTGTGTAATGTGGAACTGCAATACAGATAAGCTCTCTGCTCCATCTCAGGCTATTCTCAGTCTCACTCCACTCCTCCTATCTCTGGGCTAGTGCACGACAAAATTGCAATCGCTAGCAATTCGCGAATGTGACTTTGTGAAGCGATTTTTGAAAGAATCGCTCCAATAAATGCTACCTGCAGCATGTTTGCGATCACAACACTGCTGTGGGAACACCCTCATAGAGTAACATTAGTCCAGCGCTTTTAAAATTGCTGTAAATTTGAAAAGCGCTCTGAAGCACTCTTAGTGTGCATTAGCCTTCTTCATTCACCTTTGTTTCCCTCTTTCCCTAGTGCTGGGTGTCTGTGTCTTCTTGTCATACAGGAAAGCTAAACAAAAGTGCAATCCTGGTGAGGCAAATATCTTCTTCCCTCTCTTTCAGCTTTTCTCTCCTCATTATTTCTCTGAATAAGGACTCAGACACACTATAAGGTAGTGAAAACCGGGATTAGTATAATAGTATAGTGTATGTCTACTGTGTGCTGTGTATAGTGTGCTCTGTGTGTGCGTGTGTATAGTGTGTGTGTGTATAGTGTAGTGTGTGTGTGTAGTGTGTGTACAGTGTATAGTGTGTATGTTGTGTGCGGTGTATGTGTGTGTACTGTGTGCGTGTGTATAGTGTGTGTGTACTGTGTGCGTGTGTGTGTACTGTGTGTTGTGTGTGAGTGCATGCCGCAATAAGTATATTTTCTGGTGAAACGCTCTGGTGCGTTACAACTATTTTCTGGTGAACCCATGCCGCAATAAATGTATTTTCTGGTGAAACGCTGCTGCATTATGATTTTCGGGGGTGGGGTTCACCACAGGAGTGGGGGGGTATAGGGCTGGGGGCAATCACGGGGGTGGGGGGGGGGGTGGGGGGGTGGGCGCCACAGGATTTCTCGCCTGGAGTGACAAAATGGCTAGAGACGCCCCTGCCATACACACACTAACTAGATTGTATCAATCCTACACTGCACATCATTTAAGCGCTAACAATTAATGAAGTGCCTATTTCTATAGCGATAACCTGTCACTATCTATTGTGGCAAGAAAGGTGCCAGGGGAAGGTCAGAGTTCAAACCATGGGGAATGACAGTTCCTAACCTGAATATCCAATTCAATTCTATTTGGCATAGTTTTCTGTCAAGATCACCTCCCCTCCCAGGAATCTGCATTTTGACAATACCCTTGAACCTTAGACGACCTTCTGGATTTTTTTCATAATTTAACATAAAATGTAAACCTAAGGGGCTAGTCTCATCTTCTCCAGTTATATTACATACATGTTGCTGGATTCGTTTTTTGAGCATCTGTGTCGTTTTGCCAACATACTTTAACCCGCAAGGACATGTAATCATGTAGACCACATATTTACTTTCAGAATTCATGAATGATTGTATCTCATATGTTTTCCGTCCTTGTGAGTCCTGAAAGTCACTTACTCGGTCACTCAGATGGCACACACTGCACCTTCCACATCGATACATTCCACATTCGCGTCGATAGCGGCGTAACTGTCCGAAAATCCAACTTAACCAAAATATCGTGAAGGTTCGGCGCCCTTTTTGCTGCTAACTTGGGATAATCCCCCACTGCCTCAATAATTTGAGGATCCAGGCGTAGAAAATGCCATTGCTTTTCGTAGTTGATTCCATTGTGTGCCATACTGTGTCACAAGTCTCACATGATAATCTCTTGGTCTTTGGTTACTTGTGATTCCTGTAAAAAGGTTCTCTCTAGGGGTCACGTCAGCTCTCTGTCTAGCTCTAGCCAAGGTTTCGTCATTGTAGACTCTTCTCTTAAAACATTTACATATGTCAGATGTGTACGGACGTGCCCAATAGACGTGCCCAATCGAGTCCAATCTACTGCGCAGATGGCTTGCACATGCATAGTAGAGCGGGCTTGCCTATTTCTACTGGGGCCAGGGCAGAGAGCTGCTGCTGCAGAATGACAAGCAGATTTTCATGGGTCCCAGAGGAAGATCCATATTGCCCATAGAGTGCGGGGGAAGCCTTTTTTAGATCCAGAGGCCTCCCCCTCCCGAAGTAAGTCATCCCCCCGTTCTTTTTTGTCTTATAGGTACACTTTAAATAGACCTGAGTGCCTAGCCTATGTAACAAATATATAAACATACTTCCCCATTAGGGAGGTTTGTAAATAACGTAAAATCCAATTCAAGGAACCTGGCCAAGTAGTTTACTATATTAGAAGTTTAATATATTAGAATTGGTCATACAGTGTATATTTATACATATGCATGGCTGGGCCCTGGGGACAGAGTTTACTATAACTAGAAGTTTACTATATCAGTTTACTGTAATGATATTTTACTGTAGTGTGAGTCCCTATGGATCTGCCTGGAGAAAATGGAGGAGTCTATACTAATGGGAGCTAGGGAGCAGCCTCCCAAAGGTAAGTAATCGTCTGTCAGATCTTTCGGGGCTTGCTGTGGCAGTGTGGAGCAATGCAACCTGGCGTTTTTTCGTTCACACATGGTTCTCTGTGATTCCGTGCTCAGATCTTGATAGGCCATCATTGACTTTATACATAGGTGGTGTTTTTAGTAGTCAGGTATATGGTTCCTCAAGGGACACACTCTGGCCTCTGTCACAGGCATATTGGTATGCTTTATTTTGCACAATGCACTTTATATTGATGTGATACTGCTTATGTTTTATTCCTTTATTACTTTGCACATTTTTTCTTGTATCAGATTTTTGTTGGATTCTGTATATGAATTGTATGGATTATGCACATGGCACATTTTCTATTGAATATGGCATTGGCTTTCACTTTGCAAGTGTATTTATAATGCTTCTATAATATATCCCTGTATTTCAAGCCATTTGCACCTGCTATGGATATTTGTTTTGACTATTTTTTTGTATGCATGTGATATATATTTATCTATTATTATTATCCCCATGTATATATTTATTTTGTGCTGGCTCCCACAGCCCATATATTCTAAGCATCCTGCCCTTATTTTTATCTTGTTCCCCTTGTTGTGTTTTTGTGATGTTGTTTGTGATTCTTGTATCACTACTATAAGCATGTAATAAGGAGGGCATTTATACTTTTTGACCCCCTGATGCATTGTGAGATTCTTTTCCTTGTGTTTTGGTATGCTATTTCCTCATATCTCTAGATACACACAGTGGGGGTTCATTAGTACTTTGTAAACATAGTGCTGTGCTCTCTGGACCCCTTGCTCTGTTCCTTGATCCATCTAGCTTGGCGCAGTCTCAGTCTCTTTGCAGTATGAAGATACTCCAAATTCTTATGACCTATAAATATTGTCACTGGGTTTTGTGCTCCCTCCAGGATATAGCGTCACTCCTCGCCAAACTCTCTCATCAGCCCTAGAAGAAGCTGCTCCCCCAATATTCCGCCGCAACCAGCTCCCTAACCCCCAGCCCTGGTGCACTACCCATACTCGAGGGTAACACACGCCACTGAATGGAAATGGAGGAAAACTCGACTTAACCAGGATTTCCTACAGTACAAGACTAACCTGCTGCAGTTCCACACTGCCCTTGCTGATGCGAAGCAGGCATACTTTACCAAGCTCATCGGAGCACAAGCTTCCAACCTCAGGCGTCTTTTTGCCACTTTCAACTCCCTGCTTAACCCCCCCCCCCCACACACACACACACACACACCCTCCATTTCCTCCCTCTCTGCCACAGATTTAGCCACCCACTTCACCAACAAAATTATCTCCATCTGGAAATATCAAATCTTCAATCTTCACCGCCCACCCCTTCCCATCCAGCTTCTCCTCCACCCTATCCTTCCCTCACCTCCTTTACTCCTACTACCACTGAGGGAGTCAACCACCTACTGCAGACTTCCCATACCACTACCTCCCCCCTTGACCCCATCCCTTCTGATTTACTCCAGCCTCACTTCACGGATTTGGCCCCAGTCCTCACTACCCTGTTTAACCTCTCCCTATCCACATGCACCTTCCCCTCTAACTTCAAGCAGGCCACTGTACTACCCCTGCTCAAGAAACCCTCCCTCGACCCCTCGCTACCCTCCAACTACCGCCCTATCTCCCTCCTCCCCTTTGCCTCAAAACTCCTCGAGCATCTGGTTCACAAACGCCTAACCCAGTATCTCAATGCCAACTCACTCTAAGACCCACTGCAATCTGGATTTCGGCCTGCCCACTCAACCGAAACAGCTCTCACCAAAGTGGTCAATGACCTTGTCTTGTCAAAAAACCGATACAGCGCTCACCACTATTGATTATATGGTCTATAGTCCCAAATGCTGCTTGCTGTCTTAAGGTCAGATATAGTCCTCCCTTTTGCAAATAGTCTTTATCACAGCCGCGCTTCTGGCACTATGTAGAATCCTCAGAACCTAGGGGTATCAATTAACAGAACATAGCGGGTAACTTCCAAGCAACAGTACACCCTGTGCTCTATCACACAATGTGCCAGGTCAGTACTCCACCACATGCAGGAAGGGGGTTCACACACTCCCCCACCAATCCCCTGCTCACCAGATGGATTCTTGCAATGAGCGTATCACAATGCTTGCTGGTATGTAACTAGAAGTAAGCACAAACACCGCTCCTCATAGTGTAAAACTGTAAAAAATTTAATATGGCTTGCCAGCCCTGCAAAAAAGGTATGCGTACCAGATGAACAATAAAACCAAGCGTATCTCACATAGCCGGCGACTGCAGCTCTTTCCACGCTTCTCCAGCCGACCTTCCGTCCTGTGTATCTTTCTATCCAGACAGCGTGCGTCTCCCAGACTCCGCCCTACGCGTTTCATCACTTGCGGGGGCGTGACTCATCAGGGGCTAGGGAACGCACGCTGTACTGCCTACATTTGAATGCGAATGCCCGCCCAGGTCCCTCCCTCCGGTAACCCGACTAGGATGTATAATATTTGGCCTGCCAGGGGGAAGTGGAGAAAAGCTGCAGCGAGCTCTTAACATAATCTGCTCCTCCTATCACATTGAGCTACTTCCCGGAACCAATTTGAACCATAATGCAGATTAAAAATAACAATCAAGAAACATATATTCTTTGCTACTTAAACATCTAACTGGGGAACATATAAAAAACACTTGAGGTACATACAACCGTCCCAACCCCCAATGTATAGCAATAGCAGCAACATGTATCAGTCAAACTTCTATGTTAAAGCATGACTCTACATCGTCTAGTTAACCCCTGAATACCCTACTTATTTGGAAAGGAGTGAACCCCTCCTTCATGCAATTCTACAGACATTCTGCCAGTCTTTCGCCACCAATAACGTGCAGCCCTAGGCTGTCACTTGTATGCAGGGTGCAGGGGATAAAAAGACGATAGTGAAAGTGCACATAAAAAACTGAACGTATAGAGACACATGGACTACATATATCAATATCTCCTTAGTGGGATGCCCACTATGCAATTAAGCTAACCTTAAAGAGTAAATTACCAAATGGATTATATGGTCTAAATTAACCTAGACGACCCGATCTTTCACAAAACCACCACCCCCCTCCCCCATTTTCACGAAGGGTAAAGCAGGGGATTGGTGGGAGAGTGTGTGAACCCCCTTCCTGCATGTGGTGGAGTACTGATCCTGGCACAGTGTGTGATAGAGCACAGGGTGTACTGTTGCTTGGAAGTTACCCGCTATGTTCTGTTAATTGATACCCCTAGGTTCTAAGGATTCTACATAGTGCCAGAAGCGCGGCTGTGATAATGACCTTGTCTTAGCTAAAGCTGAAGGTAAATACTCCATTCTCCTCATCTTTTAGCAGCTTTTGACACAGTAGATCATCCCCTACTCCTCCAGTCCTTCCAGTCCATGGGCATGCACGACCTCGCCCTGACCTGGCTTTCATCCTACCTATCCAACCGTTCCTTCACAACTTCTTTCAATGAGTGAACTATTGACCCTGTTTATCTCTTTCCTGCTCTCAGTTGCCATTTTCTGCTAGGAAAGTGTTTTATAGTTGGAATTTCTTATCAGTGAGGGTTGCGCTTTAGTCACTTCCTGTCGGAGTCAGGACTGAGTCAGCCACTTGCATACCTGATATTAAACTCTTTCAGGCAGAGAAAGACAGAAAGGAATGCAGCATAGTCCTTGCTTTCATCCTACCTCTCCAACCGCTCCTTTACAACCTCCTTCAATGAGTCCTCATCCACCCCCAACCACCTCTCGGTGGGAGTCCCCCAAGGCTCGGTCCTTGGCTCCCTACTGTTCTGCCTTTACACATCACACCTCCATTGGCAAGGTTATCTCCTCCATGGGTTTTAACTATCATCTGTATGCAGATGACACCCAGATCTACCTCCACACCCCTGATATATCCCCCAATACCATGCACAAGGTCTCCACCTGCCTATCAGCCATCTCCTCCTGGATGTCCGCTAGGTTCCTGAAATTAAATCTAGACAAAACAAAATTTATGATCTTCCCACCCCGGCATTCCCTGAACCTCCCAGATGTGCATGTCACTGTTAACCACACTACCATTCGCCCTACCTCTCAAGCCCGCTGTCTGGGTGTCACCCTGGACTCCACACTCTCCTTCACTCCCCACATCCAAAACCTCACAAAGTCCTGCAACTTCCACCTTCGTAACATCTGCAAGATCCACCCTTTCCTGACCTCTGCCACCATCAAACTCCTCATCCATGCCTTGACTATTGTAATGCACTTCTGTCTGGTCTCCCTATGACCCGAATTGCCCCGCTGCAGTCGATCATGAATGCGGCAGCCAGAATTATCCACTCCTCCCATCACTCCACCCGGGTGGCTCCCCTCCGTGAATCCCTCCACTGGCTTCCTATCCAATCCAGAATCAGATTAAAGATACTGTGTCTGACCTACAAATCCGTCCACAAAACCTGTCCAACCTACATTTCCGGTCTTACTCAGAGGTACACACCTAGCTGCTCACTCCGCTCCTCCAGTGAACTTCACCTGACCGCCCCCTGCATCACCCAGTCCCATGTACGCCTCCAGGACTTCTCAAGAGCTGCTCCAACACTATGGAACTCCCTACCTCCACCCATTAGAGCAGCCCCCTCCTTCAACATCTTCAAGAAGGCCCTCAAAACTCACCTTTTCACTCTGGCCTACCACCCCTCATAAGTGCTCCAAACCCACAGCTGAACTCTGGACCCCTACCTTTCGTGTTCCTACCTCTCCCTCTAGATTGTAAGCCTTCGGGCAGGGTCCTCCTCCTTTTGTGTCCTACCTGATCATGCACCTCCATTACTGTGTACCCATGCTATGCATTTGAGTGAACCAAACTTGCCTAATCTCCATGCTTCCATCCTGTGACTGACTAAGTATTACATTGTACTCATACTGCGCTGCATGATCTGGTTTTTCTTGTATTCCTGTATTGTCATATTGCTTTATGTAACCTCTAAATATTGTCTGTATCCTAAACTAATGTCCAGCACTGCAATATGTTGGCGTTTTATAAATACAATAAATAAATAAGCTCCTCCAAAAGCGGCCTTGATGTCTAATCACTTGCGATCCCCAACATCATAATTTCTTTCTGATGAAGATAGTTGACACATCATCAAACTGACACATCATTTCATTCCAGCGGTTCTGGAGGTGTGGTTAGCTTACAGGGATAACAAAGGATGATTTGCATATTTAGCAGTGATGCATTGTGGGAGATATCATATGCTCACTCCAACCTGAATTATTGCAAATACCTTACGTTTTAAGAAGACAGACATTTGTTTTGCGTAACATTTGAGTAAGAGCGCTTTATGGTCCTTTGTAGCCCCTTACACACTCCTAGGAGTTACAGTTCACCATGACCTTGCTGGGTAGTCTGTAACTGATGAGAGTTTTCAAGGGAAGAAGGCTATAGGATGAATTTGAGACAGAGACAGAGTCCCCGCGTCCCAAGGTTCTGAGAATTTCTTAGATTTCCTTTTCAGTAGCTTCTTCTTCTAGGACGAAAGGTATACAAGGATCTGCATGTCTAAGTACTGGAGCGGAAACAAATGCCTATTGCCTACTTTAGTTTATCAAAGACAAATTGAACCGCTTCTGTCCATTTGAATGATGGACCATTCTTTGTAAGTTGAGTGATGGGAGCTAGTATTGACGAGAACCCGTTGATGAGTTTTGGATACAAATTGGCAAAGTCAATGAAGCATTAAACTCCCTTTATATCTGAGGGGGCTGGCCAATCCAACACTGCAAACACCTTCTGCAGATACATAGCCAGGCCCTCTGGGAAAATACAAAATCAAAGGAATTGAATCTTCTCCTTCTCAAACTCGCATTTCTCAGCTTTAGCGTACAACCCAAGTGTCCTGAGTCGGCCGAGCACCTTCCTGATATGATCGCTATGTTTATTAAGAGTTAATTAAGAGATTAAAATCTTAACCATGAAGTCGCCCAGAAAGTCCCGGAAAATATAATTCACAAAATGCTGAAACATGGTGGGAGTATTGCATAGGCCAAAAGGCATCACCCTTCAAAATGGGAAAAGTGGGAAAGCGGTATTTTATTCATCTCCCTCTCTGATGCGAATAACATTGCAGGTTCCCAGTAAAACTTGCAAAAAAAATTAACTGCCCCTAACCTCTGTAAAAGATCCAGAAACAAGGGAAATGGATAACTGTTTTTGATTGTTGTCTTGTTTAACTCCCAATAATCAATACAGGACGCAAACAGACATTTTTTTGTCTACAAAGAAAATTCCCACTCCAGCAGGAATCGTGGCGGGGGTGATGAACCCCTTCTTTAATCACTTGAGGACTGCAGTGTTAAACCCCCCTAGTGACCAGGTCATTTTTTACTTAATAGGCCACTGCAACTTTAAGGCCTCACTGCAGGGCCACACAACTCAGCACACAAGTGATTTCCCCCCCCCCCCCTTTTCCCCCCTCCAACAGAGCTTTCTGTTGGGTTCTGATCGCTCCACAGATGTTTTTTTTTTTTTAATAATTTTTTTTATTCAATACATTTCACTTTTTTCCCTCTCTCTATGTCTCCCTCCCTTCCCCCGTCAGCCTATCACAGCGGATCGCTTCTGTGTCCCCCAGGGGGACAGCCGTCATTTATTTATTATTTATTTATTGTATTTATAAAGGGCCAACATATTACGCAGCGCTGGGCATTAGTTTAGGTTACAGACAATATTTAGAGGTGACATACAGCAATAGGACAATACAGGAATACAAGAAAAAACAGATCACGCAGAACAGTATGAGTACAAGGTAATGTTTAGTCAATCACTGGATGGGATCATGGAAATTAGGCAAGTTGAGTTTACTCAAATGCATAGCATGGGTGCACAGTAATGCAGGTGCATGATCAGGTAGGACAAAAAAGGAGGATGACCCTGCCCGAAGGCTTACAATCTAGAGGGAGAGGTAGGGACACGTGATGTAGGCGACCAGAGTTCAGCTGCGGGTTTAGAGCACTTGTGAGGATTAGTAGGCCAGAGTGAAAATGTGCGTTTTGAGGGCCTTCTTGAAGATGTTGAAGGAGGGGGCTGCCCTAATGGGTGGAGGTAGGGAGTTCCATAGTGTTGGAGCAGCTCTTGAGAAGTCCTGGAGGTGTGCATGGGTTTGGGTGATGCGGGGGGCGGTCAGGGGAAGTTCATTGAAGGAGTGGAGTGAGCGGCTAGGTGTGTACCTCTGAGTAAGATGAGAAATGTAGGTTGGACAGGTTTTGTGGACAGATTTGGAGGTCAGACACAGTATCTTGAATCTCATTCTGGATTGGATAGGAAGTCAGTGGAGGGATTCATAGAGGAGAGCCGCCCTGGTGGAGTGATGGGAGGAGTGGATAATTCTGGCTGCCGCATTCATGATGGACTGCAGCGGGGCAATTCGGGTCATAGGGAGACCAGACAGAAGGGCATTGTAGTAGTCAAGGCGGGAAATTATGAGGGCATGAATGAGGAGTTTGGTGGTGGCAGGGGTCAGGAAAGGGCGGATCTTGCAGATGTTATGGAGGTGGAAGTTGCAGGACTTTGTGAGATTTGTGATGTGGGGAGTGAAGGAGCGTGAGCAGTCCAGGGTGACACCCAGACAGCGGGCCTGAGAGGTAGGGCGAATGGTAGTGTGGTTAACAGTGACATGCACATCTGGGAGGTTCAGGGATGGCCGGGGTGGGAAGATCATAAATTCAATTTTGTCTAGATTTAGTTTCAGGAACCTAGCGGACATCCAGGAGGAGATGGCTGATAGGCAGGTGGAAACCTTGTCCATGGTAGTGGTGGATATGTCATGGGTGTGGAGGTAGATCTGGGTATCATCTGCATACAGATGATAGTTAAAACCCATGGAGGAGATAACCTTGCCAATGGAGGATGTGTATAGGGAGAACAGTAGGGAGCCAAGGACCGAGCCTTGGGAGACTCCCATCAAGAGGTGGTTGGGGGTGGATGAGGACTCATTGAAGGAGGTTGTGAAGGAGCAGTTAGAGAGGTAGGATGAAAGCCATGTCAGGGCAAGGTCGTAAATGCCCATGGACTGGAGGGACTGGAGGAGTAGGAATACTGTGTCAAAAGCTGCTGAAAGGTCAAGGAGGAGGAGAATGGAGTATTTATGTAACGATTGGTGTCAGCAAGAGATTATTGGTGATCTGCAGTATCACCAATAATACAGACGCTATACCTGATTATGTGTGATCTGCAGAATCACCAATAATACTGGTATAGCCAGGACCAGGACACCAATGTGAGGGTATGTGTTTGGTGCAACAGTAATGACAGAGATACTCGCTATTCCCAGAGGAGCTGGGAGATAGGAGTATATCTATGTAACACAGGAATACAAACTCCAGCAAGCTGGAGATACAGACAATAGTGAGATAGTTCACCCGAGGAGCGGGTTGAACTATGTTACAACAAGTGTACTGATCACCCGAGGTATGGGTGATTCAGACTGTACTGTAGCCACTATTACCTGAGGGGCAGGTAGAGAGGATAGTACTGTAGTGACTATTCACCTGAGGAGCAGGTGATTCAGACTGTACTGCAGCTACTGACCACCTGAGGAGCAGGTGATTCAGAGAGTACTGCAGCTAGTAATCTCCTGAGAAGGTGATTCTGGCAGAGAATCCCTCACCAGTGACTTGGCTCACTGGTGAGGATAGGAGAGTCAGACAAGCAGGTTTGGCAACGAGCGGACAGATACGTTACAGAGACAGAAAGCTAGATCAGAGTAGTGTTTCAGGCAGAGTCGGCAACTATATCAGATAGGCAAAGGTACAGGATCAGTAAACAGAAGAGTAGTCAGGCTAGCAGAAGGTCATAACAAATAATACAATTCAATTAGTACTTTAAGCTATCAACAGAATCTGGCTAAGTGTGGATCCCCAGCTCCAGCTGGTTCTAGCACACTTTGGGATCTGACTAGGTCTGAGTGCTAACACGTAGCATTTGCAACAGCAGACGCGGAGCAACTGAATGACCTGTCCTATATATATACTGCAAGCGCTCCACAGCGCCGCCCCAGTCACTCCGGAGCATAGCTGGAGTCAGCTGATCACCTGATCAGCTGACTCCCCTTCTAGTTGAATAAAGGTCCTAGCGCGCGCATGCGTAGCCCTTAGTCTATGAGCAATAGAAGCAATAGAAGGACCAGTCAGCAATAGAAGGACTAGTCCAAGCACCAGCGTGTAACTGCACGGCGGAAACCGCCGGCTGTGACATGGAGATAGCCGCCATGCCGCTTGCTGTTGCGGCCGTATCTCCGCTATCCATTACAATTTACCTTAAGCATCAGCGTGCGCAATCTCCTGCAATCCCGGCCCACAGCCATTCACGCCAATCGTCTGCAGGAAAACAGAATCTCGAGCAATATTGCAAAGATAGTTAAAGAGAATCCGAGGTGGATCTTCAGGGGGCAGATGAGACACAGAGCCATGTTGTGACGATCTGCTAGTGTGTGAGGGCACTAGCAGACTGACAACCATCAGACGTTCCCTGAAAGGGAAATGTCTTACAGACAGTGACAGTAGAAGGCAGTACTAACACAGAACACAGATAATGAGAATGGTCGGACAAATCGAGTCGGCAACAGATCAGATAGGCAAAGGTAGAAAATCGGCAGGCAAAATCTAAGCGAGTAATCAGGCAGAGGTCGGCAACAGATCAGATTGGCAAAGGTACAGAATCGGTAGGCAAAGAGAAGTCAGTGAAACAAGCAGAAGTCAAACACAAGTAATTAATATATATATATGCTGAGCTAGTATGGAATCCCCGGGTCCTGCCTGCCTGCCAGAACAGCGCTTAAGAAGCCCGGGTAAGCAGGACAACACGCCCCCAAGCCACTCAGCCAATCCGGAACCGGAGGTGGAGCCATGCATGTCAGCTGACAGCCGGTCAGCTGACATGCTTCCTTAGAGCATAAGAGGAGCGAGGCTGACAGCGCATGCGTCCGCCCTTTTTTACTGTCTGCGCATCATGCGTCTGGATCCCCGCAGGAACGCCGCTGACACCATCCCTGCCAATGCGGCCAGCCGCACCGGAAGTCCCGGTTGCGCTGCCAGTGGCGGCAGCAGCAACTGACATGGTAAGCGTGGGATTACTGACACATGTCCTCAACAGCGGTTGGTGTTCCCCAACCGCCGTTCTCCCTGTTTAAAACGCCCGCCAGGGGCGTTCCTGCAGGTTTTCCTGAGCTGCCATTGGACAGCTCTCTCTCCCTTGCAGTTTCCACAATACACTCAGCATTTTAAATGATTCCACAGAGTAGGCTGATTTACCCTTTGAACTTTTCTCTGCAGAAAAAGCATAAACAAAGAAAAAACTATGAGAGTTGAGATTAAGTGGTTCAAAAGACAGTGCTGTCCACGACTTTATAAATTCGTTGAGCTCAAAGGAGCTCTTTTGAATAGATAACAACTGACGCTTCTTAATTCTTCTTGTACTGGAAACAATATGAGACTCGTATCTGTGCTAATAATGTTTTATTTCTTAGCAGTACTACACATCATTAATTAAATCATTAATATATTATTATTTTTATTATAAGTTTACTTTCACTTCAGGTTCCCTTTAATGCTAGTAATATGGGCGTGGAGCCAAGGTGCTCCCAACACAATAGAATAATGCAGTGAAGGAATGAGATCAAACTGAAGATACGCCTTGTGATTTCCATGTATCGTTATAAGCAAAGTTGTAGCCTATTGAACAATGGGACAGGTCCCCAGAGGTGATCCATGGGCCAAATAAATTATCATCAGACTCCTTCTACATACTATTGGAATACCGACTCTCAGGGCAAAGGTTACATCCATGGAGCAGGAACAGGCACCAGAGTCCACTATGGCTCAAACCACAACAGGTGTTGTAAGTTCCTGTAGAGTAAGCATGAGGTAGACATAAGTCAATGAAGAGGATACCTTCCATACTCCCAGGCAACTTATCTCCTGTTCGGATGGGACAGGCACTGATAAAATGTTACCACAGTAAAAGTACGAATTGGTCGTGTAACAGCTCAGACGATCTTTATCAGGCAAGCAAGTTTTGGCTGCACAGAACTGCATGTGTTCAGGCTCGTCCACTGTTCCTTTAGTACTGGAGTGGACAGTGGCAATAGACAGTTTGAATTGTCACAGGAAAGTATTTCCCTTTTCTCCCGAGCCCTTTCCTGGAAACAATTTGAATGATCAATTGCACGAGATCTTTCAAATGTTCTGGGCACCTGACTCTAGCTAACTCATCCAGGCCCGTTTCGGCCACCCTGAGCACTGAGGAATGGGGGGGGGGGCGCCGTGATGGAGGGGGAGCCTCAGCTGCGGGGAGGGTGGCCCGACCTCTCCCTCCCTTCCTCTCCGGGGCCGCCCTCTATGCTCCCCCTTCCGCTGAAGACTGCAGAGTGAGCGCAGGGAAGCGTTGTATAGAGCAGCGTTCCCATCGCAGATCACTTGCCGCTGGTCTGCTGCTCTGCATAGCCCCGTATGCACACTATATTTCCTGTTTAGCAGAAAGTAAAGTGTGTATCAGCGACTATGCAGAGCAGGAGACCAACGGCAAGTGACCGTCGATTGAAACGGTCACTTATTTAGTCTATACTAGTGGCACCTACCTATCCAACTTATACTGGGGGCACCTACCCATCTAACCTATACTGGGGGCACCTACCTATCTAACCTATGCTGGGGACAACTATTCTGGCTACCTATATTGGAGACACCCACCTAGCTAACGTGTACTGAGGGTACCTACCTATCTAACCTATACTGGGAGCACCTGCCTATCTAACCTATACTGGGGGCAACTATACTGGCTACCTATACTGGAGGCACCTACCTGGCTGGAGGCACCTACCTGGCCAACCTATACTGGGGCAATTATACTGGGGCACCTATACCTTGCTACCTATACTGGGGGGACCTATAGCTAGCTACCTATACTGAGTTCAACTAGACCTGGCTAACCTTTACTGCGGGCACGTATACACAATTTTTACACCCTCACCCTTGGTTCATTTTAGCCTAGAAACTGCCCTGAACTCACCCTTAAGACCCTCCAAGAGACCCTTCCTGAACTGATTTTTGAGAGCAGGTTCAAGTATCATTGCTCCAGTAATTTTGGCTAACATGGTACAGAAAATGTTTTACTACTATGCCCCAGTAATAAAACTCAGACACATACTCTTCCATCGGCCGTCCCCTTCGATGAAGTGAGTACAGAGCAGCCTCTGCAAATGCAGTTCATCATCATAAAGTTCTACAATGGCCGTGAAGAAAGCAGGTACTGACTGAACTGCCAAATGATTCTGATCTCGCAGTCAGAGGGCCCAGGACTGGGGTTCTGCTTGCAGGAGAGAAATTACCATATCTACTTTCAGGCATTCATTCTTAAATATTCTGGATAACATAGAGAAGTATAATTGAAGGCATTCTGTGGGCGACTACCATCCGAGTCAGCTGTCCACATGTTCTCCAGCACCTGGCTCTCCTGACATCGGAAACCAGGATATCTGGCCAGCCTCGCCGCCTCGCCACCCAGCACTTTCCTGTGCTTCCACTTGGTTCTGTGACTGCTGCTGCCTCTAGACACTCTGTTGCCCACTGCTCACATGCAGCCTCCATCTTGCACAGGACTCGGGACCCCCTTGCTCCATTGCATCTTCTCGGGAGACCTCAACTTCCTCTAATCGCAAACACATGAGCACCTCAGCTTCCCTGCATATGTGGCATGCTCTGTACCTGGCCTGGACGCTTCACAGCATGGTTTCCTCATGCACCGGATCCTCTGGAACACCCTGCTAGTCTCTGACCCCTATCCCTGCACTGCATAGATTTTAAGTAGATCTGCAGTGTTGCTCTTGGACATCTACCATTTACTTTATAGGCCCCATGTTTGTGAACTAGACAATGCCCCTCTCACGTCCTGTATAGCCAATCTGTTTGAGAACTGAACAGAGCCCCCCTTGTCCTGTGTAGCCCACCTGTTTGTAAAGTAGACAGTGCTCCCCATGTTCTGTATAGCCCACCACCAGTTCATGAACTGTACTCTCATGTACCTTATACACATAGTGACATGAGGCAGGGATTAGAGTTTAGAACAGTGCAGAGAAAACTACGGCTCATTCATGGTTTGAATCCAGCCCGCTGATATAAGGCCAGACTCCTCTCCTCCCTCCCTCCCTCCAGAACTGAGAGCGACACATAATAAAACACCTCTGCTAAGTTGAAACCAGAACCTCACCTTTTTGCAGCTTCCAGTGGCAATCTCCATGGCCACAGTGGTGTCATGTGACCCGCCGTCAGTACGTGCCAGCGTGTCACATGACGCTGCTGTGACCATAGAGATCGCCTCTGGAAGCTGCAATTGGGTGAAGGTCCGGTTTCCACTTAGCCGACATACGTCATTATGCACTGCTTGCAAATCTACAGAGAGGAGAGGAAAGTGGCACATAATTAAAAAGTAAAGTTTGCCCACCCCTGGTTTAGAATATTTTTACTTGGGGATGTGGCCTGTGTTGAGGGTTAGAGTTTAGGGCACCAGAACACCTGTGCCTACAGGCTCCTGAGTTGTAAATCTGGCCCCAAGTGCTAGTAAATTATATGGACAATCTAAGGTTAGGTTTCCACTTGTGCGAAAACGGGCCGATTTCCCGTCCACGAATTCAGCTGGAATTTGGCAGCCTATAGAAGTTAATGCAGAGCATCCGAATTCGCGGCCAGGTAAAATCTGATGGCCTGCAGCATAATCTTGTCCAAATCCCATAGCCGTGCATAGCGTGGCTAGAGGGATCCGGCTGCGAGACGTGTTACAGCTGTGCCGGCATCACGTCTCGCAAGACGCATGCCAAGCACAGCGGAAACGTAGCCTTAGATGTAACTTAACATGCACAAGTCTCCTTGATCAATCTGACCACTTGACAACTGTGTAAAAAGAGGTGACCAAATGGGTCAGTTATACCAGTGTATCAACTGTTGTTTTAACAAAAACAACACCTGACTTTGTGCACCCTATAATGCTAAAAGGCAAGGGTGTAGCTAAAAATCATGGGGCCCCATAGCAAAATTTTGATTGCTCCCCCCCCCTACATTTGTGCCCCAAATAGCCCTCCCCCAGTATAAGGCCCCCACAGTATAGGTTGCCAGATTATCCCCCAAGTGTAGGTAGTGGGAACAATTTCAAGAACAGAACTGGGGTGACTGGGGTAGCCAAACCGCAAAATCACATAGTCCCTGTCAGAGTTGGTCGCCCCTATCGCAGCAATGCTATAGTCTGTGGCCTGCACACAGGTAATTTGGGGTTACTTCTCCCTCCGAGTTGCTGTGGCTTGAAGGGAGAATAGTATTTTAAGCAGAAGCAGGATGAACCTTCATTCGACTTGCCCTGCGCCAAGCTGAGCGGCAGTGTACTGGCACGTAAGCTGTAGCTGGATCACTCTGATCGAATCTGCCAGAAATCTATAGTGCAATGAGCCGCATGGATCTTAATTTATGGCAAATAATTTATTGAAATGATGATTGGATGGAAAGTTTTGGTCGATCAGGCATGGGGTATTGATGGTAGATCAATGGCCTACGGCTTTGCAATGTTTCAAACAGTGGAGCTCTGCGATTAATTACATTTTCAAAAGATTTGATGGTGAAATCTCCTGGGAACGGGTGTGCAGTCTTTGGGGGGTATTTAATCCTTCTGTGTATGTATGTGTGTATTTGTTTTCTACAGTTATTTGCTTACTTAGGTGCCCATACATTCGTTGACATGCAGCATCAATAGCAGACTTGATCATAATGATCGAATCTGGCAAAGATTGATGCTGCATCATGGCCGCCCAATCAATAGTTATGTTAGAAAGATCTTGCTAAAAAAGATTTGATATTCTGACAATCAATGGACCGCTGACTGGAGTTCCCCAGGCCAGGTTCTTACATTTTATTTAAGTAATGATATTTTTTAACTATTTTCTATTACTACTAGTACTGGCATGCACAGGTGGAATGCTGAGTGAGATCAAGCACTTCTTCTACATTCTGGGGACTGATAGCTCCACAACCACAGTATAATGCACCACCATGGCCCCTGGTGCCTCTTAGGTACCTAATACTTCAGAAGAACATTAGAATTCGATATAGCAGCCACACTAGGTGAGGCCAGAAAAATCGAATAGTTACCTGCCTAAAAATTGGAAGAAGCTGCTACAATAGGTGAGGCCTGCAAAATGGAGAAGTTACCTGCCTAAAAATTTGAAGGAGTGGCGGAGGAGGCCGAAAGGAGGGATGCATAAAGTGGTTGCTTGTTTCTGGTGTGATTCAGGCACTACTGCAGCCAAATAGATCAGCAGGGCTGCCAGGCAACTGGTATTGTTTAAAAAGAAATAAATATGGCAGCCTCCATATTCTTCTCGTTACAGTTGTTCTTTAAGGACTTTATGCCACAGGGCCTTGTGATGGGACTCCACGTACCTTCTTAGTGTTGTTGCTCCTACATGTCTGCTGCTCTTCTCATGAATAAGGTTTTCTAGGCACAGTATGCTGAGGGCGTTGGATCTGTCAGCACACAGAAGTGACGGGTGCGGTGTCTGCTTGACCCCTTGTGACTTTGTAACACCTTCCTTTTTGCCTCCTGTCCCCTGCGAGGGCGGAGAAAGTGGAACATCAGGAGGCTGGCTTGCGGTTTGAGTGCTTCTCTCCTTAAAGGGACACTTAAGTCAAACAAAAAAAAATGAGTTTTACTCACCTAGGGCTTCCAATAGCCCACTGCAGCTGTCCGGTGCCCTCGCCGTCTCCCTCCAATCCTCCTGGCCCCGCCGGCAGCCACTTCCTGTTTCGGTGACAGGAGCTGACAGGCTGGGGACGCGAGTGATTCTTCGCGTTACTGGCCACAATAGCGCCATCTAAGCTGCTATAGCATATATCATATACCATATAGCAGCATAGAGGGTGCTAATGTGTCTGGGAACGCGAAGAATCACTCGCGTCCCCAGCCTGTCAGCTCCTGTCACCGAAACAGGAAGTGGCTGCCGGCGGGGCCAGGAGGATCGGAGGGAGACGGCGAGGGTACCGGACAGCTGCAGGGGGCTATTGGAAGCCCCAGGTGAGTAAAACTCATTTTTTTTGTTTGACTTAAGTGTCCCTTTAAGGGCTAGGGGTGCTAACACCCTGCTGTTTGCCTCCTGTCTCCTGCAACTTCTACCTGATTCCTACCCTTTTCCTTCCCCTTCAAGGCTTGGTCTCTCCCTCTAAACGTTCCTCCTCCTGTTCCTCTCTTGTGGGCACCCATGAGACATCCATCAGCGTGCATGTAAAAAGAGAGCTGTGAAAAACGGGCCCAGCTGGATAACGAAATGGCACTGGTTCATAACGAAATCTGATAACGATAAACATCGTTGTCAAATTTGGTTAACGATAAATACCATTGTTAAAACAGACAGGAAATAATAACGAAAATATATTAACGTTAAAAAAATACAGCTTAACCGAACCCTACTCTCACATAGAACCCTCCCCTGGAGGTGCCTAAAACTAACCACTCCCCTAACGGCGCCTAACCCTAACCACCCCCGGTGGTGCCTAACCCTAACCACCCCCCAGATGGTGCCTAACCCTAACCCCCCCCCAGTGATTCCTAACCACCCCTCCCAGCTGAAGTCACCGGATTACCAGAGCCACCAGCAGGACCACAGAATGGACCAAGAGGATACCAGGGACCTTGCAGACTATGGGGGGCTGGAGGAAGCCCCAGGTAAGTCCAGATTTTCAATTTATGCCTCTGCTCAGGGTCCCTTTAAATTTTACAACATTCAAAATTAACTTATTTTTGGGCAATTGTTCCTTCTCACCTATTTGCTTTCAGATATCTGTTTTTCTTCCTAATGGAAAAATCAAAAGACTCTGATGCTTCAACTTGAATCAGTATATATTGGGATCCATGTGTCCCAAAAAATAAGTTCCATTCTACAGTCCCTTCAATAGGCTGTCAATATGCAAGCTTCTTTGGCATCTGTTGAGGCAAGTTTAGTATTGTAGCTTTAACATTAGCGTTTGTATTTCCCCAACATGTCATCTCTTTTTTTAACAATTCCTTTTTATTTAAAATTTGACAGTGACAAAATATCACAGTATCACAATTACATTAAAATCTTGTAGCCTTAAACACTACATTACTTGTGATATAATGAAAAAACCTCTTTACACTATTATCTTGAGTCCCCAATTGTCTGTCTGCTGGTTCAGCATTTATTTCATCCGACCTGTTTCCTCACACTGAATATGAAGAAAAAATGTAATTTGTGATTTTTCCACCATTTTTCTACTCACCTATCCGTAGTCACCTTAACCACTTTAGGATGAGGACCAGAGGTTTATACCCCACTAGTGACCAGGCCATTTTTTTTTTACAATTCGGCACTTCATAACTTTAATGGTGTCAGGCTTGTCTGGCTACTTGCTATAGGTCAGACTGTATGCTCATTTGACTGACCTATAACCCAGCCCTAACACCTGCATACACTCCTGCCTAACAACAAACTACACAATCCTGCAGGTAGATGTAGCATACAACCTGGCACATAGCATTGCAAGTAGACTATTCAAGTATACTGTGTCTGCAAGTAATGCAGACACAGTATACTTGAATAGTCACCTGAGGCCTATGGACTGAGGCAATCCAGACGAAAGTGTAATCACAATACAGATGCGTAGTCAAAGCAGGCCGGGATCAAGGCAGACAGCGTTCATGGAAGGTCCTTTGACAATCCGAGGTTGGCAACAGGTAGAGTGACCAGACGTACCGGATTGCCCGGGATGCGTCCCGAATTCGGGGTCCGCTGTCCCAGGCTGCATGAGGTCCCGGGAAACGTCCCGCTTTCAGCAGCGGGACGTCCCGGCCTCGGGACTCTGGTCACTCTATCCTCATGAACTGGCAGCGGCGTCAGTTCAATGCCCGCAGCCCCGCTCCAGCCTCCTTCTTCCGGTGTCTGTTCCGACACCGGCAGGCGAGCAGGGCTACGGCAAGATGGCTGCCGAAGCCCTGTACTGGAGACTATTTGTGTCTCCAGTACAGGGCTTCGGGCGCCATCTAGCCGTAGCCCTGTCAGCGTGGGAGACAAGCAGGAGGAAGGTGGTCCCGGCAGCAGCGCGCCAGAGGCCGGAAACTTCTGCCAGGTGAGTAAATGGTTTCTTTTCCAGATGAAATTTGCTCCCATTACGTTTCTTTTCTGGTGAAATGTTTGCCCGCATTGCGTTTCTTTTCTGGTGAAATGTTTGCCCGCACTGCGTTTACTTTCTACTGAAATGTTTGCCCGCATTGCGTTTATGTTTTGGTGAAATGTTTGCCAGCATTGCGTTTCTTTCCTGGTGAAATGTTTGCCCGCATTGCGTTTCTTTTGTGGTGAAATGTTTGCCCGCATTGCGTTTCTTTTCTGGTGAAATGTTTGCCCGCATTGCGTTTCTTTTCTGGTGAAATGTTTGCCCGCATTGCATTTCTTTTTCTGGTGAAATGTTTGCCCGCATTGCGTTTACTTTCTAGTGAAATGTTTGCCCGCATTGCGTGTCTTTTCTGGTGAAATGTTTGCCCGCATTGCGTTTACTTTCTAGTGAAATGTTTGCCCGCATTGCGTTTCTTTTCTGGGGAAATGTTTGCCCACATTGCGTTTCTTTTCTGTCATGGCCATGCCCATTTTTCGCCGCTGCGCACGCCCCAGCCCCCCCCCCTCCCGTTCTTCATCGCTGCGCGCTCCTCAGTCCTCCCCACTTTTCGCCCTCCCCGCGCCCACCCTCCCTGTCCCAGGTTGGACCCACAAAAAACTGGTCACTCTACAACAGGAGATCCAGTAAGATGCAAGGTCAGGTTACAGGTACAAGCCAGGTCAATAACAGGTGATCAGAAGAAACATAGGTACAATCCGAGTCGGCTACAGGGTATCAAATCTGCAAGAATCTTTGACCAAGATAAAGACAGAAATCTGCAGCAAGACAAGGCACTTGGTGTGAGCGCAATCTCAGCTATAAGCCCAGCATAGGCTATCATGGGCACAGACCAGAGCGCTCACCTGATTCAAATACTAGCCCTGACCAATTGGAGTTCGGCGTGTCAGCTGACCGGCTGACAGCAGGGAGACACGGCTCCTGTTGCATAGCTTTATGGAGATCAAGATTTCATTTTTCAGCACAACCTGGCACCTGCTCACAGTGCCAAAACCACTGGTAAATGGTTTACTGACCATGGTATTACTGTGCTCAATTGGACTGCCAACTCTCCTGACCTGAACCCCATAGAGAATCTGTGGGATATTGTGAAGAGAAAGTTGAGAGATGCAAGACCCAACACTCTGGATGAGCTTAAGGCCGCTATCGAAGCATCCCGGGCCTCCATAACACCTGAGTGCTGCCACAGGCTGATTGCCTCCATGCCACGCCGCATTGAAGCAGTCATTTCTGCAAAAGGAATTCCGACCAACTATTGAGTGCATATCTGAACATAATTATTTGAAGGTTGACTTTTTTTGTTTTAAAAACACGTTTCTTTTATTGGTCGGATGAAATATGCTAATTTTTTGAGATAGGAAATTTGGGTTTTCATGAGCTGTATGCCAAAATCATCAATATTAAAACAATAAAAAGCTTGAACTACTTCAGTTGTGTGTATTTGAATCTAAAATATATGAAAGTCTAATATTTATCAGCACATTACAGAGAATAATGAACTTTATCACAATATGCTAATTTTTTGAGAAGATCCTGTATATGTTTAACATGAGATGTGACTATAACGAGCGTGTGTAAAAATCAGTTATACAGCAATGTCCCCATTATCCGGAACTCAGGCAACCGGAAGTCTCCACTAACTGGCTTGCCTGAGTGATAATGGGGACTTTGCATTCATTGGGTTTTGAGGCTATTTGAATACTTACCGAGCCTCCAGCAACGTGTACCAGCCTTCCTGCATCACCGGCAAACACATGTGTCCAGCATCAGGTGATTCCTGCCGGTGCTGGATTTTAGGTAGTCTGCTGTATTAGCACGTGCCTAAATTTGGTTATATCAGTTCAAGATAACATATATGTTTGAAATGAAATTCGACTAAGATTAGGCACCATCATGGGAGATTAAGGTTAGGCACCACCAGGGGGGTCTTAGAGTTAGGCACCACCAGGGTTCTTAGGGTTAGGCACCACCGGGGAGGGGGGATCTTGGGGTTAGGTACCACTGGGGAGGGGGTCTTAGGGCTAGGTACCACCAGAAGGGTCTTAGGGTTAGACACCACCCGGGGAGGGTTCTGTGTGAGAGTAGGGAGAAGTTAGGTCATAGTAATCACTTTTCTCGGCTATATCCACCCCCCTTTTATAACTAAAATCACTTATCTTTTGTAATGGAAAACATTTTTCTCGGCTATATCTGGTGCCCTTTTATAGCTGAAATGACTTATCTTGGCTATACACGGCGCCATTTAATCACCAAAATTATGTTTCTCAGCTACATCTGGTTCTGTTTTTTCCCAAGCGCCCTTTTCAAAGTAATGCTATTGTCTATCTAAATACATGTATCAAATTTTCCCAACAAATTTAATCACTCTGATCGAATCTGCTGTATATCTGCAAAGTGACTAGAATTGATCAAAACTACAATTGGAACGGATGGTAAATTTTAATTGATCGGATGCAGCATAGGAGTGACGGTAGATCGATGGCCCGTAGCATTGCATTGTATCAAACAGTACAACACTGCAGTTCGATACAATTTCAATAGATTTCATGGTTATTGAAAATCTGTGTGCAATGTATAAGGCATTCGCTACCTCTCGGAAATCTGAACTTGTATGGCCACCTACAGCCTTAGTCCAGAGACAAACCTATATCTGAATAAGATGTCAAGATTCACTTCCCTATTTACTAGACCCTTAGTCTCCTAACCTTGGGGCATATGCGCCAAAATGCAGTAAGCAGACTAACTTAGGTAAAACCTGACTGCACAATGAGTAGAACATATTGCAATACGTTACATATGATAAATTACGCTCTGCTCATTATGCCTTAAGACTTTATGGACGGAAGTCTGCTTACCACATTTTATTGAATGTACCCCCTTGCGTCTCTACCCATTACCTTCTTGACTGTAAGCTCACATGGGAAGGGTCTTTTCTGTTTCTTGTTTCTTTTGTATGTACAAAAAGGTAACTGAGAATAGCAGGGCCAGATTTGTCCTTTTTTTCTGCCCAAGGTCCACTATCATCAGCCACCCCCCTGGCAAACAGAACCCTAACACACGCAAATTATTTTCACAGCAGCCAGATGACCCCCACCCCCAGTACAATGTACTCCTCCCTCCCCCAGTACACGTAGCCAGATAACCTCTCCCCTTCCAGTCCCACCAGTACAAGTCCAAGTCCAAGAGAACATAAACAGTAGAACCTGGTCCTTGAGCTATAATCTCTCCTTTGACTGGTTTCTTACCCGGTTCCCTAGTAATAACCTTGCCATCTATTTGTATCTATTTTTGACCTTCCCATACAACATCAATAGGAAGAAGGGGAAATATACAGTAGCTTGCAAAAGTATTCGGCCCCCTTGAAGTTTTCCACATTTTGTCACATTACTGCCACAAACATGAATCAATTTTATTGGAATTCCACGTGAAAGACCAATATAAAGTGGTGTACACGTGAGAAGTGGAACGAAAATCATACATTATTCCAAACATTTTTCACAAATCAATAACTACAAAGTGGGGTGTAGTTACTGATTGGCTGAGTGGCGCTGGGCGGGCGGCGCTGAGGAGCGCTGCAGTATATATAGATCTTGCTGGTCAGTCTCGGGTTGTCTGCCGTTGTGAATACTACGTGTGAGCACTCAGACCTCAGTCAGATCCCACAGTGTGTTAGAACCAGGTGGACCTGGGAATTCACACTTAGCCAGATTACTACTGTGTTATACTTTAGACCAGTTGAGACCAAGGACCTCACACCCAAGCTTAGGATCACTGTGTCATTACTGTGTTATACTTTAGACCAGTTCCGGGGTGTTGAGACCAAGGACCTCACACCCAAGCTTAGGATTACTGTGTCATTGCTGAGTTATTCTCTAGACTAGTTCCTGGGTGTCGAGACCAAGGACCTCACACCTCAGACTAGGACTGTGCTTTATATCTGTTATGACCATTTGCTCTGTCGACCTCTCTCTTGCCTTCTGATTCGGTACCTCTGCATATCTGCCTACCTGTTGCCAAACCCTGCCTGTACCCGGTTACCGAATCAACCTTCTGTCTCTGTACCTTTTCTGCTCGTGTGTTGCCAAACTGGCCTGCCCGACCCTCCAGGCTGTCACTCATCCCTTGAGTGCTCAGTCTATCTGTACTAGCTGTGACACGATTCCACCAAGTGTCAGTTAGCTATTAGGACTCCTGCTCCTCAGAAAGTCCGGCCTGTTAGCAGCCAGTGGCCTCTACTCCTCTGGAGTCCCCTGGCTGCAGTACAGTCTATTATCTGATCACCAAGTATCACTGGTTTCCAGGTTCTCTCTATTCCCTCTCTCAAGGAGATAGTCCCTGCACAGCCGAGGGCCACCTGCCCCTCAGGTGGTTCCTGGCCGAGCTGCCTGTGTCTCCCACCTCACGGGAGATAGCCTACAGTTACACCAAACACTTACACTTCATTAGGTGTCCAGAGGTTAGTCATACTTGTATTATTGGTGATTCTGCAGATCATCCATAATCAAGTATACATCTGTATTGTTGATGATTCTGCAGATCATCAATAATCAGATTCTCTCTGTGTGCTGACACCAATCGTTACACCACCCCAGTCTCAAGTCTTTTGCAGACTCCAAGAGGTTTTCTTCCAAGATTGCCCTGTATTTGGCTCCATCCATCTTCCTATCAACTTTGCCCAGCTTTCCTGTCCCTGCTGTAGAGGAGCAACCCCAGAGCATGATGCAGTCACCACCATATTTGACAGTTGGGATGGTGTTTTCTGAGTGATGTGCAGTGTTAGTTTTCTGCCACACATAGCGTTTTGCATTTTGGCCAAAAAGTTCCATTTTGGTCTCATCCGACCAGAGCACCTTCTTCCACATGTTTGCTGTGTCCCCCACATGGCTTGTTTCAAACTGCAAACGGGACTTCTTATGCTTTTCTGTTAACAATGGCTTTCTTCTTGTCACTCTTCCATAAGAGCCAACTTTGTGCAGTGCACGACTAATAGTTGTCCTATGGACAGATTCCCCCACCTGAGCTGTAGATCTCTGCAGCTCGTCCAGAGTCACCATGGGCCTCTTGACAGCATTTCTGACCAGCGCTCTCCTTTTTCAGCCTGTGAGTTTAGGTGGACGGCCTTGTCTTGGTAGGCTTACAGTTGTGCCATACTCCTTCCATTTCTAAATGATCGCTTGAACAGTGCTCCGTGAGAGGTTCAAGGCTTTGGAAACCTGCAGCGGAGGGGGGAGCACGGAGGGCGGCCTGGGGAGAGGAAGGGAGGGAGAGGTCAGGCTGCCCTCGCTGCGGCTGCGGCTCCCCCCTCCATTATGGGGGGGACCTACCTACCTACCTAACCTATACTGGAGGGCAGCTACCTAATCTAAACTATACTTGGGGGGCACCTACCTAATCTAACCTATACTGGGGGCAACTACCTATCTAACCTATTCTAGGGGGCCGCTACCAATCTAACCTATACTAGGGGGGCACCTACCTAATCTAACCTATACTGGGGGGCAGCTACCTATCAAACCTATACTGGGGGGCACCTACCTAATCTAACCTATACTGGGAGGGAGCTACCTATCTAACCTATACTGGGGGTCAGCTACCAATCTAACCTATACTGGGGGCAGCTACCTAATCTAACCTATACTAGGGGGCACCTACCTAATCTAACCTTTACTGGGGGACAGCTACCTATCTAACCTATACTGGGGGGCAGCTATCTAACCTATACTGGGGGGCACCTACCTAATCTAACCTATGCTAAATCACAAGAAAATGTATGCGTGCTCAACACCAAGCTCAACCCTTTCAAGTCTAGCTGTGCAAATCTGGCTAAAATGGCTTACCATGAGACATGCTCACGCAGAAATGCATCTGCTTTCGCATGCCAAACTTTGCAGGGTCAAAAACCAATACCGCGAAGCGGTTGCCCTGCAGGAATTAGTTCATGCTATACAGCACTATCCAGGAGCGCCTCAGGGAGGCTTCCCATTGCCCCCATACAACCGGGGGGGCTGCGGGGCCCCAGGCTCTCTCACTGCCTAGGGACCACAGCGACACCCCGGAGGAGGAGGCTGGGTAGCGCAGACGACTCCCCCAAGCGTGGCCGGCGCCGGGGGGGGGGGCCATCCGCACCCATCTCCCAAAAATTTGAAAACAGGCACTTACCTCAACGTCCATTGCGTTCTGCTGCTGCGCATCGACTCGGGGCACTGCATGGGAAAGGAGTGACGCATGGGTCACCCCGAGCTGTGGGGCTCAGGGCTGGCTCACACACATCACTCCAGAAGGGGGGGAGGACAGGCACAGACAGCCCACTCCTAGAGCAGTATTGGTTTTTGACCCTGCAAAGTTTGGCATGCGAAAGCAGATGCATTTCTGCATGAGCATGTCTCATGGTAAGCCATTTTAGCCAGATTTGCACAGCTAGACTTGAAAGGGTTAAGCTTGGTGTAGAGCATGCATACATTTTCTTATGATTGAGCTAATCTAACCTATACTGGGGGGCAACAACCTATCTAACCTATACTGGGGGGGGGGGGGGCAGCTACCAATCTAACCTATATTGGGGGGAAGCTACCTATCTAACCTATACTGGGGGCACCTACTTATCTAACCTGTATTGGGGACACCTACCTAACTGGCTAGCCTATACTGGTGGCAACTATACTGGCTACCTATATTGGAGGCACCTACCTAACTAACCTATACTGGGGGCACCTACCTATCTAACCTATGCTGGGGGCGACTATTCTGGCTACCTATATTAGAGGCACCTACCTAGCTAACCTGTACTGGGGGCACCTACCTATCTAACTTATACCGTGGGCGCCTGCCTATCTAACCTATACTGGGGGCAACTATACTGGCTACCTATACTAGAGGCACCTACCTGGCTAACCTATACTGGGGGCAATTATACTGGGGCACCTATACCTTGCTACCTATACTGGGGGGACCTATAGCTGGCTACCTATACTGGGGTACCTATTCCTGGCTACCTATACTGTGGGGACCTATACTGAGTGCAACTAGACCTGGCTAACCTATACTGCGAGCACCTATACCTGGTTCTGCAGGGGGGGGGGGTGCAATTTTTACACCCTCGCCCTGGGTGCATTTTAGCCAAGAAACTGCCCTGGCAATAACATCTGGTATTGACCCATACCTGTCTTTTGATGAATTCTATTCAAATACTGAATCCTACATTCAAGCTCTGAAATCTACACATCAACCCCCATCATCCTCTCAAAAGGTGTACTTTTAGCTATTGGCCTTGAACTTAACAATAAAACTGCTTGTGTTAGAACCCAATCCCACCCCCTCAGTGTGTGTGTGGGTGTAAGTTTCTAGATTTGATTCTTAAACAGTCCTGTGATGATTTGCTCAGCTGCCTGTGCAGGCAGCCAGCCTTTTGACCATTGTGTAGGTTTGCATGCTGCAGGACTCTGGAAAGAACAGCTTCTGTCAATTTTGCAGCTTGTGCTTGCAGAGGAATTTGCATACGTTGTCATGCAAATTGCCTGGCCACATTCATTGGAGGCGTGTACTATAAGTACTATGTCTTTCCCACAATGCTTCGCTGTTCATAAGGATTTCGTCCTATGTAACACTCCTGGTGGGGTGTCAGCCTTGTTCTCTGTTTGAACATCAGCTTAGAGTAATTCCTAAATCTGCGCTAGGCAGATTTCCCTAGTGCTGTTAGGATTGTATTATCTGTATTGCCTGTTCTGTCTTGTCTTGCCTGTTTGCCATTGTCCTGTCCCTATGGTGGTTGACAGGAAATGGTTCTGATCTCTGTTCTTGGAGTATAGCTGGTGCAGCGGTTGCTACCAGCTATCTCTTCTGTTCTGTCTCCTGGGATCGCACTAGCTACTTTTTGCTAGCGCTGGGGATCCTTCTGTTCTGTCTCCTGGGATCGCACTAGCTACTTTTCGCTAGCGCTGGGGATCCTTCTGTTCTGTCTTCTGGGATCGCGCTAGCCACTTTTCGCTAGCGCTGGGGATCTTTCTGTTCTGCTCCTCCGTGTTTTTGGATCGCGCTAGCCACTTTTCGCTAGTGCTGTGGATCCTATCTCTCGCTTGTCCCTGTTTTCGTGTGTCTGTCTGCTACGCTTGCTGGAGGCTCGGTGAGGTAACCGTTAAGCAAGCGCTCGCGTCCTCTGTTTCATGTTTGTCTGTTGATGGTTAGTTAGGCGTGCTTGTCTCTATTGTGCTTATCACGTGGAGACCGCGCATAACCGCGTGCACTGTTGCGAATGAGTGCGGTGTTCGCGGTTAGCTAGCGTTTGTTGTTTTCCGCATTTTCTCATTGTATTATTTACTGTGCCTTTGCTACCCTCGTATTCTGTCCTGATCTGCCTTGTGTCTCGTCTGGCGATCGCACCTCTCGCGATCGCGTTCCTATTTCATATCTGCTGTTGTGTGTGTGCGGTCGCGGGGTGGCGACTGGATTGGCGCACACACATACAACCTGTCCCTTTGCTCATTCTCATTCGCAATCGCCTCTCTTGCGATTGCGTTCTGCGTTTCGTACAATTCCTGTCTGGCATTTGTGGAGGTACAGAGGATTGGTTCCTCTGCACTCCCCAGCGCCATCTGCCGACAGGAATTTTCCCTCTACGGGTGCGTAGGGTTCCTGCAAATTATACGCTTGTGGAGGATTTCCACCGTGTCAGCGCACGCGTTGTGCGCTGATCACGGGGAAAGTTCCACAATCGTTACAGTATGAACAGCCAAATCCAAAACCCCAGTGTAGACGGAAATTCCGATTTGTACGATTTTGTCGAGTTTGGGTCCTGTGTCTTTAAGAGCTTTAAAAGGCTAAATTCAGAGACCAAGGCGGAATTTCTTTCTGAATGTGTGAGGTTTTGTCTGAATCCCACCTTTCAGATTTCTGATCCGTCCACGTCGGCTCTTCTGTTTTCCTATGTGCTCTTAAAAGGCGATTTGTTCACCTGGGCATATAATCTGTTAAAAATTAATTCTTGGAATGGTAATCTGTATCAGTTGCTTGCAGTGATATTCTCTCACTGGTTTAAACTGCCTGGCTTACCACCTGCTCTGATTGAGTGTGTAGCTGCTGATAAGTCAGCTGATCTTTCCCTTCCATGCAAAACTTTTCAGTATGACAATCAGTTCAATGTGTCTGTTGCCACTTCAGGTTTTAAACAGCAGACATGCAAAATGGCGAAAAAGAGAAAAACTAAAAGACGCAAGCATCGGAATAAAACACTTCCTATTGATGTTTGTAATGATGTTGTTCCGTCTCCGGCTTTTTTGCCCCAATCCAAAGCTTATGTGGATCCTGCTATAGGTAGGATCGCACACTACATTAAAGCAGTTAAAAAATCTGTTCTTTTTCCTGAACTCCAACCCTATGGAGATTATCTGGATACTGGCCTGTTTGAACCCCCATTTGCTTCCTGGGATGTTGGGGCCTTGCTGGAGGAATTCGATTTTGATTGGAAAGCCTTTTGCGATTTTTACATCGCAAAAAGCGAAGATGTCTTGAATGCTTGTCTTGACTCTATGTACCTTCTGATTGATTCCGATGAATGTGACAAGGATGATGTGGATCTGGTGATCTATGTATGGCAAACGATTTTGGATGAGTTGCACACACACCAACCAATTTATTCCAATAAAGAGACATCGTTTTTCGGATGATTGTTCCTGCCTTTCTAGGGTAAAGCATGTAAGTCTTGACTTTGTGCAATCTGAAATGAATGAGTGTGCCGCTGTGGTTGATTCCTGTGCGAATCCCGAAGGATTCGCTCCTGACAGTGTGCAGTTTGAATCTGTGCGATCTGATGCCTGTTTCTCGGATGTTCCTGCAGATTGTGATCGGCATGAGTCTGCCGATTTCCTCAAGGATGTGTGGGATCCTTTGTCATTTAGAAACAGATCTTTGAGATCTTCTGTCTGTGACCCTGCTATGGGGAACAGTTCTCGACTATGCAGCGTCAAAAGTAAATTTAATATGCCTAATAAAGTTTGTCCTGTTGATGTCACTATTTCTTCTGCAGATGAGTCTCTGTCTCACCCTGTTCACACCTGTAAGGGCCCGTTGCCTGGGGACAGTTGCTCCAGCGTTTCGGTCCTAGATGCCTTGCAGTCTGCTCCGCAGATCGCGGAGGTTTGCGCTATAGAAGCGTCAGTTTCACAACCTAAAGTGAATTTTGATTCGCAGGTTTTGCGTTCTGATTCCTCGGATTCGACATTGTTAGCCGAATCTAAGAGTGAGACAGCGCTTCGGTTTTGCGAATCTGATGCTGAACCCTCTTTGCCTTATTCAGAGACGCTTTCTCTGAACCTGCCCTGTACCATGAATAACAATATGATGTCCAATCACACTGACATTTGTGAGTCCCTTTCTTGCTCTGAGGGAAGTTTTGACTCTCCACCCTGTACTCTGGATGAGTCAACATTGCCTTGTACAATATCTCCTGCCCTACCCCTAGAGGCTCGTCTAGGTATTGCTGCTATTTTTACTTGTTTTTCTGCAGTTTTGGAGTTAAAAGCTAGTTTGACTGCCACACAGAATTCTGGGTACAGTGAGAATGAAGTTAGGGAGTCAGTGTGTGTTCCAGTAAATATACCTGTGCATTCCCCTCATGATGATGAGATCCAGTCTCAGGTTATGGTGGAACCATTCCTGGGACATCTGCCCTGTCCACAAAATAAAGTTCCAGTTTTGCCCTGTAACATGGATAGTTCAGAATCCTTCCTAGAAAACTTGAAAAATGATGTTCCTGAGGTCTTGTTTGATGTTCTGGAGGTCTCCGAGTTCCTCCCAAAGGGTGCAGAACTTGTAGGAGATGTCTCCTGTCCCCCAAGTCTTTCTGAGGTGTTGCCCTCTTCCATAGGCATTGCTGCCTTGCTGGCTACCTTTTCAGCTCTGGTGGAGCTTCAGTCATGTGTAGTCAATGATGATATTACAGTCACAGAAATTTCGGAATTTGAATCCGAGTCTTCTTTTGAAAGTCCAGTGCTTGAGACCATTGCTCGTGATGATTCTCTGCCCAGTTCTGGTTTTGGTTTCCTCGTGCCGGACTCTGAGGTTGGCAGTTCCCCGACATGTCCTGAGGTTTCTCCTGTGCTGGTGTACCCCAGTGTGCTCTGTGACCCAGAAAGCCCAAGTGTGCCTCGGTTACCAGCGTACTCAGATGCTTCCTCGGTGGAGACATGCTCTGATTTAGCCTGCCTGCTTGCATGCCCAGAAGTGGTCCCTGAAAGTCTTGATCTTGATGGGTGTCCTCGTAATTCTGAATCCGGAATTGTCATTGGTTTCATGGGGGTTCTTGGTAATTCTCCATGTGAGCCTGGTGATTGTTCTGCCCTCTTGGGATCTCTGTGGAGCTTCAAAAGGTTCTGGGAGATTCCGGGAGAAATTTTGCTTGGTCCCCTGGATAAGATTAACGGTGGCTTTTGTGTTGTAAGGGACACTTCGAATAGGTATTGTGGCAGGTTTGGTATTTTCGGACGCTCCTTAGAAGGTGGTGGGTATTGTCTGGAGGGTGTCGATGGCTTCTTCTCTGGCGTTCACAGTCCTGATGGGTGTTATACTGAGACTGGTGGTACTGATAAGCATGTTTTGGTGGCTTCTGTTTCCGATGAGGTCGGTTTCGGGTGGACTGACTCTGGAATTGGACCTTGTCGGGCTGTCCTGACCTTCATGAGTCTTCAGTTTGAGCCTGTTGCTAATAGCAGTTTTGAGGGTCGTCTGGAATTCGACCCTGGAGGGGGGGGTACTGTGATGATTTGCTCAGCTGCCTGTGCAGGCAGCCAGCCTTTTGACAATTGTGTAGGTTTGCATGCTGCAGGACTCTGGAAAGAACAGCTTCTGTCAGTTTTGCAGCTTGTGCTTGCAGAGGAATTTGCATACGTTGTCATGCAAATTGCCTGGCCACATTCATTGGAGGCGTGTACTATAAGTACTATGTCTTTCCCACAATGCTTCGCTGTTCATAATGATTTCGTCCTATGTAACACTCCTGGTGGGGTGTCAGCCTTGCTCTCTGTTTGAACATCAGCTTAGAGTAATTCCTAAATCTGCGCTTTAGGCAGATTTCCCTAGTGCTGTTAGGATTGTATTATCTGTATTGCCTGTTCTGTCTTGTCTTGCCTGTTTGCCATTGTCTTGTCCCTATGGTGGTTGACAGGAAATGGTTCTGATCTCTGTTCTTGGAGTATAGCTAGTGCAGCGGTTGCTACCAGCTATCTCTTCTGTTCTGTCTCCTGGGATCGCACTAGCTACTTTTTGCTAGCGCTGGGGATCCTTCTGTTCTGTCTCCTGGGATCGCACTAGCTACTTTTCGCTAGCGCTGGGGATCCTTCTGTTCTGTCTTCTGGGATCGCGCTAGCCACTTTTTGCTAGCGCTGGGGATCCTTCCGTTCTGCTACTCTGTACTTGGATCGCGCTAGCCACTTTTCGCTAGTGCTGTGGATCCTATCTCTCGCTTGTCCCTGTTGTCGTGTGTCTGTCTGCTACGCTTGCTGGAGGCTCGGTGAGGTAACCGTTAAGCAAGCGCTCGCGTCCTCTGTTTCATGTTTGTCTGTTGATGGTTAATTAGGCGTGCTTGTCTCTATTGTGCTTATCACGTGGAGACCGCTCATAACCGCGTGCACTGTTGCGAATGAGTGCGGTGTTCGCGGTTAGCTAGCGTTTGTTGTTTTCCGCATTTTCTCATTGTATTATTTACTGTGCCTTTGCTACCCTCGTATTCTGTCCTGATCTGCCTTGTGTCTCGTCTGGCGATCGCACCTCTCGCGATCGCGTTCCTATTTCATATCTGCTGTTGTGTGTGCGGTCGCGGGGTGGCGACTGGATTGGCGCACACACATACAACCTGTCCCTTTGCTCATTCTCATTCGCAATCGCCTCTCTTGCGATTGCGTTCTGCGTTTCGTACAATTCCTGTCTGGCATTTGTGGAGGTACAGAGGATTGGTTCCTCTGCACTCCCCAGCGTCATCTGCCGACAGGAATTTTCCCTCTACGGGTGCGTAGCACCTTTTGCTGGGTTCCTGCAAATTATACGCTTGTGGAGGATTTCCGCCGTGTCAGCGCACGCGTTGTGCGCTGATCACTGTGAAAGTTCCACAATCGTTACAAGTCCATTGTATCTTTCAATCAGGCCAGCTGCTTGTGGATGATAAGGGACATGGAACAGCCAGTACACTCTAGAGTCCTTGGCCCACTGTTGATCTGTACTTCCAGTGAAATGTGTTCCTTGATCACTCTGGATTTCCTTAGGTAGGCCAAAAGCAACAGTTATCTTCTGAAGCATCTGAAGAGCTGTGGCTTGGTCTGCATGCTTGCTTGGGTAAACCATTAAAAGTCCTGAATAAGTATCAACTGCAGTGCAACAATACTTCAGTCCATGGCTTCCTTTGGGCAGGGGACCGATTAAATCTATCTGCCATATCTCTGCAGGCTTCTACCCCCTTTTGATCGCCCCAGTGGAATGCTTTTGCAATGGCCACTGCCACACCTCGCTACACACAGTGCAGTTAACTATTACAGTCTTTATCATGTCCATAGCTACAGGCAGACAGATAAATGACAGAGGCAATGCAAAGCCCCACTGGAGCTAAATACATGCCTGAAATGCAAAGCAGATGCATCTGCTTTACATTCCAGTGGGGCTTTGCATTGCCTCTGTTGGTGTACTTTGCAAGTGCAGCCTTGAGCGCTGTCATTTATCTGTCTCCCTATTTGATGAAATGTGTGTACCATGTATAATTAGCAGCATGAGGAATATTATGTTTTTATTGCTAGACTAGTGTTAGGTCTTCCCCGAGGAGGTCCGTCACAGCTGAAGTCCAGTAGGCAATAATCTGTGCACATATTATTTACTGAAGCTAACACCCCCCTTTGCCTGTTTTGAGTGCTAGGTGTGTAATATAGTCCAGTTGCTGGAGCTCTGCGCATCCATGCAGATAAATCATTCAGGTAAAACCTCTGTTTAAAAGCGCCGCCATCTTTTCCCGCTGTGCATAGTTACAGGCAGAGCCCTATGCTGAGCCCACTCATAGGAAGCTTTCTGCCCCAAATCTCCAGACTGCTTGTGAGCCCAGTTGGCCAAGTTCAGCAAAACAGGATCAAGAGGCACAACTGCAGTTACCTTAGCAATCTCATCTGCCACTCTGTTGAAGTTCTCAAAGTCTGGTACCATGCGCACATGTGCATGAACGTGTCCCATTGTAATTGTGTCAGTGTGAGCCTGTTCCCAGACATAGTCCCAAAGTTCCTTACCTCCCCACACTGCTCTTCCATGAATTTTCCAGTCATTAGACTTCGGCGTAGGCATCCGGGTTGTCAGACCTTTGAAAACAGCCCAGCTATCAGTGTAAATGGTTACCTGAGGTGACAGGTCCTCCTGAAGAGTCATAATGACGGCTTTCAGTTCAGGATACTGACTAGACCCTCCAGTGCCGGTCTCCTGCAGGACTGTTTCTGTGCTGGGATTGTATGAAGCTGCAACTGGCGACCAGATGCTGCGACTGTGGCTGAACCATCAGTAAACCATGCTGACACTTTCACTTCCTCTGACAGAGACTCAAAAGGTGGAGCCTCCTGAATGGGAGATGTCTGCAGCTCAGGTATTTCTTCCTCTGGCTGGGTGCTGATGAATGTGACAAGTCCTGCCAGCTGTTTTGAAATATCTCTTGCATCTCCAACTGCAATAGTCCCTCTATCCTGCAGGTACCACTTCCACTTCATCAACATTTGGTTTTGGACCACAGTAGCCCTAGTGATCAGTCCATTATCTCTCACCCATCCTGAAATTGGCAACGCAATATGGACAGTCACTGGGTCACTTTATGTGATGTGCTCTACATGTTGGAGAGCTGTACAGGCCCCAAACAAATACTTCTCCAGGGGTGTGTAATGTTTTTGTGCCTCTGTTAGCGGTTTGGACCAAACTCAAATTGGTATGGCCCGGAGTTCTTTCTTTTTATTAGGTTGCCACAAACACCAGGAAACAGTGTCATTCTGCTCTACAACAATCAAGTTCAAATGGCACCCCTTGATTCACAGGTCCTAATCCCTGGTGCTGCAAAATGGTTTCTTTGGCAGCAGCAAATGCACTTTGCTGTTCGGAACCCCATGAAAACAAAGTATTTTTCCTGGTCATATTGTAAATAGGCCTCTGAATCAGTCCCAGGTGTGGAATAAAAAATCGCCAGAATCCCACCACCCCAATAAACTTCTGCGCCTCCTTTTTGGACGTAGGGGGCGGCAGTCCCTGGATAGTTTGCACAACTGTTTTAAGGATTTTCCGCTGAGGCCCAGTCCATGCCATGCCTAGAAATGTTACCTCTGTGGCAGGTCCTTGAATTTTATCTCTGTTGATTGCCCACCCTCTTTCCTGCAGGTGCTGGCTTGATCAGGAGAGGTAAAACTTCCGTCACATCCTCTTTTGTTGCAGGAACCATGACATCATCAATGTAATGGAAAACTGCAACCTTGAAGTCCATCGTACTAAGATCTCTGGCAATCAGTCCGTGACAAAGTGCTGCTGAGTGAATGTATCCTTGAGGTAGGAGTGTACTGCAGTCGTCCCATGTAAAAGCAAACTGGTCTTGAGACGCTTCATCTATGGCAATAGAGAAGAAGGCAATAGAAAATGAGGCATTAGCAAGGTCTAAAACTGCATGATACTCTTCAGCTTCTTTTGCAATTCGCTCAACAAGGTGATTTCAAAGGAGGTGCACCTTTGTTTAAACCTCTATAGTCCAATGTCATCCTGTGGCTTCCATCTTTTTTCCTTACAGGATATACTGGCGCATTGAATGGACTAACAGCAAGCCTGACGATCCCTACCCTTAACATTTCTTGGATAGTATCCCCAATCACCTTATGCCCCCCTCCCTGCCACCCCAGACAGCCTGTACTGTTTCAGACATACTGGCTTCTCAGGTTTAGGAATGTTGTCCATTTTGCATGACCTCTAACTACAGCCTTCATCGCTCTTACCAAATATGCTTTCTGAGGATATCCTAGGGTGAAGATATGCAGTTCAGTTTGAATTGACTGACCAAGAAGTATATCCATCCCAAGAATATTCTCTGGCAGCTCAGACACTAACACATTTTCCTTTAAACCTGGTCCCTCGCCAATAGCCAAAGTAACTTGTGTTCTAACCGCTGGTATAGTCTTTCCACCCAGACCTTCAACATAAATTGTTGCACCTTTATGATGGGAGGGGTCGCCTTGTAAGCGAGTGACTTCTGCGCCACTATCCACCAGGGCCATTATATGTGTAAGCAGCAATGATTTTCTCCACCACACAGTGACTGGTACATATATGCATCAGATGTCACTATTCTTACTATTCTTACACCCATCTATCTCCTCTGCAGGTCCCCCTGCCCTTAATAAATCCACCCACATCTTCCTTCTATTAATTACTAGCCTGGTCCTTTTCTTGCCCTCTGCCTTCCCCTTTTTCTTCACTGACTTCTGTCCTGGGATGTTCACTTGATGAAATCCAAATGCGTTTCATTTGGAGTTCATCCAGGTAATTAACCTCCTGAGCGATAATCCCGAGCTGAGCTCGGGGTATATCGCGCAGGAGGATTTCTCAGGCCCTGGTGGGCCGATTTGCATAATTTTTTTTTGTTACACGCAGCTAGCACTCAGAGCTGGGACAAGGTCCTCCAGCACCCAAGGCTGAGACACCAAAATGCACCCCTCCATCCCTCCCACCCCAGCTGTCACACACTGATTGCTATTAGACTAAGAGGGCCACAGGGCCCACAACCTCCCCAACACCTTACTATCTAGCTATCTGGCTTGCAGTCACTGCTATGTATCCCCTTTTCTTATTTCTTTCTGCTTAAAACACAATTAGGAATGACAGCTGAATGAATTGTGCGCCCCCTCCTACACTGCGCCCTGAGGCTGGAACCTCTCCAGCCTATGCCTCGGCCCGGCCCTGCTAGCACTTTGCTAGCTGCGTGTAACTTCCGATCGCCGCCGCTCGCCGCCAATCCGCCGCCGCTCGCCGTGCCGCGCAGCCCCCCCCTACCCGACCCCTTGCGCAGCCTGGCCAATCAGTGCCAGGCAGCGCTGAGGGGTGGATCGGGACTCCCTCTGACGTCACGACGTCCATGACGTCGGTGACGTCATCCCGCCCCGTCGCCATGGTGACCGGGGAAGCCCAGCAGGAAATCCCGTTCTGAACGGGATTTCCTGCTTACTCTGATCGCCGAAGGCGATCGGAGTGGGTGGGGGGATGCCGCTGCGCTGCGGCTATCATGTAGCGAGCCCTGGGCTCGCTACATGATTTAAAAAATAAAAAATTTAAAAAAATAGTGCTGCGCCACCTCCTGGGCGATATAATTGTATCGCCCAGAGGGTTAAAGCACTTGAGTGGGTGGGTGAGAGGGTTAAACTTACCAAACAGGCATCTTCTTTAACCTGTCCCACAGTGCATCCCACTCTGAATTCCAAGCCGTGGTCACGTGATGACAAACACTTCCTCCTTCCAGGTTGAAGGAGGAAGCGTAGTAGTCACGTGACGTGGCTTGGAACACAGACTGGGATGGGTTAAAGACGATGCCTGCTGGGTAAGTTTAACCCCCCTTGCCTACCCGCTCAGATGCTTTAATTACATGGATAAATTCTGGATGAAACACATTCAAATTTCATCCGGTGAGCATCCCTGCTTCTGTCTCTCTCCCTCTCCCATACTGTCTGAACCCTCATCTAGCGCTTTAACTGGTTAGCAAACTTTTTCTGACTAAACTCCAGCTCACCCAACGGACTGAGAAGTGAAATAGCTTCATGCACCTTGCTATTCAATCCTAAACCTCCCAACAAAGACAGCAATGGAGCTCTCAGATTAAATGGAGCAGACTTCAGCAGCTTTGAACGCAGACTTGCAGTAAAGGTTTCCAAATCTGGCCCCGCCCATTCTCTCAGCTGGTTTAATACGGTTATACAGCCCATCTCATGCAATCTGGCCACGCCTTCACTGATACTGCTCCATGGAGTAGTAATTTCAAGATCAGTGGGACAAATGTATACCAAGACTATGCCATCTCTCACCAGATCAAGCAGCGAAAAGACAACGGTAACCTCCCTTGCTTTATGCATTGCCTGGTGTAACTGTGGGTCATGTGTCAATACACTCATACTCACTGTTCCTTTCCTGAAAAAAGCACTGAATCAGCACCATCATCCCATAGCCGCAGTAGCCAGCTCAGGAGAGGCTCACCTGATTTTTGCTTAAATTGTTTTGCCAGGTCATTTAAATCAGTTTGTGTGTATTCCCAGAACTTCTCAATTTCGGTGTCTCTAGAGTTCCGATAATACACCTCACCATCTGCCATGTCCTCTCTATCATGCTGACACCTCCTATGCTTAGTAATGAGAGGTCTGGCACTTTTCTTCTTCCTCGCAGGTAACGCCTGCTTATCTGTAATCTCAACCTGTATCTCTTTATCCTCACTCTCAAAAGACGATTGTATATCCTTACTATCCCAATTTTCGAGATGTGACAATCATACGTATTCTGGTTTTGCTAATTGGCTTACGCCCCAACTTATTTCTTAAAGTATTAACAGACTTTGTGATAACGGCTGCACACCACTCTTCCACTCTCTCAGCATGGGAAGCCGTGCTTTGCAGTTCGCACACACTCTGAGGCAACTGCAAGCTGGTCTTTTAATATTTTAATCTCCTCTTCTGCTTTCTCAATCCTTTGAGTCTCAACATAAATAGCATGAAGAAAATACCACCCAAACATGGATACTGTCTTCAGCTCTTTCTTACTGAGACCCAAAGAATCTAGCTCAAGATTTGGAAGACTTTCAGGAACACTGTTACACCAAACTACCTTCATAGGATTATCATATTTAGCTAACGCCTTAGCAACTTTACTCCAAGGACCCTGATTAGCCCATGCCGGTAGGTTGCACACCTCCATTTAGCCCTTTTGAAAATTCTGCGCAACATTCTGATCAGCAAACCCAAATCTGCACGTCAAATCAAAATCCTGCCCCGGCCGAGCCCCTTTTGTATTGCTATCCCTCATGAAAGGATTGCAATATTTAACTTTTCCTATGCTAGCAGTGAATTCAAGAAGACTGGCAGTTTTCGAATAGAAAGTCAATGTATTTAGGTAAACAAAGATCAGAAAGCAAATATTTTCAAAAGGATAAAAGACATAACATACATACAATATATATATATTTCTAACATATGCACTATGCCATCTATAATATATATAAATCAAACAGTAAGTAACTCCATGGCCCCAGCCCAGTCCATTGTCCTCTGTGTTCAGCTTTGTTCTGTTGAACAATGGGTATCTTTGGCTCCCAGATCACAGGCCTTTCTTCTTGTGTTCATACCATGGCATCCAGCAGTAGAGAGAGACCAGAGAACAATGCGCTGAACCTTATAAACCTCCTAGAGTCCTACCCCTTCCCTACTTTGTGATTGGCTAGAGGGAGGTATGATCTGTACTTCCTGTAGCCACAGGAAATTCAACTATCATGCGCTGTTCCTAACTAGTTGACACTGGTTTTCAAACAAAGAGCAGCTATGTGCTAGTAGTAGCCATGTTCATCTAAGCTGCCATTTTAAAACAAGCTAGCAATGTTTCAGATTTAAATGGTAGAAATTCAGTAAACAGTCTTAGCATCAACAACTTCCCCCCCCAGTAGAGGTAGCCAGATGACCTCTCCTCCCCTCCCTCCTCCAGTACAGGTAGCTAGATGCAGTGGCATACCTACCATAAAGCTACAAGTGCTCATAGCAACCTGCGACCTTTTTTCATAGTTTGGGCTACATTCAGGAAAATGGCAGCAGGCAGTGCAGGGGACTGTACTACTTCCTGCATCAGATGTAGCACCCCTTCCTGTCCCGTGAGCAATGTGTCTGCTTACTTTCTACACACAGCCTGCAGTGAGTGAATGTGCAGAGGAGAAGGGTGAGTGGAGAGAATGATTACAGTGCTGCAGCTGAGACATTAGCTGGTAAAGGTAGCAGGATGTGTTTAGTGCTTCAGAAGTTGCATGTCATTAGTAGCCATGTGCACTGGCTGCAGTAATACCCTAGTGCCCTAGACTATTATTTATTTATCCTGATCAGAGTAATTAATTAATAATGCAGGGCAGTCTGCTGTTGCAGAAGCCAGTGGCACTGACATCTTCTGCAGCAATGTATGGAGTACATAGTTTCATAACGGTTAGCTCCGTTCACATCCTTTTCCCCCTAAATGACCTCTCCCTTGTCCAGTACAGGCAGCCACATGACCTCTCCTCCCCCCAGCACATTAAAGGAAGCCAGATTACCTCCCCCTCCCTCCCCTAGTACAGGTAGCTAGATGACCTACAGGTAGCTAGATGACCTCTCCCTTTCCCTCCCTCCCCCAGTACAGGAAGCCAGATAACCTTTCCCTCCTCCCTCTCCCCAGCACATAAAAGGTAGCCTGATGACCTCTCCACCCCTCGCCCCCCCCCCCCCCCCCCCGTGCAGGTAGCCAGATTACCTCTCCCTCCTCCTTTCTCCAGTACAGGCAGCCACATGACCTCTCCTCCCCCCAGCACATTAAAGGAAGCCAGATTACCTCCCCCCTCCCTCCCTCCCTCCCTCCCTCCCCTAGTACAGGTAGCCAGATGACCTCTCCTCCCCTCCCTCCCCCCAGTACTGGTAGCCAGATGACCTCTCTCCCCTTCCTCCCTCAGTACAGGTAGTCAGATTACCTATCCTCCCCCAGTACAGGTAGCAAGATGACCTCTCTCCCTCCCTCCCCCAGTACAGGTAGCCAGATAACCTCTCCCCCTCCCTCCTCCCAGTACAGGTAGCCAGATAACCTCTCCCCCTCCCTCCCCCCAGTACAGGAAGCCAGATAACCTCTCCCTCCTCCCTCTCCCCAGCACATAAAAGGGAACCAGATGACCTCTCCTCCCCTCCCTCCCCCCCCCCCCGTACAGGTAGCCATATGACCTCTTCCTCCTCCCTTGTCCAGTACAGGCAGCCACATGACCTCTCCTCCCCCCAGCACATTAAAGGAAGCCAGATTACCTCCCCCCCTCCCTCCCCTAGTACAGGTAGCCAGATGACCTCTCCCTTTCGCTCTCCCCCCCAGTACAGGTAGCTAGATAACCTCTCCTCCCCTCCCTCCCGCCAGCATATTAAATGTAGCCTCTAGCCCGATGTGCCTGTCCTTTTGTGTGTGGGCTCACCATCAATGTCTGCCACTGTCTGACGTGTGTCCGCATCCAGCCATTTAGTCAGACCTCTTTGCAAAGTTTCCTCCAGCTCAGCATGCAGCCTCAGACCTCCAATCAGAGGTAATCGTGGCTCACAGAGAAGAGGAAAACGAGCGGTACATGGCACCATAAACTTTAAATACAGGAAGTGAGCAACGATGTCAGTTCCTGTATACATTCATACGGAGATGACGTGTAGTGCTTGCTTTCCTCTTCTCTGTGAGCCGCGAACAACACTGATTGTTGGTCTGAGGCAACATGCCGAGCAGGAGGAGACTTTGCAAAGAAGTCTGGCTGAAGGCAGGCACGCGACATGTGAGCATGTAGGCACACGGCAGGTGGGCAGGCGGACGGACAGACATCAGCAAACATCGATGGTGAGCCCACACACAAAGGACAGACACATCGCAAATCATCCCAGCCATCCCAGCGCCCTAGGCACTGGCCTTGGTGGCATTTCCCTAAATCCGGCACTGGAAAATGGCACTTTCAAAGTAAAAAGCCTTGAAAGAAAGTAATAAAGAAGTACCAATTTTTTTTTTTACAAGTTATAATCCTGGTCTGCAACAATTCGAATTTAGAGTTCAAGACAGCCAGTGCCAGTGGCTGCAAATTGTTATTAAAGAGGCACACCATCAGCTTAAAACTTTGCGTTTTCTAAGGCAAGACAAGCACAATACAAGTTATGGCCACACTTGTCCTTTCTTTACCTTTATAAACCAAACACCACATATATGCATTACATGCCCATAATTGTTTAACTATAGACAAATATGCTGTCAGAATCCGCTCTGCTGGCCTTGATTCCCTGTACAGTTTTGTTTCCTATGCAGCTTGCATAGTTCAGTCCAGGGAAAAGAGGCCTTTCCGTCAGTTTGCAAGGCTGACTGATTTGCATCTACTTATCTTGCAATCTGCTTGTCTGCTTCCTTTGAAGGTTTCCAGTATAAATGTCACTTCCTCCTAGAATTCCTTGCTCGACATAGTTCCTGATTAGAGAAACTAACCTTAGAGCCTCAGCATCTCTATTGCTATATTCTAGTGTAGTTAATTCTTGGGGAGTGCTCCTTGCACTCCTATTAGTGCAGTCAGGTTTGTGTATATTTGTACTGCCTATTCTGTCTTGTCCGTGCTATTGTACTGTCGCCAGAGGTGGCTGACAGTGAATCGTTCTGTCCTGTTCTTAGATCGCATTCGCCCTAGCATTAGAGGCGGTGGATCTCTCTTGTCTGAATCTTGGAGTATAACCTTAGCTGCTGTTGATACTGGTTACTCCTTCAGTCTGTCTTGTCTGGAACGAACGCTTGCTGTTGTCTGGTGTGAGGCAACCGATTAGCAAGCGTTCCCGCTATCTGTTTGTCTTTGTTCTCCGTGTTCATTTGTTAATCAGGGTTTGTACGCTTTGTCACTGTTGCGCTTAACGTGCGGTGACTGCGTTTAGCTACTTCATTTGTTATTTTCCTTGGCGTTCAGATTGTACTTATTTGCTGTGTCTTCCTTACTATTCATGCTCTGTCTTTGCTCAGTCTGGTGTTGCTGGTGGCAATCGCCTTTCTTGCGATTAGCTTTCTCATTTTGGTCTATTCTGATGTGATATGTCTACTGTCGCTGGGTGGCGACTAGATTGGTAGACATTCATATAGTCTGTCTCTGTTCTTGCTTTCTTCTGTGTTGCTCCTTGGTTGCCCAGTCTTGCTTAATTGTACAATTTCAATCTGGCATCTGTGGCTGTACAGAGGACTTATTCCTCTGTACTCCACAGCTCCATCTGCTGGTTGGAATTCTCCTCTACAAATCTATACTGGGTACTTTGCTTCTTTGATTGTGGCGATTTCCTTCTGCTTCAGCGCACTTGGTGTGCGCTGACTGGAAATCGTCCGCAGATCGCAGATCATTACATATGCGTTGCTTTAAAATGAAACTTTACCAAGCTACCCCTTATAAAAGGATATAATACAAAAGTTCTTTTCAACAGACTTAGCAGTACAAGAATGTACCCCAGACACCTGTTGAAATAAAATATGCCTCGTAAACACCACAGTTTACAGTTTATAATCTAATTAATAATAATTAAATGACTTCTGGTTCAGGTGCCTGGATGATAGCAGGGTGGACCCACACCTCAATTACATCCTGCAGCTTCTTGCTGAAATTGCTTTTGGTAAAGAAAGAGAGAAACATGCTGCACCGACACGCACGGAGCGTTACCATACACACTCCACAAAGAAACAGCGTTGGGAGCATGGGCCTGACATTTACAAGATGACGGCGGGAGTTTTGAATGTAAGGCTGCAACAGCCGTGGAGGAGGACTGCAGGCTGAGGCATCACACAAGTTCCGAGGGCGAGTCTGACGCTGAATAACTGGGAGAGCGATTGCAACAGTCCCTGCTTCACATAAATGACAAGATGACAAGATGCTGGCAGAAGAGGTGGGGAAAGCCTTTATGCCCAACATACACCCTACCATATAAGAGACTGTTCAGAATTCTCTCCATACTATACATCAGGATCATCAGCAGCAAACTAAGCTGACCTTGTTAAGGCTAACTTCTTGATTCATGCCCTGCTCAGAGACAATGAGATTGCCCACAATAGAATTAAAGATCTGCAGAACCGCTCTAGGCATAACAGCATCAGAGTTGTGGGTCTCCTGGAAGATATACCCCCTAATAAGGTCTCGGAGATATCCACTAGAGAAATTCTGGCATCTCTTGGCATTGAGACCCACCTGACAGTTGTGCAAGCTTATAGAGTCCAATCTATGGGGTCAAAACAGCAAAAGTATTCTTCACGCATGGTTATGGCCCGCTACTTGGACTTTGCAGAGAAAACTCAGCTAATGACTGCTTATTGAGCACAAAAGCGGAATGTTTTTCTCTGCCTTTTTAATGATTACTCAGCCGAGGTCGTAATAAAACACGCTTTCATCCTCACTTGTAACACACTAGCTAGTAGGGGAATTAGGTTCAGGTTTATTTATCCTGCCACTCTGCGTTTCACAAGTCATGATGGCAAGTCTCACGTGTTTACGTCACAGTGTAAAGAGCAACAGAAATCCTGTATATACAGTATAAGCTGCACCACCAAGATTGTGTGCAAAATATAAATGTTATTGAACTACTTAACTACAAGATAATACATAAAAACAATTTAAATGGTGTTCCAACTAACACTTGAACAACCCTAAAAAATCACTGATAGGTGCCTTACCTCTTAGTGAATAGTAACCCTGTATTCTGCATAAATCAACTGACCAGGGCTCATGCAAGGAGCTCCTGACGAAGTGGTCACCTGTGCCTCCGTCTACCCCGACTAATCACTGGATTCAGGGATGTAACAATAGGGAATGCAGCCCCTGCAACCGTGGATGGGCCCCTCTGGCTGCAACGACTGTCAATTCTTGATGCGTATCTCGCTACTGTAAGGATCACCGTATCCCCAACCAAGTACAAAAACATAAACAGCAGCGCTATCTCAAGAAGTCACTGATATTCAAGTAACATATAACAATAGCAGTCCACAATATTCAATCCTTCACTTCTTCAAATTTTCAATCATTACTGCAGTAAATTCACACACAGGTAGTTAGGATTACACTCACCAGACGAACTGACTCTTGTTACAGGAGTCAGTGTAAGCGGTGAAGGGTTTCACCCCACCTCCTAGCTTTCTAGCTTCTCTGTCCTCTACCGAACCCCCACTATAGAGGTGTCGGCAGCATCACAGCTGCCCCCATTACAGAGGAATTGCCTTCACTAAACTTATTTGTAAACTTCTGCACTCCACCAATTACATAGTTACATAGTACAACACCAACCTGCTCCCTCACATATCCCTGTTGATCCAGAGGAAGGTGAAAAACCCTTACAAGGCATGGTCCAATTAGCCCCAAAAGGGAAAAAATTCCTTCCCGACTCCAGATGGCAATCAGATAAAATCCCTGGATCATCGTCACTGGGCATTACCTAGTAATTGTAGCCATGGATGTCTTTCAATGCAAGGAAAGCATTTAAGTCCCCTTTAAATGCCGGTATAGAATTTGCCATAACTACTTTCTGTGGCAATGCATTCCACATCTTAATCACTCTTACTGTAAAGAACTCTTTCCTAAATAAATGGCTAAAAAGTTTTTCTTCCATGCGCAGAGAGCATGAGAAGGCCTAGGGACAAATCCGCCTAGCTTTTGTATTGCCCTCTGATGTATTTATACATGTTAATAAGATCCCCTCTAAGGCGTCTTTTCTCTAGACTAAATAAACCCAGTTTATCTAACCTTTCTTGGTAAGTGAGACCTTCCATCCCACGTATCAATTTTGTTGCTCGTCTCTGCACCTGCTCTAAAACTGCAATATCTTTCCTGTAATACGGTGCCCAGAACTGAATTCCATATTCCAGATGTGGCCTTACTAGAGAGTTAAACAGGGGCAATATTATGCTAGCATCTCGAGTTTTTATTTCCTTTTTAATGCATCCCAAAATTTTGTTTGCTTTAGCTGCAGCGGCTTAGCATTGAGTACGATTATTTAACTTGTTGTCGATGAGTACTCCTAAGTCCTTCTCCAAGATTGATGTCCCCAACTGTATCCCATTTATTTTGTATGGTGCTAGACATTGGTACGACCAAAATGCATAACTTTACATTTGTCAACATTGAATTTCATCTGCCATTTATGTGCCCATATAGCCATCCTATCCAGATCCTGTTGCAATATGTCCCTATCTTCCTGAGAGTTGATGATTCTGCACAATTTTGTATCATCTGCAAAAATAGCAACATTGCTTACTACTGCATCTACTAGGTCATTAATAAATAAATTGAAGAGCACTGGACCCAGTACAAATCCCTGTGGGACCCCACTGCTAACAGTCAACCATTTTGAGTATGATCCATTGACCACAACTCTTTGTTTTCTGTCCATTAGCCAGTTCCCTATCCATGCACACAGACTCTTCCCCAGTCCTTTCATCCTCAACTTTTGCACCAGACTTTTGTGTGGAGCAGTGTTGAAGGCCTTTGCAAAGTCCAAGTACATAACATCTACAGTATTCCCAATATCCACATTAGTGTTCACTACCTCATAAAAGCTGAGCATGTTAGTCAAACAGGACCTGTCTTTAGTAAACCCATGTTGATGCTGAGAAATAAGATTATTTTCTACTATGAAGTCATGTATAGTATCTCTTAGTAATCCCTCAAATAGTTTGCATACAACTGATGTTAAGCTTACAGGTCTATAATTTCCTGGATCTGATTTTTTGCCCTTCTTAAATAATGGGAAAACGTGGGCTGCACGCCAATCCACTGGGACTCTGCCAGTTGAAAGAAAGTCAGTAGTCACAAAAGATAAGATAAAGGGGTTTATCTATATCTGAACTTAATTTCCTTAGGACCCGAGGATGCATGCCATCCGGGCCAGGTGCCTTGTCTATTTTTAATTTATTCAGTCTTGCCTTCACTTCTTCCTTGCGATGTTTCCCTTGTGAAGACAGAAGCAAAGAAAGCATGTCATAACTCTGCCTTACCTTGGTCATCCACCATTGAGTTCCCACCCTCATCCTTTAGGAGTCCAATACAGTCAACCTTTCTTTTTTTAGAGTTGATGTACTTGTAAAACTTCTTTGGGTTAGATTTGATATCCCTAGCGATTTGATTTTCAGCTTCAATCTTTGCCAGCCTAATTTTGTTTTCAACTTTTATTGCACTCCTTATAATTGTTTAATGCAGCCTCTGTCCCCTCCTGTTTTAGGACCTTATAGGCATTCTTTTTCCCCTTCGTTTTATCTCTAATCTTTCTATTCATCCATAGAGACCTTTTTTTTATTCCTAGACATTTTGTTTCCATATGGGATATACATACTACAATATTGATTGAGAATAAGTTTAAAAGCTTGCAATTTCCCTTCAGCGTCCTCCCCTTGTAGTACATTATCCCAGTTCACCAAACTTAGTGCCTGCTTGAGTTGATTGAACTAAGCTTTTCTAAAATTAAGCTTTTCTAAAATTCATAGTTTTAGTGGTTCCGCTGCCCTGCGGCCTATCAGCCACCAGATCAAATGTTATCATGTTGTGATCACTATTTCCCAAATGTTCTTGAACCTGCACATTTGATACATTATCCGGTCTATTAGAAATGATCAAATCCAGTAACGCATTCCCCCTAGTTGGTTCCGTTACCATTTGCGTCAAGTAATTGTCCTGTAGTGATTCCAGAAATCTGCTGCTTTTACCAGAATGGGTAGCCTCAATACTCCAGTCAAAGTTGAAGTCACTCATAACTATTACCTCATTTTTACTTGCAGCTTTTTCAATATGGTGTAGTAATCGCAGTTCTGCAGCTTCATGAATATGTGGTGGCCTGTAGCATACCCCAATAAGCAATTGGCAACCTTTATTTCCACCATGAATATTTACCCAAATGGACTCCACATCTTCACAATCTTCCTCTATCTCATCGTTCAGGACAGCTGTAAAAGAATTCTTAACAAAGAGACAAACTCCTCCACCTTTTTTCCTTGTTCTATCCTTCCTAAACACATTGTATCCCTCTAAATTCGCTATCCAGTCATGGCTTTCATCCATCCATGTCTCTGTTATTCCCACAATGTCATAGCCTTTGTCAATCAGAATTTGCAAGGCTCCTAGCATTGGTTACCATGCACTTTATGTTTTTACCACCACATATTCCAATTTTGGTTACATGAAATCGGCTACTCTAAGTTTTACCAACCTCCTTACTCTTTACATTGTTCCCACCCCCCTCTCCACCCCCCATAATGTTAAGCTCTCACTGTCCTTTTACCTTATCTCTACAGGTAATGTATTGCGTCAGGCATTCGACGCACTCCCGACCCGCCAGCGATCGAGCGAAATCTTCCGCACGGACAGGAACGACGGGAATCGATGGGAACGATCGATTTCGGACGGAAATCGATCGCTCGGTCAGTGTTTGCACTATGATTTCACAGCCGATTCGATCACAGTGATCAAATCGGCTGTGTATCGGCAGGAAAATGGGTAAGTGTATGAGCCCCTTAAGCAAACTGGAGGGAAAAGAAAAAAAACTATACATTTAAAAAGTGACACTTGCTGCTCTAGATATCAGATGAACTGCAAAACACAATCCACCAGATCACAACAGCAAAACACAATTTACAAACAACAGCAATGTATTTTAATCAGTGCTCACAGTTCCCAGCCGTCAATATTACAGTTTTCCTCAAAAGCAAACATAGACAGCTCCCATAGCATAATACAATTTATTAAAAAGCTTTAAAAACATCCAATAGAGTTTTTGTTTGGGCTCTCCCCCGTGCGCTACTCCGGACTAGCGCTCCATAAGACACCGATCCCCGTGCTGTACTCCTGGCTCACACAACTGCGGCGTAGTCTAGGGTTCCTCCATGGCACAGGGCGGGCACGCGTGTGCTTTTGCCTACTTAACGTGCCTATGATCATAATATATACATATATTTAAACAATGGCTATGAGCATATTACTCCCTTATATCACTTTTACACTGTATCCTATGTATGGTCTTGTTATTACTTGCAAGCATTAGCACTTCCTTTGGCACTTTTCACTTTATTCACCACTGCATTATTTTGGAACCAGGTTCCCATTTCCCATTTTAATCTCATATTATTCTGGAAGATAGCAGTCATTAAAGAGAACCCTAGGTGGCATATGATAATCCTAATAGGACCCAGAGGCATGTAGTGTGCACAATGACCTGCCTCTGGGTCATTGTACTGCTGCGGCCAGCCCCCCCTATGCTGCACCCCCTTAAAAGATCGCCAGGCTAGCAACAATCTGGCTTAGGTTTGGCCTTTAGGAAAGTTTCTCTATGCTACGTTATGCTAAGAGAAACTACAGCATACAACAGTAGCTAAGTTCAGATGGGTAGAACAAGTGAAAGAATTAAGTGAAGTGAAGTAGAAGTAAATTTGAAATGTAGTACACGGAAACTGTAAGCCTCGGTTATAAACAGAAAACCCTCCAGCTTACTGAGGGTTACCTCTTGATGTAATTTTGTGGTTATGGGCAAGCTGCCCATCACATTTGAATCTGACTATTGGCTATAAGCAGCATGTGATATACAGAGGACCCACTGTACTCACACCAGGAACCCCAAACCATAATTGTAATGCTTCCAGATTTTTGTTTTCAGAACTATGAAAACAACCATGTTTACCCAGACAGTGCCTGGTAGAGATGGCCCGAACGGTTTGCCGGCGAACGGTTACCGGCGAACTTCCAGTGGTTCGAGATCGCTGAGAACCGCAAACTTTTCCGGAAGTTCGGTTCGCCCCCATAATGCACCATTAGGGTCAACTTTGACCCTCTACATCACAGTCAGCAGGCACATTGTAGTCAATCAGGCTATACTCCTTCCTTCCCACCCCCCCCTTATAAAAGGCAGGCACCGCCAGCCATTATACTCACTTGTGTGCCTGCAGTAAATAGAGAAGGGACAGCTGCTGCAGACTCTCTCATAGGGAAAGATAAGTTAGGCTCTTGTAGGCTTGTTAGCTTGCTCGTTGCTGATTCTTATTGCTAAAATAGCACCCCACAACAGCTCTTTTGAGAGCTGATCTTGTTCTTGTGATCTATTTTTTTTCTGTGTGTCCCACAGACACGTGTGTTGCATAGACAGCCTTGCTAATTCCTACTGTGTGTGCCACTGCCAGGCCCAGCAAATTCAGTGACTACCTGTGTGTGTGACAGGTGCACATTGTAATACCCATTACTGCATATACCTACCTACCTGTTGTTCACAGTGCACCCACCTACCTACATGAGCTGAGGGCACACAGTGTCACTGTGCCTGTCCGCTACCTGTCTGTGTGTGACAGGTGCACATTGTAATACCCATTACTGCATATACCTACCTACCTACCTACCTGTTGTTCACAGTGCACCCACCTACCTACGTGAGCGCATGCAGTATCACTGTGCCTGTCCGCTACCTGTTTGTGTGTGACAGGTGCACATTGTAATACTACCCAGTACTGCATATACCTACCTACCTGTTGTTCACAGTGCACCCACCTACCTACATGAGCTGAGCGCACGCAGTGTCACTGTGCCTGTCCGCTACCTGTCTGTGTGTGACAGGTGCACATTGTAATACCCAGTACTGCATATACCTACCTACCTGTTGTTCACAGTGCACCCACCTACTTACGTGAGCGCACGCAGTGTCACTGTGCCTGTCCGCTACCTGTCTGTGTGTGACAGGTGCACATTGAACTACCAATCACTGCATATACCTACCTGTTGTGTTCAGTGCACCCACCTCATCACTGCATATACCTACCTGTTGTGTTCAGTGCACCCACCTACTTACGTGAGCGCACGCAGTGCATACCTGTTAACTGCACCTGTGTGACTGCACATTGTATTAGTCACGTCAGTGCATACCTTTCACTTCATCCCCCCCGATATGGACACAATGGACAAAACAGACACAGGTAGAGGCAGACCCAGAGGTCGTGTTGATGTGATTTCATGCGTCCCTCGACCAAAGTACAGTGCTCAGAAGAAGTCACGTCCCATCAACTCCCAAGATTGTCAGGACGTGACGCCGGGCGGATCGCTGGTAACCATTCTTATCACCCGAACGATAGTCTGTACACACGTCGGATTTGACGCGAAAACGTCCGAACGACGGAACGTTCAAACGACGGGTCGTTCGCTAAAATCCGACGTGTGTATGGGCCTTTAGGGAGGGCGTACCACACCCGAACTGCTAGCTCCACCCATATCATTAACCCACAGTGATTACCTTACAAATACAAAACACAGTAACGTACAAAAATGTGTGACTTATTTAAATAGTCCAATGTTCAATTAAAGGGCACTCCGACAGGCTACCCATAAAAATACCAAAGTCACTGACCGAGATTCTGGGCACTCCTTCCATTGTCTACCCTCTAATAAGAACCACCTGTGGAAATAAAAATAACTAATATTACAAATACACTACCTAAACATAAAATCACGTTTCCCGCTATTGCACTAGGCCATCAGAATTTGCACGTTTCACACTATTGCACTGAAACTAATGATCAATCTTGATTACTTGTTTTTATGAGGGCTAGATGTTTACAATTGCCATGTTTCTCACTACTGCACTTTTGCACTTTTCCCTGTGGCCTGACATTCATAAAAAGCATTTCAATGGCAGCCTCTCATTCATGCCTCTTGGATAAACAACGTCCAGGTCATGGATCCACTTGGATTTTTTCCTTTTTAGCGTTTTCTCTAAATTGTTGGGGAGGAGGAGGACTTACCTGACGTCACTGAGGAAGAGCAAGAGGAGATGGAGAGTACTGCTGGATCCAACTTTGTGCAGATGGTAAAGTGTAGAGAAACCGAGAGCCCAATATAGTGTAGTATGTTAAGCATAAATGAAGTAAAGGTTATCGTGAGAAAATTATACTCACAAACATGGGTTACCACAAAGGCAACCACTGTATAGGCAGGTGAGGAGATTAGACCTGTCCTCACTCAGGGATAAGAAGTCGCTCTCTGTAGATGTGAAAGGGGGTAAATCACCCCTCCACCAGGGGTGGACACGGTATAGCAGTAGGAGAACAGAGGCGCCAGCAGGATAAAAGCGAATAAAAGCGGATAAAGTTTTTATCCGCTTTTATCCTTTGTGCAGATGGTGTCTTTCATGCTGTCCAGCCTGTTGAGGGACCCCCGTATAAAAAAACTCAAGGGGAATAGGCTGTACTGGGTGGCCATGCTACTAGACCCTCGGTATAGGCACAAAGTGGCGGACATGTTACCAACTCACCAGAAGGCAGAAAGGATGCAGCACATGCAGAACAAGCTGGCAACTATGCTTTACAATGCGTTTAAGGGAGATGTCACAGCACAACGCAATAAAGGTACCACTGCCTGTAATCCTCCTCCCATGTCCACGCAGGCAAGGACAGGACGCTGCAGCTATCTCATGGTGATGTCGGACATGCGGACATTCTTTAGTCCAACGCCTCGCCTTAGCACTTCCGGCTCCACCCTCCACCAACGCCTGGACCGGCAGGTAGCCCCATACCTGGCCTTAAGTGTGGATGTAGACACTGTGAGCAGCGATGAACCCTTGGACTACTGGGTGTGCAGGCTTGACCTGTGGCCAGAGCTGTCCCAATTTGCCATCCAACTTCTGTCTTGCCTTGCCTCAAGCGTCCTGTCAGAAAGGACCTTCAGCACAGCTGGAGGCATTGTCACTGAGAAGAGAAATCGCCTAAGTCACAAAAGTGTTCAATACCTCACCTTTATCAAAATGAATGAGGCATGGATCCCGTAGGGCTAATGCCCGCCCGAAGACTAAGTCAGTCCCCACACACAGCATCTCTGCCTGCACGCCGTGTGACTGGCTGCCTGCCCCAAGACTAAGTCGCTCCCCACACAGCACCTCTGCCTGCAGGCCGCTTGACTGCCTTCTCTGCCACCACCAACAGGGTCCAGGACTCCAGGCGGATTCCTGTATTTTTAAGGCCGCTGCTAGCAGTGGCCGCTATAATAATTTTTCTGGTGTTCGTACATGCCTGCCTAATTTTTCTGGCTGCACTGCGGCTGCAACAACAAAACAAAAGGCATGTACATGTGCCCATTCCCCTTTGTGATCATTACCTTGCTATGGTGAAGGGGCTTGCGTGTCATAATGAAGCAATGACCGACGGCTATATGAGTGTCTCTGGGGGTGGCACACCAAAGATAATAAGGTCGTTGCTTCATTGTGGACAGACCAAATTTGATCAGCTGGACAGTCACTGTTCTGTCATTCAGCTACCTCAGCCCGGCGACCATATGGGCTGTAAAGCTGCCATCACCTGCACTCTTGTCATGGTGCGCACCAGTCCAGCATGGCCATAACTACACAAACAGCTGTTTGCAGTCACTGCATACCTTTCACTGCATCTTTGACTGCACATTGTATTATACCTGGCAGTCAGTGCATACCTTTCACTTGAATGGATGGCAGACTTGCCCTCCATAACAGATTCTCGTAAAGGTAGTAAAGTCTATCAGTGTCATATACAGCAGGGCCTCAAAAGTTCTCCTGTATTGTTATTTTTGGTCACTACCTCGGGACGTGCATAGCATCCCTGCTGCCTTCCTTGTATGTGTGGTAGGCGTTCCTGCTCCTTTGCCCACAGCGTGCCTGCTGCCTTCCTTGGATGTGTGGTAGTGGTAGCCGTTTTAGGCTCCCACTCCGGACCAGAATCGAACCAGGATTTCCCAGCCATAACCCGTGGTCACTGGTCACTCGCAATGGCAGACTTGCCCTCCATAACAGATTCTCGTTAAAGGATTTAAAGTTGATTCATATCACATATACAGCAGGGCTTCGAAAGTCCTCCTGTATTGTTATTTTTGGTCACTACCTCGGGACATGCATGCCATGCCTGCTGCCTTCCTTGAATGTGTGGTGGTGGTAGCCATTTCTTAGGCTCCCACTCCGGACCGGAATCAAACCAGAATTCCCCGGCCATTACCCGTGGTCACTCGCAATGGCAGACTTGCCCTCCATAAAAGATTCTCGTTGCAGGTACTGAACAGCAAGCAGAACAAGTATTTAAAAAAATAGATGTAAACTTTAACAATGGTAGAGAAAGAACCATCGAAAGTTGATAAGGCAGTCAGACATTACCTGACATCACTGAGTGAGGAAGAGCAATCTCACCATGATGCGCACCAGTCCAGCACGGCCGTCACTACGCAAACAGCTGTTTGCGGTGCGTTACACAGTGAGTTTGGTGTGTCAGTGTGAAGCACTACTCTAATTACACTCCCTGATTGATGTGTACACATGCAAGATGTTTTAAAGTATTCCTAGGTCCTATAATGTCCAAACCTGTACATCTACAATTCGGAGTGCCACAAGGATCAATGCTATCCCCTCTGCTGTTTGCAATCTACATGTTGCCACTCGGTACACTTATCCTACGTCATGGCCTGACGTACCACTGCTACGCCGATGACACACAGCTATACCTGTCCTTCAAACCTGGTGGAACAGACCCTACCCCAAAAATAAACTCTTGCTTAGCTGAGCTACAGGCATGGATGAATGATAACTGGTTGAAACTGAATGCTGACAAAACTGAGGTCCTGTTTGTCCAAAGCCAGCACTCGCCATCAAAACAGCTCTATCCTAAAGCAACACCAATCAGGATTGGGAATTCAGACATAAACAGCTCCAACCTTGTGCGCAGCCTTGGCGTACTAATCGATGGGGAATTAAGTTTCAGAAACCAAATTTCATCTGTAGATAAATCTTCCTTCTTTCATCTGAAGAACATTGCAAAGATTAAACATCTGATTCCCCCAGAGGATCTTCCAACCCTAGTCCACGCCTTCATCACATCACGGCTGGACTACTGCAATGCCCTTTATGCTGGCCTCCCCAAAAAGGACCTGCGTCGCCTGCAATTAGTGCAGAATGCTGCTGCCAGATTGCTAACAAACCAGCCGCGCCACTGTCACATTACACCGATCCTTCGCTCACTGCACTGGCTACCAGTAGAATGGAGAATACTCTTCAAGATTGGACTGCTGACATTCAAATCCCTGCACAATCTGGGCCCTGGATACATGAAGGACTTGCTGAAGCTGCACCACACCTCTCACAACCTCAGATCAGCAAGTTCTATAAACTTGGTCACTCCTAGAGTGCACCTCAAAAAATCTGGAGATAGAGCCTTCTGTCATGCTGCCCCTACTCTTTGGAACTCCCTACCACACCCAGTAAAGACAGCAACATCCCTGGAGCTATTCAAATCCAGACTGAAAAGCCACCTGTTTAGCCTGGCATTTCCAGATTTATAAAATTCTTCCTCTGTACCACGATGGTCGGAGCCATGCTTATGCGCTTTGAGTTCCACGGGAGAAAAGCGCTTTACAAATGTTATTTGTTGTTGTTGTTGTTTTGTTGTTGTTGTTGTTGTTGTAAAGCACTTTAGGCCTGCAATTTAGCATTCAATGTGATTTCTGCCCTTAAAACGCTGCTTTGCGTCCAATCCAGATTTTTCCCCGGGACTTTTGGCGTCTATCCCACTCCGCCATGGTGTTAGACCCCTTGAAACATCTTTTCCATCACTTTTGTGGCCAGCATACATTTTTCTAGCTTTCAAAGTTTGCCCCCCCCATTGAAGTCTATTGTCTGTCGCGAAAGTTTGCGCGCACCAAACTTTCGCGGGTGGTTCGTGAACCGAAGATCGGAGGTTCGGGCCATCTCTAGTGCCTGGGTATCTGTACATTTGAGCAGATAAAGCCATGTTTGACCTTCTCTACCAAGATGTACCACTAAAAACCTCAAAATTGTATTTCTCTCTAGAATGTGACTTAACTACTTCAGCCTACAGTGTCGTTTCACCTTATGCATCCGAGCAACTTTCACCTCCCATTAATTCGCCAATAACTTTATCACTGCTTATTACAATTAATTGATCTATATCTTTTTTTTTTCTGCCACCAATTAGGCTTTCTTTGGGTGGTACATTTTGCAAAGAATTATTTTTTTCTAAATGCATTTTAACAGGAATATTAAGAAAAAAAAATCATTATTTCTCAGTTTTCAGCCATTATAGATTTAAAATAATACATGCTACCATAATTAAAACCCTGGTAGTTTATTTGCCTATTTGTCACAGTTATTACTCCATTTCACTTATGCCCCTATAACAATGTATGGCGTCAATATTTTATTTGGAAATAAAGGTGCATTTTTTCAATTTGTATCCATCACTATTTACAAGCTTATAATTTAAAAAATTATAGTAATATACTCGCATGACATGCATATTACAAAAGTTCAGACCCTTAGGTAACTATTTATGTTGGGTTTTTTTATTGTAATTTTATTTTAATAAAAATTTTATTTGGGGTTTTTCGAAGTGGGGAGGTGAACAGGTAATTTTAAATGTAATTGATTGTGTATATTTAAAAAAAAATGTATATAGATGTAGTTTACCTATTTGGCCACAAGATGGCTACAGTGATTTTTTTGATTTTTCATCCTGTAAGCGAGAGCTCTCACTTACAGGAACTGAAGGGGTGACGTGGGACATAGAAAAATCACGGCTTTTCAGAGGAAGCAGAACGGATATATCCGTCCAGATAGACCTAAGTGGTTAAAGGAGAACTCTGTATATAGTCTCTTCTATATTATGTAGTCTTTTCTATATTGCAAGAATCTGATCACTCTGATAGCTTCTTATATATCACCAGCCTCTTTTAAATGTAAGTATAGAATTTGCCATAATTACTTCCTGTGGGAAGATAATCCACTACTTAACCACTCTTACTATGAAGAACCCTTTTCTAAATACAGCAAGACCCATGATATCCGGCACAGGCGGGGATAGTCTGATGTCAGATACATGTGCTTGCTGGTTTCTTGAGCACAAACCTCTCCTCCATCACTCAGTAAGTATTTGAAAACCTGCAAAGCACTGTCCCTGGTTTTCTCCCCAGGCATGCTAGTTAGCAGTGGCGTAGCTTAGGAGCTGTGGGCCCTGATGCAAGTTTTACAGTGGGGCCCCCCAAGCACTCTATGCATACCAATTGATACGGCATAGCAAAACCTGCCAAAGGCAACTACAGTGTCTGAGGTGCAAGAAGGGGATGGGAAACAGATTGTTAATGATTACCATTATTCAAAGTATCTATAGAAGTGATTATTACCAGCACAGGACCAATAGGAAGTTAATATTGTAGTTGAGGGAGGGCCATTCGGGGCCCCTCTGGCCCAAAGGCCCCGATGCGGTCGCAACCTCTGCAACCCCTATTGCTACGCCCCTGCCAGTTAGTTCAGACTTCCAGTTGTCTGAGTTCTGGATAACTGGGACTTTGCTGTACATGGTAAAATCTCCTTTCCACCATGCACACTTTGCGTCTCCATATCCTTTGTACAGACCTAGGGGTTAACAGCTTTTATATTGCCCTTGGATGTATTTGTACATGTAAATTAGGTCACCTCTACGTTGTCTCTCTTCCAAGCTAACTAAATAACTTGTTTGTTTTGCCTTACTTGACAAGTGATACCTTCCACACTTTTCAATACTGTTCTGTGAGAACTCCCATAGTCTCACAAATACCAGCACAACTTAAAGTTACAGACTACCCAGAGAGCTCATGGTGAACCAGAACTAATTGGAGTGTGTAAGGGGATACAAATGACCAAAAAGCCCTCTTACTAAAATGTTCTGCAAAACAAAAGTTTGCCTTCTTAAAACAGAAGGAATTTGCAATAATTCAGGTTGGAGTGAGCACATGATGTCTCCCACAATGTATCATTGCTGAATATGCAAGTCACATCTTCAGAAACGCTGGAATGCAATGATGTGTCAGCTTGTTGTTAATTGTACAGAGCCACAATAATCCAACATGCCAGAAGAACTTAAGCAATCATTTTCACTCATCTCTATATGCTACCTTGGATCTCTAGTTCAATAGTAACATTATCTGAAGTGGTGATTTGGGCTTCACTATAAGCCAGTCTACCATCTGAATCTGAATTTGATGGATGCCAAGAGAATGTTACCTACATACATGCAACACGCCAACAATGATGTTTGGTGTTGAAGAATAATGATCTGTGGTTGTATTTAATAGCATGGGCTAAACTGTGTAAAGTGTCTTTTTCAATTGTTTCCACAGGGATTCCTTCATTAAAAGCCATTTGTGTATTGCGGCACAGTGCAAAACATATCGTAAGATGGTCATTTTACGGTCAGCACCTAGTATAGCTTCCATTATGCAGCAACTGATCTTATAACTTGAACACCACATCAAACAGCCATTAAAGTGAACCCAAGGTGAAAATAAACTGATGAGATAAACAATTGTAGTTATCCTACTACTCAAATAATTGACTTTTTTAGATATCCCATGGTTTTATTTTATATTTAAACATTTACAAAGTAGATCAGTGAAAAAGGTGTACGCACCGCTACTCTTGTGATGGTAACCGAGCTGGACCTGGGCAACCACCCCACAGGTCAAAGTAGAGAAAAGAAAATTTGGTCCGCTTCAAAGTTATACCAACAGTTTATTTGGGACTTATCCCGGAACAGCCACAAAAACGCTCAGCTAACATGTTTCGGACCTGTAGTGGTCCTTAATCATAGCATAATTATGGCAAACTCGTCACAAGTTTTAAAAGGCATGGCAGGGGGAGTGGTTGGCCCAGATCCACCTGCTAGGGGTTGGAGTTGAGCAAAATACAACCTCCTCTCCCTCCTCATGTTACAAATGAGAAAATAAAATGCAATGTAAGAAACAACGAAATGTAAAAAATAGAAGAAACAATTTACTGTTTACCTCAAAGGAGAACACTGCTTAAAGGATTAATTTGCTGGAATTACCCCAATACTGCAATCAAAACATACATGATATACATCAGTAATAGTATACAAAGATTGATCTAAGTACAAACCAGGGGGAATATAGTAAAGATACACAATGAGAAAGGTAATGTCCTCAAGGATTTGGGGGGATCAACAAAAAGGGGGGGACAACTAAGTTGTAATTAGTGCCAAGTCCCATCTCGCATTTAGGCCCCGTGGGGCTCTTGTCTCCATACGAAAGATCCAAAGTGCCTCTCTCTTCTTAATCAGGGCCTGTAAGTCCCCCCCTCTCTTGGGCAAGAAGACCCTCTCAATACCCTGAAAGGAAAAAGAGGACATGTCACCTCCATGTACACTTCTAAAGTGTTTGGCTACATTGGAAATGTGAGTAGTGGACCACCCAGCCCCCAAGAAATGTTCTGAAATCCTGGCTCTAAGGGGTCTGGTGGTGCAGCCCACATACTGTAATGAGCATGCCAGACACGTCACCAAATAGATCACATTTTTTGTTCCACAATTAATAAAATGTTTTATAGTGAAGGAAATCCCAGTGGTACATGATCGAATGGTGCGGGTCTGGCCGTGCACAGAGCAATAGTGGCAGGTTGTAACAGCACATCTATATGAACCTTTCACAGACAACCAACTGGAAGTCTGTGGAGCAGAGGTAAAGAGACTGGGTGACAGAAGACTGCCTAGAGTCGGGGCCCGACGACTGGCAAACTTTAAGCCGTTCTGGAGGAGAGGCCGCAAAGCGTCATCTCCCTCTAAGACCGGGAGATATTTCTTTATAGTCTGAACAACCTTAGTGTATTCAGAACTATAAGTAGTGACGAAAAAGTGACCTCCCCCAGAGGTACGCACAGATGTCTGATCGCGTACCAAACTGGTTCGAGGAATGGACCGGGCTCGCTTCTTGCCTCTCTCTATCATCCAGTGTGGGTAACCTCTTTCCAGTAGGCGCCTCCCAACCTCCACAAATTCTTTCTCTAAAGTCTCCGGGTCTGAGCAATTCCGGCAGGCCCGAATGAATTCGCCCACCGGAATGGCCCGGATCGTATGTTCGGGGTGACAACTGCCCGCTTTCAAAGTTGAATTGCCTGCGCAGGATTTTCTATACGTGCGTGTCTTAATGGATTTGGAAGCCGTATCTCCCACCAGGGTGACATCCAGATAATCAACACTTTTTTCCTGCCACATGTGTGTAAACTTAAGGTTGCAGGCATTGTCATTGAGGGAGGTGACAAATTCCTGCGCTTCCTCCTGCCCACCCTTCCAAATGACCAGCAGGTCATCGATATACCTCCCGTACCACGCAACACATTCCAGAAGACGGCCATCACCCCCAAAGATGTGGAACTCCTCCCACCATCCCATGAACAAGTTCGCCAGGGATGGGGAGAATTTAGCACCCATAGAGGCTCCACACCTCTGGAGGTAAAAGCTGCCGTCGAACATAAAATAGTTGCGGGTCAGGAGGTATTCGACTGCAGCACATATAAAGACTCGTAAGTCAGAGGTATAGGTTGAGTATTTCTCCAGATGGAATTGGAGAGCTGTAAGAGCCAAATGATGGGCTATGCAGGAATATAGAGACTTCACGTCAATAGCAATCCAGCTGTAATTAGCCTCCCACTCTACCCCATCCAGACTCGACAAAAGATGCTTCGTATCTTTGATATATCCTGCTAACCTCTTGACAAGGGGGTGTAATACGGAATCGACCCAATCGCTTAGGCGCTCCCCCAGGGAGCCAATGCCTGCAACTATCGGTCTCCCCTCCGGGGGAGCGCCCGGGTTATGGATCTTGGGGAGATGGTGAAAGATGGGGACAATGGGATGCCTGGTTCCCAAATATTCTGCAAGTTTATGATTGAGTACTCCCAAACTTTCACCATAACTCAAAAGACCAAAAAGTTGGGCCTGAAAAGCAGGGGTGGGATTAGCTGAAAGGGGCGTATACGTTTCCTCATCATGGAGTTGTCTCAAAGCCTCAGCTTGGTAATCTGACTTATTTAAGATGACAACTGCCCCACCCTTATCTGCGTTACGTACAACGATCTCATCATTGGCCCGCAGATTCTTCAGGGCCATATATTCTGTGTTGGTCAGATTGTTCTGCTGTCCCTGCCGATGTACACTGGCTATGTTGACAAGTTCTTTTTCAACTAAATCCTGAAAAATTTCAACTGGAGAGCTTCTAGCCGTGAGAGGATAAAAATCAGGATTTTTAATCCTAGGCGGCTGTACATCCGACATGGAGACCAATCCCGAACCATCTGCCTCCAGGGAATCTAATGTCCACCTGGCTTTGGTATCCTGGAAGGTCCCGATGTCGGGAAAAGCCACCTCCGGAGGAAAAACCTCTCCTGTCTCAGTGATGCTCTCATCTTGGTTGAAATACTTTTTCAGGAGAATGGACCTTATAAATCTGTTAACATCAAGCAAAGTGTCAAACACCTCGAAGTGATGTGTGGGGGCATATGACAAACCTTTAGACAACAAACTTAAATCCGCCTCTGAAAAGATGACATCAGATAAATTGACCACATTGTGACTGGCTGTGTTATTTGGGGCCAAAGTACCTGTATGCCTATGCTTCACTCCCGCTCTCCTTGTCCTCCTCCTTTTTTCCCTTTCCTCTGGTATCTTTTGTTTTTCTTGTAGTAGGAGGGTGGGCCTAACCCGTTTTTTGCTGAGCTGGGCTGAATTGAGTGAGGAGGTCCATCTATAGAAGTGCGTAGCATGGGAAGGTGGCCATTATTGGATGGCAAATGAGAACTAGCACTGGCTCTGGAGACTAAATTTGTGTCATCAGGTACATTTGGTACATTACAGGTCATATCCGGAAAGCTAACCTTCCTTCTATTTCTAGAACGAGATCTGCGAGGAGTCCCACCTGGGGTTTTAAAGGTGCCTTCCCATCTCCCCCATTCGTAGACTACCTTGCGTTTGTAGTCCTCTGTATCACGCAAATACTTGACCCTTTTCGTTTCTGTAATAAGTGTTTCTAGTTGAGCTATATTGTGACACATCTTAGCATGTAGATCATCATACAATTGCAACGTATTAAATTTGCACATTCTAGATTGAAGATCTGTAATTTTAAGCCTTATTTCTACTAATTTGTTCTCTTCATATTTAATGATCAATCTCATCAAATTCAGTGAACAATCAGTAAGGACAGAGTTCCACTCTAACACGAATTCGTCAGAGTATACAGTGGTCGGGATCTTCTTTATTCGAAGCCCTCGCGGAATAATTTCCTCCGCTACATACTGTTTTAAAGTCGAAAGATCCCACCAAACTCTATTTTCTTTCCCCATAAGATCCTCTAGCTGGACAAAAGCTGTCCTAAGCCCTACAGTGAAGGGACAAGCGTTTTACCTCTCTCGAGGCCTGAATGCCTCTGTCTGCATTCAGGCCTCGAGAGAGGTAAAACGCTTGTCCCTTCACTTCCCTATTACTGCCACAGACTTGGCCCAAACTTCTAGGGAACACATTCCCTTTCCTTCACAGAGATCCCATGACACGCAAAATGACCCCCATAGATCCAACGTTTCATGTCCCTTGCCTCTGGCTTCCTCATTGGGGCCAGAAGTCCTCACTGAGAACATGGAGGACACTAATAATCATACCATGGAGCACATTGAATTAAATCCACTGGAAGTAGCAATTGATGAAATGTATGGACACAAACAGTTACCCCAGAAATATGAGGGACATATAATTCCAAGGAAGGATTTGAACTCAGATGTTGAGAGATATGACAAGTTTGCAGCTGTATTCTCTAAATCAACTGACCAATGTGATATACAACCTGATGTAGGGCTTAGGACAGCTTTTGTCCAGCTAGAGGATCTTATGGGGAAAGAAAATAGAGTTTGGTGGGATCTTTCGACTTTAAAACAGTATGTAGCGGAGGAAATTATTCCGCGAGGGCTTCGAATAAAGAAGATCCCGACCACTGTATACTCTGACGAATTCGTGTTAGAGTGGAACTCTGTCCTTACTGATTGTTCACTGAATTTGATGAGATTGATCATTAAATATGAAGAGAACAAATTAGTAGAAATAAGGCTTAAAATTACAGATCTTCAATCTAGAATGTGCAAATTTAATACGTTGCAATTGTATGATGATCTACATGCTAAGATGTGTCGCAATATAGCTCAACTAGAAACGCTTATTACAGAAACGAAAAGGGTCAAGTATTTGCGTGATACAGAGGACTACTCACGCAAGGTAGTCTACGAATGGGGGAGATGGGAAGGCACCTTTAAAACCCCAGGTGGGACTCCTCGCAGATCTCGTTCTAGAAATAGAAGGAAGGTTAGCTTTCCGGATATGACCGATAATGTACCAAATGTACCTGATGACACAAATTTAGTCTCCAGAGCCACTGCTAGTTCTCATTTGCCATCCAATAATGGCCACCTTCCCATGCCACGCACTTCTATAGATGGACCTCCTCACTCAATTCAGCCCAGCTCAGCAAAAAACGGGTTAGGCCCACCCTCCTACTACAAGAAAAACAAAAGATACCAGAGGAAAGGGAAAAAAGGAGGAGGACAAGGAGAGCGGGAGTGAAGCATAGGCATACAGGTACTTTGGCCCCAAATAACACAGCCAGTCACAATGTGGTCAATTTATCTGATGTCATCTTTTCAGAGGCGGATTTAAGTTTGTTGTCTAAAGGTTTGTCATATGCCCCCACACATCACTTCGAGGTGTTTGACACTTTGCTTGATGTTAACAGATTCATAAGGTCCATTCTCCTGAAAAAGTATTTCAACCAAGATGAGAGCATCACTGAGACAGGAGAGGTTTTTCCTCCGGAGGTGGCTTTTCCCGACATCGGGACCTTCCAGGATACCAAAGCCAGGTGGACATTAGATTCCCTGGTGGCAGATGGTTCGGGATTGGTCTCCATGTCGGATGTACAGCCGCCTAGGATTAAAAATCCTGATTTTTATCCTCTCACGGCTAGAAGCTCTCCAGTTGAAATTTTTCAGGATTTAGTTGAAAAAGAACTTGTCAACATAGCCAGTGTACATCGGCAGGGACAGCGGAACAATCTGACCAAAACAGAATATATGGCCCTGAAGAATCTGCGGGCCAATGATGAGATCGTTGTACGTAACGCAGATAAGGGTGGGGCAGTTGTCATCTTAAATAAGTCAGATTACCAAGCTGAGGCTTTGAGACAACTCCATGATGAGGAAACGTATACGCGCCTTTCAGCTAATCCCACCCCTGCTTTTCAGGCCCAACTTTTTGGTCTTTTGAGTTATGGTGAAAGTTTGGGAGTACTCAATCATAAACTTGCAGAATACTTGGGAACCAGGCATCCCATTGTCCCCATCTTTCACCATCTCCCCAAGATCCATAAGCCGGGCGCTCCCCCGGAGGGGAGACCGATAGTTGCGGGCATTGGCTCCCTGGGGGAGCGCCTAAGCGATTGGGTCGATTCCGTATTACACCCCCTTGTCAAGAGGTTACCAGGATATATCAAAGATACGAAACATCTTTTGTCGAGTCTGGATGGGGTAGAGTGGGAGGCTAATTACAGCTGGATTGCTATTGACGTGAAGTCTCTATATTCCTGCATCCCCCATCATTTGGCTCTTACAGCTCTCCAATTCCATCTGGAGAAATACTCAACCTATACCTCTGACTTACGAGTCTTTATATGTGCTGCAGTCGAATACCTCCTGACCCGCAACTATTTTATGTTCGACGGCAGCTTTTACCTCCAGAGGTGTGGAGCCTCCATGGGTGCTAAATTCTCCCCATCCCTGGCGAACTTGTTCATGGGATGGTGGGAGGAGTTCCACATCTTTGGGGGTGATGGCCGTCTTCTGGAATGTGTTGCGTGGTACGGGAGGTATATCGATGACCTGCTGGTCATTTGGAAGGGTGGGCAGGAGGAAGCGCAGGAATTTGTCACCTCCCTCAATGACAATGCCTGCAACCTTAAGTTTACACACATGTGGCAGGAAAAAAGTGTTGATTATCTGGATGTCACCCTGGTGGGAGATACGGCTTCCAAATCCATTAAGACACGCACGTATAGAAAATCCTGCGCAGGCAATTCAACTTTGAAAGCAGGCAGTTGTCACCCCGAACATACGATCCGGGCCATTCCGGTGGGCGAATTCATTCGGGCCTGCCGGAATAGCTCAGACCCGGAGACTTTAGAGAAAGAATTTGTGGAGGTTGGGAGGCGCCTACTGGAAAGAGGTTACCCACACTGGATGATAGAGAGAGGCAAGAAGCGAGCCCGGTCCATTCCTCGAACCAGTTTGGTACGCGATCAGACATCTGTGCGTACCTCTGGGGGAGGTCCCTTTTTCGTCACTACTTATAGTTCTGAATACACTAAGGTTGTTCAGACTATAAAGAAATATCTCCCGGTCTTAGAGGGAGATGACGCTTTGCGGCCTCTCCTCCAGAACGGCGTAAAGTTTGCCAGTCGTCGGGCCCCGACTCTAGGCAGTCTTCTGTCACCCAGTCTCTTTACCTCTGCTCCACAGACTTCCAGTTGGTTGTCTGTGAAAGGTTCATATAGATGTGCTGTTACAACCTGCCACTATTGCTCTGTGCACGGCCAGACCCGCACCATTCGATCATGTACCACTGGGATTTCCTTCACTATAAAACATTTTATTAATTGTGGAACAAAAAATGTGATCTATTTGGTGACGTGTCTGGCATGCTCATTACAGTATGTGGGCTGCACCACCAGACCCCTTAGAGCCAGGATTTCAGAACATTTCTTGGGGGCTGGGTGGTCCACTACTCACATTTCCAATGTAGCCAAACACTTTAGAAGTGTACATGGAGGTGACATGTCCTCTTTTTCCTTTCAGGGTATTGAGAGGGTCTTCTTGCCCAAGAGAGGGGGGGACTTACAGGCCCTGATTAAGAAGAGAGAGGCACTTTGGATCTTTCGTA